>NC_087515.1:128499322-128812899 GCF_963921805.1 Phalacrocorax carbo
GGGCAGCCTGTGCCAGGGCCTGACCCCTCTGGCAGGGAAGGCATTTTCCCTCACACCCAACCTAAACCTCCCCTGACGCAGCCTGGGGCCGGTTCCTCCCGTCCTGTCACTGGTGACTTGGGAGCAGAGACCAGCCCCCCCCTCACTCCAGCCCCTCTCAGGCAGCTGCAGAGAGCGAGAAGGGCTCCCCTCAGCCCCCCCTTCTCCAGGCTAAACCCCCCCAGCCCCCTCAGCCGCCCCCCAGCACACTTGTGCTCCAGACCCTGCCCCAGCCCCGCTGCCCTTCTCTGGACACGCTCCAGCCCCTCAAGGCCCTTCTTGTCCCGAGGGGCCCAACCCTGAGCCCAGCACTCGAGGTGGGGCCTCCCCAGGGCCGAGCACAGGGGCCCCATCCCTGCCCGGCCCCTGCTGGCCACACCAGGGCTGACACAAGCCCGGGGGCTGGTGGCCTCCTTGGCCACCCGGGCACTGCTGGCTCATGCCCAGCCGGCTGTCAGCCAGCACCCCCAGGGCCTTCTCCGCCGGGCCCTTCCCAGCCCCTCTGCCCCAGGCCTGGGGCGCTGCCTGGGGTTGGGGTGACCCAAGGGCAGGGCCCGGCACTGGGCCTTGTTAAACCTCACCCAGTTGGCCCAAGCCCATCGATGCAGCCTGCCCAGGTCCCTCTGGACATACCCTGTCACTTGCCACGCTTCACAGTGCTGGCAATATTTGTGTGAACGGGTACAAGTGCCAAAAATAAAATACGGGACGCGTTTAAGTGTGCAGAGGCAGGCGCGTCCCCGGCCTGCAGCCCGGGGCAGGCAGGGCAGAGCCCAGCGCCCGTGCCTCGGGGCCAGCAGCTCGAGGCCTTCTGGCGTTTCTCTGCAGCATGGCTGCAGTGTGCTCTTTGCCAGAGCAGCTGAAAAAGAGGAAAGATGGGAGATTTTAGCAGCAAACCCACTTTGGGGTTAAAGCGGTAAGATGCGAACTGGGAGTGGGCTGTCAGCCAGAGCACTGAAAATGATGCTTTCAAAAGACCAGAGGAAAAATTTTATATGCATCTATTTAAAAAATTATAATTAAAAAATTATAATTTAAAAATTATATTAAAATAATAATAATAAATCTTTCCTATAAATATAGCTCTGCCTGTAAGGGAGAAATGGACTCCAGCAGCTTGAAGAGCATCAGCGAGAGGGATGGATGCCAGCCACACACGTCACCCCACCAGCAAGGAGCCCGTGGGTGCGGGTGCACCTCCTGGGTGCATGGGACACGCAGCCTTGGCACCCGGGCTGGCTTTGTATCAGAAGAAAGCTGCCAAGGACAGGCATTGCCCACCCAGGGCAAGGGCTGCCCAGGGCAAGGGTGTCCCCTGGCAGTTTGGGCCAGCCCTGGCTGCAGCAGGAGTCTTTGCTTACACAAAACGAAAGGAGACATGAAAGAAAACAAGAGAAGCGGGGAGAAAATATGATGGGAAGGGGCTGGGGAAGCTGCCTCACCTGAGAGGGCAGGGGGAGGATGAGCCAAAACTCAGTGCAGCTCGTTTGGGCAACAGACTTTTGGGGTCTATTGGGGAGAGGAAAAGCCCCGAAAGTCCTTCCAGGGCCAGGCAGGTGTTTTAGCAGGGTACACTTGAGAAGTCTGCCTCTCTAGAAGGCTGCATGCATTATTCACTGCCCTCATGCGATATGCATGAGGAGGTGAGAAAATCCACCGCTTTGTCTCTCTACCACCGCCGATATGAGAGACAACCCCTGACCCATGTAAAACAACCGGGGAAACACGAAGACATGGGGTTGCAAGGGCAGAGCAGTGGGGAGATGGAGCCCCTGCAGTGCCCGGCTCTTACAGCCCGAGTTAAACACAGTCTTATAACAGGAAGGGTGCAGGGTGCATGGGGCAGGGTGCGGGATCTGTGAAGGGTGCAGGGTGCATGGGGCAGGGTGCAGGACCTGTGAAGGGTTCAGGGTGCATGGGGCAGGGTGCGGGATCTGTGAAGGGTGCAGGGTGCATGGGGCAGGGTGCGGGATCTGTGAAGGGTGCAGGGTGCATGGGGCAGGGTGCGGGATCTGTGAAGGGTGCAGGGTGCATGGGGCAGGGTGCGGGATCTGTGAAGGGTGCAGGGTGCATGGGGCAGGGTGCAGGACCTGTGAAGGGTTCAGGGTGCATGAAGGGTGCAGGGTGTATGAAGGGTGCATGGGCATAGTGCAGGGTGCAGGGTGCATGAAGGGTGCATGGGGCAGGGTGCAGGATCCATGAAGGGTTCAGGGTGCATGGGCAGGGTGCAGGAGCCATGAAGGGTGCAAGGTCCATGGGGCAAGGTGCAGGATCTGTGAAGGATGCATGGGACAGGGTGCAGGACCCATGAAGGGTGTGTGGGGCAGGGTGCAGGGTGCATGGGGCAGGTTGCAGGACCCGTGAAGGGTGCAGGGTGCATGGGGCAGGTTGCAGGCATTTTGGGCTGGGGTGCAGGATCCATGACGGGTGCAGTGTCCATAGGGCAGGGTGCAGGGCCCCGAGCTGCAGGTCTGGCCATGCTCCAGCCCCTGCTTGCTACCAGCCATGTCCGGGCTGTGAAGGGTCCCTGCCCTGCAGCTGCCCCTGGATCCACCCTGTTTGCTTCTGCCTGGCCCAGCTGGGTCACAAACATGGTGGGAGCCCAGCACCCTCCCAGACCCCTCTGCCTGTGCTCCCCATCACCCTGAGACCCTTGCAGCCCCCAGCACCCACTCTTGAACATCCCCTGTGCCCACTGCCTGCACTCAGCCAGCCCTCACCGCTGCACCCACCCCTGCACCCCCTGCCCTTGACCCACTACCTGCAGGGGGTCCAGAAATGTCCCCAGGATTGCATTCTTTAGGCTTTTTGGTTTTTTTTCTCCCCAGCTCCTTGTGTAAGGGGAATAGTGGGCTCTGTTCCTGCCCCAGGAGGGCAACCAGAGACCTGTCCTGGAAAGGCTTTGGGAAGGGTCGGTTTCCTGTGAAGAACCAATGTAAAAATAATAATTGCACATTCTATTAAAATTATCCTATTATGCTCGTAAGGGGCACTGGGAGGTGTGGGAACTGGAGGGGTTGTTCTTTATTTGCATCTTAATCTAAGCTCTGAGATAATTCAAATAAAAAATAATAGAAGACAAGAAAAAGAAACAAAAAGAAAATAGAAATCCAGGGGCTTTCAGCACCCACCTCACGCTAGGACATGCCAGTGCCAGCCCTGGAGAAGGTCTCCCCACTGCCTTCTCTCCCAGCTGGGCCGTGCAGCAGAGGCACGTGTTGGTCTCACCAGGTTACGCAGCCTCAGGTCTCCAAAAGGCACGTGGCATCGCTTTCCTCGAGCAGGGATCTGCTGCGGAGCCGTGCACCTCCCTGGGCGGGACCCCGGGGCTCGGCGGCCGAGCTGGGCAGGCTCCCGCTGCCGTCTTCTCTCGTTCCCAGTGAGATGTGGATCCAGCCAACATGGGACTGGTGAGAAACTGGGAGGGGGTTTGCTATGGGCGTGGGAAACCTCACGCAGAAAACCACTGCATGTCCTTAGAGCCGGCTCCCCTCTGCAGGGCGGGCAGAGGAGGAAAGCTCGGTTTGATAATTGTGTTGAGCTCAGGAAAATGGGAAAACCTCCCGTTTAAATTTAAAATAATAATAATTTCAAAAATCCCCTCATTGAGAGCAGCTGCATTGCTACAGCCGCTGTGTGACAAGGGTAGCTCTGGCGTTTAAGAGGGGGCGAGAAGGTCGCCCGGCTCACTGTGGGCTTGCGACTCGGCCCCGCACGGCTTTCCCACCCGTCTCGGAGGATACAATGAGAAGATAAGAAAGTAAGTGGAAAATGATGCAAAAGGCCAAATGGATTTAGCAAAAGTCACTCCTGCTAGACTGACTAAATGGCTTGCTTCAAAAACTGCTGATCTTCTGGCCGGGGAAGGGGACTGGACCTCCTCCAGCTGGGGTTAGTGCAGCCGGGGCAGGGGAGGTGGGCTGCTGGTGCAGCTGGAGGGGGCGGGAGCTGGTGCGAAGCTGGAAGGGCGTGAAGAAGCTGCTAAAGGAGAGGAGACGGGTTGTGGTGGAGGGAGAGGGGCCAGGCCGAAGGCAGCTCGAGTGAAGTCCTTGGGGAGCCAAACGCGGGACCTGCTGCATTCAACACTCACTAACGATCGTGGCGTAAAAGAGGAGAGCGGATAAACCTGCTGAGGACATGCTGGAAGGGAGGGTGAGAACATTGCACAGAGATCACTCATGGAGTGTAATATGCATTAGAGAGCAGGGGAAAGGATCTGACCGTGCCTGAGAGTCCCAGACCTGCAAGGAGATGCTGCCCAGTGCCAAGCACCGGTGGTGTTTGTGCCCTCAAGCATGGCCTGGGGGGACGATGTGGAGCCCCAGGTACCACCATCCTGGCCTGAGGAGCTGCAGGTGAAGATGATCAGGGTTGAGAGGTCCTGTCCATCAGGGGAAGGTGAGAAGAGCTGGGCTTGTTTAGTCAGCTAAGAGAGGCTGGGGGGAGAAGATTTCACTTATGAAATTCTTCTGGAGGGAAAAAGGGGAAAACAGAAGGGAGTGAGAAAGAAGATAACCATGACCAGGGTGAGGCTGCAAATTAGCCGAAGGCGCCTGGCCACGAGACCCGTGTGGTTCAGCAGTGGCTTTCCAGCAGCAGTCACAGAGGCAGAACCTCACGGGCGTTTAAATGGAGCTTGCTTTCGGGAGAGGCATTGCACAAGAGTGCCTGGAGCTGCTCTCTCAGAGCTAAGGGAGCTTTGGTCTCCCCTGCACACATCTTCTTTGTCCTCCTGAAAATTATGCCTTTGGGTGGGCTCCCAGGGAGCCCGGGTGTCTCCTCTGCAGATGTGAGGACTATAACAGAGCCTGGGACTCTCCATGAATGCACAGACCAGCTCAGCCCTGCCAGGAAACCCCAGGCAGATGTTTCAACTGCTCGGGAAATGAGTGAGGGTCTTGTCATCGTGCCAGGAAATGGCCTCAAGTTGCACCATGGGAGGTTTAGATTGGATATTAAGCAAGATTTCTTCACCAACAGGGTTGTCAAGCACTGGCACAGGCTGCCCAGGGAAGTGGTTGAGTCACCATCTCTGGAGGTATTTAAAAGACGTGTAGACATGGCGCTGAGGGACATGGTTTAGTGGGACTTGGCAGTGCTGGGTTAATGGTTGGACTCGATGACCTTAAGAGTCTTTTCCAACCTCAATGATTCTGTGATCCGATGGCAGAAGAACCTGCAGTTACTGAGGGTGCAGAGCTCACACCTATTCCCTGCACGTCTGCACCCCTTTTACTTGCTCACGCTTCTGCTTATGTACAAAAACTGCCTCCACAGTGTTTTCCCCCTTTTTTCCAGAAACCGCTACTCACATGCAGAGCCACCCACTCCAGCACTCAAAATTTTAGATGATGCTACGAGGCAGCTTTATCCCACAAAGCCTCGTTCATGACAGTTGCATCCCTGAAACTCTTTAAAATGAGACTTAACTGTTGGGGTGGGGGGGGGAGCGACGGCAGATGGAGGGAGACTTGCAGTGGCAGAGTCAAGGTCAGGAAGAGCTGGGATCTCAATGATGGGGTCTGTGAGTGAAGAGATGAAAAATGACAGGAGACAAGGGTTGCTCCCAGCCCTTTTTCTGCTCATTCCTTGCCCCCAACTTTGGTAGCCATGACTAAGTCTCTTGGGTGCTCTCCATGCACCTACAGGGCACAGTCACTGCTCCATGGGTCGGTTCATCCACGGGGGCTTCAGTTCCCTTTCAGTGGGGCTAAACTGGTGTAACTGCTCTCCAGGGAGCTGTGGTGTAAGTGGTATTTGTAAGGCACTTGACAGCCCCCAGGGAAGCTCCAGAAAGGTGTTTTGGTTTGGGTATTTGGCCTCCATGAGGGTGTCCTTCTTACTCACCCTCCAAGGCTGTAGCTCAGTTCTTGTTGCTGGGCCAAAGGGACAGCATCCACACAAGGAAGAGAAGGGCCAAAAAAAAATTAGTGTGATGGGAAATGCAGAAATGCACATTGCTGTCCCTCAGGGCAAGGAGGTTCTGGCATCTGCTGCCTGCACCCATGGGCCCTGGACTTGGTCTGAGGAACATCTGCATTGCAGAAGGGTCTTTTCTGCTCCTTCTTGTCATGCCTCCAGCAACAGCTCCTTTGCCGCCTGGCCAGGGCTTCCCTCCAGGCCAATGCTGATGGAAAAGCTGGTTTGGTCCCTGCTCCTGTTCTGCAGGATTTGGGACTTGAGCTGCCGATGGGAGAGAGGGCGACCGCAGCCACCGGGGACCTCGGCAGACAGTGGACCCAGCGTGGGGATCTGCTTTGAAAAGTAAATAAAGCAGCCTGGAGGGAAGGGCAGGTGATATTTCTCTTAGCAAAATCACCCACTGGAAAATGAAATTCTCTCTGTCCTCGCACAGAGCTGCCGCAGTCCTGGCTCGAGAGCTCTCTGATAAGGATATTTTCTATATCTGAAAGGAGCCCATCAGCCAGAGCTGCATAACTGTTCTCTGCTTCCCCCCTCCACCCGCTCCTGCGTTGCCCTGCCACCCTACCAACGTGCTGCCCCCAAAGGACGTTGTCCCCAGACCACGCTGCCTGCAGCCGGCAGGACACCAGGACCCTCCGCAGGGCTCCGTTTGCCCCCTCGATGGGCTCTGCCCCGCGCTGCCTCCATCCTCCCGGGAGCGAGGAGGGCCGATGGCGGGGTGAAATACAATCTGCCGGGATGCCTGGTGGCTGCAGCTCCAGCAGAGAGCCTCCTCCCTGCAGATGCAATGAAAGGGGGTGGTTCAGGCATCCATTAAGCCTTTCTAGCAATCAGGAGAAAATTTGGAGCGGGTTATTTGGCACGTTTATCGCAGGTATGTTACTGGAAGGACTGCCTTCTTCGGGCTGTGTTGCAGCAGCCTGGATCCGCTCGGGCTATCGCATTCCTGGGGGTTTTACGCAGCAGCCTGGATGGCACGAGAAAAGAAACATAATGCAGGAAAATATGCTCACTTACACAATGTATTAGCATCCCCCATCAGCACTGAAACATCGCTCGGAGCCTGTCCCAGAGATTCCTGTTGATGAAGGGGGCCAAATTCAGCCCCCAAGCGTGATGCCTTTGCCCGACTCTCAGGCGACACAAAAAGAATGGGAAAGGAAAAACACAGCAACTTTATGTAATTAATGTAAAGGATCTTAGTGGTTTGACAAATGGGGAGGCTGCTATGATTTTTCTGAGCGTGGGAGGAGAAGAGCTGGAAAAAAATAGAGAAAAATAGTTAAGAAGAGAAAATTTCATTAGTTTTGGACTTAACATTCCGTAGCATCATTATAAGACTATTGCTTCAGCATGTGCAATTGGATTTATTTTAATGGGATAGTGGTGCTGCGGGAGGTGTATGTGGAGGGACTAGTTAAGGCCTGATTCTGCCCTGGCAAGCAGTCCTCTCCCCCTTGCCTTTGGTGTAAACCCGTAGTAAATAAGAGCAATCATCAGTGATTCAGAGGTGGGTGTGTAATTTTATTCACATGCAGCGATGTGAAAATTGCGGAGACGTTGTGGAAAAACCTGAAATTAATGTTTATAAAGGGCATTTTCTCATCTTGCGCTGTTGATCACAGGCAGGCCTCTCTAGCTCTCAGGCTGGAGAGAACATTTTTAACACGCCGTACTCTGACAGTCCTTGTGTTTTGTTGATTTTGTTGCAGTTGGGTTCCTGTGCTGCTCCTGCTCATCTTCATTATCCAATTTACGGGTATAATGGGTGGATAAATCACCAGGGGTGCAAGCGGAGATCTTCCACCATCCAGAAGAGCACTGAGCTCTAGAGGTCTCTCAGCCATGAGCAGAAGAACTTTCCCAGGCTGTGGCATCCCAAGAGGATGCTTACGTCCAGCACCCGAAGGGCAGCGGTTCCTTGCACTGCTTTCAGTGACTACAGTCACCAGATCGCCGTCGGATTTAATGCACTGTGTTAAAGACCCACATGTATACCATCTTCCGTCTTAATTTCTTCTTTCTTGCTTTGCTGTGTCTCTTTATTTAGGTCTGGGAGTAAAACTATGAGTTACCACTCCCCAAGAGCCCTCCACCTGTGCTTTTACTGTAGGAACACTTAAATTTCATATGAAATAAAATCAGAAGAAAATAGAATAGAATCATTAAGGTTGGGAAAGACCTCTAAGGTCATCAAGTCCAACCGCCGACCCAACACCCCCAGGCCTCCTAAACCTAAACACTGAACGACGGGGCTCTGAGCAACCTGCTCTGGCTGAAGGTGTCCCTGCTCATGGCAGGGGGTTGGGCTGGGTGGCCTTTAGCGGTCCCTTCCCACCCAAACCCCTCCATGATTCCATGATCTAACCAGAGACTGGAAAATGCTGGTTTAGCAGCATCAGGCATACTGGGCCTGTCTCTGGCTCATGCACGGTCTCGCCTCCCGAGCTCTTGCATGGGCACAAACTCTCATTCACACGATGCGGACCAGCTTGGGCAGGGCTGCACCTTCCCCTCCCAATATTGTCACAAACCTGCCTTTTCCTGAGCCGTCAGCAGCAACCCAGCACGCTGCTGCCTTCACAGCCACCTTCTACCTCCCTGCTACAGCACCCTCACCTCCGGGCCGCGCTGCCAGGGGGTAATTACAAACCTAATGAGAAATGGCACACGCTGTTAATCTCCACAAGTTTCTTCACTCCCACGTGCTTATGAATGATCATAATGATATTTTCCGCTGGTAGGAGAACAGCAGTCCAGACTCTCTAACAGAACCTGATGGGGTAGATGGAAACAGATGTCTTATTTCCAGTGTTTTATTACCCATTTGTGAAGGTTTCATCCTCACGTCTCTCCCTCTGATGATGCCAAGGCTTTCCTGGGTTCGCTTTACACCACAGATGGATTTTTCCTGGAAGTGCTCAAGCAGGAAAGGCTAATGTGTGAGGCCTAAAGACCTTTGTCTCTTCTTCTTCCCAAATGCATGCAGTAATCATTTTCCTTGAAATAAAGGATGAGTTTAAGACTTGAGGAAGGGTGTTCATGTGCAACCCTACAGGCAAGACCTGCTCAAAACAGAGCCACAAGTCTAGATTGTAAAGCTGTCACTTATGTCTGGAAACCCCACTTGATGCTGCTGAGGTTCAGCCTAGAACATGGCAAACACGCAGAGCGGAGCACGGAGCACGCCCCAGCTCGGATACAGGCACAGCAGGGCACGGCACCGCCGGCGTGGCAGCAGTGGCTCTTCCAGGCTGGGATGGCACAGCCCCACCGTGCACCAACACCGCCCGCGCTGCCAGGGCCCTATCTGCATCCAGCAACGCTACCAGACATGTCCCATCCTCTGCCCCAAACTTAGGGTCATAGAATCGTTAAGGTTGGAAAAGACCTCCAAGATCACCAAGTCCAACCCCCAACCCAACACCCCCAGGCCTCCCAAACCATGGCCCCAGGTGCCACGGCTGCACGGTGTTTGAACCCCCCCAGGGACGGTGACTCCCCCACCTCTCTGGGCAGCCTGTGCCAGGGCCTGACCCCTCTGGCAGGGAAGGCATTTTCCCTCACACCCAACCTAACCCTCCCCTGACGCAGCCTGGGGCCGGTTCCTCTCGTCCTGTCACTGGTGACTTGGGAGCAGAGACCAGCCCCCCCCTCACTCCAGCCCCTCTCAGGCAGCTGCAGAGAGCGAGAAGGGCTCCCCTCAGCCCCCTTTTCTCCAGGCTAACCCCCTCCAGCCCCCCCAGCCGCTCCCCATCAGACCTGCTCTCCAACTCGTTCATGGCCCAGCCGAAGGGCTGTGACCTGGTGGCCCTACTGCCATAGCCGTGGGCTGCGCGGGGTGATCTTAGCCCTGCCTCCCGCCCCTGCTCCCTGGCGTTGTGGGGGGACACAGGTAACAGCCCACCCTTCTCCTGCACTGGAGCCCAGGAGATGCTGAGAACGGTGCAGAATCCCTGCGCTGGCCGGATCTTGGTGGTCCCAAGCAGTGGGGGATGATCTCCAGCCCTCCTGAGCACCCTCATCTCCCCTCCCCTGTGACATTTTGTGGGACATCGGGGGGGTAGACATATACTCTTGTCCCAGAGGCTCCAGCTTGCAGATGCCGTGCACCCAGCCATGCTGGGGGGAGCCCTGCCTCAGTTTCCCCACTCACAACCTCCTGCAACCTGAGTGGGAAGATGCCTGCAGCCTGTCCTCCCCCACTGTCCTCCCTCCAACTAACCACCTTCCCTGAGGGAAGGGAAGGGAAAGGAAAAAGGAAAGGGAAGGGAAGAGAAAAAGGAAAGGGAAGGAAAGGGAGGGGAAGGGAAAAAGGGAAGGAAAGGTAAGGGAAAAAGGGAAGGAAAGGTAAGGGAAGGGAAAAAGGAAAGGGAAGGGAAGGGAAAAAGGGAAGGAAAGGTAAGGGAAGGGAAAAAGGAAAGGGAAGGGAAGGGAAAAAGGGAAGGAAAGGTAAGGGAAGGGAAAAAGGAACGGGAAGGGAAAAAGGGAAGGAAAGGGAAGGGAAGGGAAAAAGGGAAGGAAAGGTAAGGGAAGGGAAAAAGGAAAGGGAAGGGAAAAAGGGAAGGGAAGGGAAAAAGGGAAGGAAAGGGAAGGGAAGGGAAAAAGGAACGGGAAGGGAAAAAGGGAAGGAAAGGGAAGGGAAGGGAAAAAGGAAAGGTAAGGGAAGGGAAGGAAAGGGAAAAAGGGAAGGAAAGGGAAGGGAAGGGAAAAAGGGAAGGGAAGGGAAGGGAAGGGAAAAAGGAAAGGGAAGGGAAGGGGGAAGGGAGGGGGAGGGGAGGGGGAGGGGAGGGGGAGGGAAGAGCAGGCGGTGCTGCTGCTGAATAATTCAGCACTGGGGACACACACGGACACACACACACTCACAGACACACAGACACACAGAGACACAGACACACACCGCGCCGCAGCTCCGCGCACGGCCCCGCACCGCCCCGCACCGTCCCGCACCGCCCCGCACCGCCCCGCACCATGGCTCTGCTGCTGCAGCTCCGCACCGTCTCCGGCCTCCGCGGCAAAGCCGACCGCATCGCCAAAGCCGTTTTCCGAGGTCAGTGGGGAGGAGGTGGCTGGGGCGGGGGGTCCCGGCACGGGCTGTGCCCCTGCCGCCGCTGCCCCCTGCCTCAGTTTCCCCACCGCGGCCGTGCTTGGGTTGGGAAGAGGGGATGCGAGCCTGCCGGCTTTAAGGGCTTCTCACCCCTCCCCGCCTGGGGCGTGAGCCCCCGCCTCCCCACCAGAGCTGCTCTCCTGGGGTCCCCCAGCCCACCTGCACCCAGCCTGGGACACTGCAGCCCGCAGGTGCCACCCCTGGGGAGGGGGATTCATCCAGGGGAAAGTAAGTGAAGACCCAGGGTGGCAAATCCTCCCGCTGGGAGCAGGACCCTGCCCCAGCTGGGGGGAGCTGGGCTCCTGCCGTAGGGTCAAGGGCTTGGTCACGAAGCTGTGCCACCAAGAAAGTGTCACTGGCAGGGCCAGGAGGAGAACTTGCCTTGTGCCGGACCTAGCGTGTGCCTGGATTTCTCCTAAGGATGCTGCAGCTTTGGTTTTTCTGCTTGGGTCCGCGCCGGCTCCAAAGCTTTCCAAAGGAAGCTGCAAAAGGAGCAAAACCTCTCCTGGGGTGCTTAACCTTAGCAGCCACCAAACCTTTTCCAACCCTCCCTGGGGCTTGGGGCAGGCTCGGTGCTGGATCCATCCTTGATCGCAGTCGTCGTGCAGGAGCCCACCGGCAGGCGGGCAGAGGCGGGTTGGGATGTTTTGACAGCACTGGGAGTCAGGAATAGGAATCCCTTCTCTCCCTGAACGCGCTGCGGGAGAGCAGGGGAGCAGGTATTTTCATCACCTCCAAGCCAGGCCAGCCAGCACTGCCTGAAATGGCCTTCCCTGCGCTGCCTTAGAGGCCATAGAGTCATTAAAAAGGCACAATTACCCCCTTATTTCCCTGTCCCTGCCTCCCAGCATCAGTGCAGGGGCAGCTAAATACATCTCCAGGATCAGGTCGTCCCCCCGGCCGACAGCGAAGCCTGGAGCGGTCCCAGCCCTAAGCCATGCTTGGTGAAACCCCACCAGCTCCCCTGGCAGCGGGCAGGGGGGATCTGCAGGAGGACCAAAGGCCACCACGGGTTTTCCCGGTGAGCCCCAGGAGGACCCACGTTTCCAGTGCTGAGTGTGCCTGGCCCCGAGCCCGGCACGCAGAGTCCCTGTCGGGTGGGCAGGATCCGTCCCTACCTCAACATCCTTGCGTTAAGAGCCACTGCAAGACCTTACGGTCCAACCGATGGGCCATGGGAACGACACCAACTTCGAGATGCTTTGAGATCAGCACTCTGTGCTCCCGCTGCACCCACCCTCTCGTGCTCCTGCCAGGTCCCGTGTCAGAGCCCGGGGGCACCAGGGCATTTCTCCAGGGTTCCCCATGGTCCCATCTCCATCATCCTCCCCGGCGCAGGCTGGCTCCTGCGTGGTGCAGGATTGCCATCGCTATCACCGGGGAGGTGCAACAGGAAACTTCCCGGGAGTGTTTCCTTCCCCGGTGCTGAGCTGCGAGGAGCTGGGCTCCGCATGGACATTTCTTTCCCAAGGAAGAAATTTAGTGCCGTCTTCGAGGGCAGTTGGGTCAGGGTTTGGAAATTTTTCACCTGGTAGCTTGCTGCAGTCAATTTCTGTGCAAAGAGGGGCTTTAGTCTCACACTGTGAATATCACCACCAGATAACACCACTACCCCCAGTCAGGGATGCCTCTTCCCCTGCCCATCCTGGGCAGCCGCAGAGACACCCGATGCCGCCGTCTTCTCCAAGCTCGGTCCTAGAGGAGAGGTTCCCGGTGACCAGACCCAGCAGGGCTGGATCCTCAGGCTGTGGGTAGCAAAATCTTATTGCTAAAAGGGTGGTAGCGGTGGGTTAGGGAGTGATCCCATGCACGGTTGGGTCGGTGAAGGCAGCAGGTAGGTGGGTTAGGACCGACCCATCCCTTGGGTGTGATGACGGGTGGAGGAGAGTGTGGGTTTGTTCCCTTTTCATGCCACTCAGTGTGTTGTCAGAAGCCACAGCAAGCCTCACCTGTACAGGAAACAGCAATTTAAATTGTCATGTTAATATTTAGCACATCCAGCTCCAAAGCTGATTGACATCTCACCCAAATTCCTTGTCCCAAAAGGGGAGCAAGTGGAGGCAGCCCCGTGTCTGCCCTGCAGACAGGCAAGTCCGGGGGCAGAGCCCCCCGGGGTAGCTCTTTGTCACGTAGCAGCATCATTTTGGTTTGTGGGAGAGCACTGAGCCTGGGGGGCCGGCTAACACAGGACACGAATCCAGGACAGGACCTTGCGTGGGGGGCAGGACCTTGTTCTGGATGAGGGGACCAGAATTGTCACACCATGAGGATCCATGAGTGGTACGACCCTTATGGGAAGGTGATCTTTCTGAGGCACCATGGATTTCAGCAGTTGTAGTACTAGTAAAGTAGGAGTTCTCACATGCTTTCGGTCTTTTCTTGATGTGCTTTTTGGTACTTGTGAGAATTGGCTCATGCCACGTTGTGCCTTGCTTTGGAGGCACCAGGTCCTGCAGGCACCGGGGCTGGACCCTGCCCTGCACCAGTGGGTCCCAGCGCTGGGTCCCAGAGCAGGTGGTTCCTGACGCCCATCTCTGAGGATGCAAAGCACTGCCTTGCATTGCCTTCTCTGAAAGGCTTTCCTGCCTCCGGGCTGTTTCGGGCATGCATAAGCACATCCCGGGGCCGGGAACAGGGTCTGCTCCCCACTGGGTCCCACGCTGGAGGTGGCCGTGAAACGTCCTGGCACTCGGCGCATGGATGGGGCAGAGCTCCTCCGTGGTTAGTGTCTCTGTGGCTCTGGCAATGCGTTGCTGTCCCCTTGCCCCATGAGAATCTGGGAATGATGGGCAGCAGAGGCACGGCACGGTGAGTTCAGCGCTGCTGTGACGCTGCATTACTTGTGTCGTCTTGGCTGCCTCATCCTCTCTGACCTGCTCTTGAAATCCTTGGCTGTAGTTTTGCTGTTTGATTAAAATGATGGTGTGCCACCCCTGCCCTCATCCCCATCCCGGCTGGCCACGGCTTTTCCCTCCAGTCAGGGCTCATCCAAACTGCCCAAGGGCTGCCCAGCCCTAGGCTAACCCCCGCCTTGGGATGGGATGGGATGGGGTGGGATGGGCATGGGAAGGGCTGGGCTGGGCTGGGCAGCTGGGGCTGGGCTGGGGGAGGGGATGGGATGGGGCTGGGCTGGGCTGGGCTGGGCTGGGCTGGGCATGGGATGGGCTGGGGCTGGGCAGGGACGGGATGGGGCTGGGATGGGATGGGGATGGGATGGGGATGGGCTGGGCTGGGGATGCGATGGGCATGGGATGGGATGGGATGGGATGGGATGGGATGGGATGGGATGGGATGGGATGGGATGGGATGGGATGGGATGGGATGGGATGGGATGGGATGGAGCCAGGCACGTTGGCCTGGACCCTCAGTGCCAGACCCAGGGGAACATCCCGGTGTGGATTTCTGGGGTTTGGTGCAAAGGCCACTAGAGGGAAGAGTCTCCTGCCTTTCTCCAGTGACTCTAGAGGGAGCTTTAGACCCCTTTAGCATGGGGTGAGGAGACCTCCACCAGCCTGGCATCCGTCAGTGCTCCTCACAGCAGCCCCTCAGTGCCCTGGAGTTGCTGAACATTGCAGAGAGGGATGCTCTTTGCTAGTCAAGCTGCCATCCAGCCTCCTCCCTCTCTTCACCCTCCATTAGCACAGCCTGGGGGTTCAGGCAGAGCTCCCCGAGTGGGTGTTTGCTCATTCAGCCAAAAGCATCTATTATTGCACGAAAAGGAGTTAAAGAAAGAGTTTGACTCCAGTGTGACAGGCTGCCACGTGCGTTCCTGCAGGCGGGCAGTGCTCTGAAACGCTGCTCGCCTTCAGCTCAGGTGGGAGATGAATAAATCACCACCCTGATGAAAGTGTTCCTGAGAAAGGGCTGAGACTGACAGCCATGTGGGATGGCTATGGAATAACGCTGCTCCTCTTCTCCCAGGGATCCCCGCACTCCCGGCAACCCTTGTGAGCCGTAGCTGCACTATTTGCGTATTGCAAATAGGAGGAACTGAGGCACAGACGGGAGCTCCCAGTTCTGGACTCATGGGAGCAGCCTGGGAGAGGTGCCAGGAGCTCTTCAGGCTGGCTGCAGGGGGAGAGCAGAAAGATGGTGAATTTTCTTCAGCCTGCCCATTTTAGGGTTGCCTGCTCCTGTCCCCCAGCGGGGTCTGAGTTCATACGGGGTCACTGGCCCGCAGCAGTTTTCACTCTTAGGCCAGCCTAATTACGCTTGTGAAGGGGAACTTGCACCCCGGTGCAATTAGAGAGCTTATCAGCTAATTGATCGCAGATGGAGTTATAAAGAGCTTCTTGGCGAGGCTTCATCTCTGGATTAGTGTGTGTAAATGAGGGAGGTTGTTCATGGGTACCCCCTGGAGCACCACCGGCACTGGTGGATGACGGCTCCGCTGTAGTGAATCACCACCACCATGCTTGCTGGACTGGGAGAGGACAGGGCAGGGGAGATTCCACTGTGCTGGCTTAAGTCATGCTTTTAGGAGAAATATTTTGGGTGGCAGAGTGTCCCCCTTGGGGTGTCTTCTCCCAGAGACTGCTTCCTACATGTGTTCACCTACAGCTGATTCGCCCCTGACCTGTGCACGCCTCCTCAATTAGTTTGGTCCCATATCTACACGAGGGTGCTCTGCAGCTCCCCCTTAACCCACACCAAGAGATGCTCTGTGCCTCTGGCACATGGTGTCTGTCCCATCACCTGGGAGGCTGTGGGTCATCAAATCATCGAATCACAGAAGGGTTTGGGTGGGAAGGGACCACTAAAGGCCACCCAGCCCAACCCCCTGCCGTGAGCAGGGGCACCTTCAGCCAGAGCAGGTTGCTCAGAGCCCCGTCCAGCCTGGCCTTGGGTGTTCCCAGGGATGGGGCATCGACCGCCTCTCGGGGCAGCCTGGGCCAGGCTTTCACCGCCCTCACAGTAAAGAATTTCTTCTTAATATCTAATCTAAACCTACTGGCTTTCAGTTTAAAACCATCACCCCTCATCCCATCCCTACACTCCCTGATAAAGGATCCATCCTCATCCTTCCTACGGCCCCCCTTCAAGCCCCAAAAGGCCGCAATAAGGTCTCCCCGCAGCCTCCCCTTCCCCAGCTGCACAACCCCAGCTCTCCCAGACCGGCCTCGCAGCAGGGGGGCTCCAGCCCCCGGAGCATTTTGGTGGCCCTACTCCCGGTGGCTCCATCTCAGTGGAGGAGTGGTCCCATTCCCAGTCCATGTTCCCCCTCCGGGTGAGGGGGTCCAGGCTGCATCCCAGTGCAGCTCCCATCCCACCCCACAGAAAGCAAGGAGGGAACTGGGTCCCCTTGCACTGGGAGGCAGCCAGCATGCCCAGGGTGAGGGTGGGCAGCCCTCCCGTAGCTGATGAGGCTCATAAGTCTCCTCCACCCTCACCCAGAATCAATTGGCATGAGATAAATTCAGTGCTCTGCCTATATCCCTGAGACACTCGAGCATCTGTGGGTGAAGTGATTCATGGCAGGGAGCTGGGAGGGTGAGTTGGGGTACAGGATGCACCTGCTGGGTTTGCTTTACCCAGGTCGGATGCTGCAGACAACAGAAAGCCTGGCAACATGATTTTTTCTGGCTTTCCTTGTGTAAGTTAAATTACAAAGGAATGGGGCATTCCCTGCAAAGAGCCATGTCATCAGGATATCGCAACCTTTGGCAAAATAAAGTAAAATATTTGTGTCTGTTCTAAAGTTGACCCTGCAGCAGTAAGGGGTACCCTGGCGTCCGCTCCCCCTGACCACAGGGTTTTCTGTGCAATGCCGGGCCCAAACCAGACTCATGCACAAAGCTGGATTTAATTACCCAGAAGAGAGTTTTCCTTTCTGGAAGGGAAAACCTCAGTGTGATTCCCTGATTAAATATTAGCATTTTTATAAGTTTTCCTCCTGCAGGGTTATGAAGTAGTTATTAACTAGAAATATTGATTCAGGGGGGTGTGGGTGGGTAAGGTTATCCTACTGAGAGCAGCTGAAAGCACGGGGCAATCTATAAGCTGGGGCTCCTTGGGAAAACCTGATTATTATAATAACTAGTGCACATGCTTGGCTGCCCCCCCGGGCTTCCCCTCCACAGCAGCTCGCCTGGCTGCTCCTCCTCTCCTCTCGTCCCTGCTCCCAGCTGACCGGGGGCTTCCGACGCTCCCCTGCCCGCCCAGGCGGAGCAGCCTGAGCTCCTCATCCTCCCCAGGTCCCTGCCCCGGGGCAGCACCCCACCGACCCGGGTATGTGGCGGTGGAGGGATGCTGCCATTGGGGTGGGCACGCGTGGCCGCATCCCTGCGGTTGGGCTCAAACGTGCGGATCCTCCGCTCTGGGCAGGTTTTCTTGGGGCAGCTGGTCTTAAATCTCATCCCTGGGCTTTGAGCGCACTGCTGGGGTGTGTAGACCTGCATCCCAATACCCCAAAGCTTGAGGAGCCCCTGTTGAACCCACATAAAAGCCTCTGCAGAAACCGCCACAACCCGCATCCCTCTGCTCTACAATAGATGAGACAAGATTTGAACGCACCGGTTAAGCACACTGCAGAAAACACCTTCTTACTGAGCTCTTAAAGCAGATCAATGTTTAGTGCCGGTGCTGGGGAGTTGTAGCTGGATTCACCCTCTTGCGTGGGCTGTGTCCCCTCTGCACCCCTTTGCGCACACCCACACGTGCCTGCGGTGCGCAGTACCTCGCTGCAACCAACCTGGTTTTCCTCTCCCCTCTCCAGGGCTCTCCTTCTACACCCGAGTGCTTGAAAACTGCGAGGACGAGGCCAGGTTTGACGAGGTAAGAGGAGACGTGTTTTCCTCCTGGTCTGTCTCATGCGTCTGGTTTGCTTTGCCGTGACTCCCTGTCCAGATGAATATCCCCGTTCCCCGATTTAAGCAGGTGGGCATCTTCGTTGTCTGCTCCAGGGTTTCTCCTGGCAGGTACCAAATGGGTCTCTTGGCTGTGTTCTGGCTGGGGCCGAGGACACGGGGTGTCCCGTGGAACAGCCTTACAGAACTTCCCCTTGGGGTGAATAATTAAAAAACAATTTAAAAATCAATACGGTTTGCGCTGAAGTTTCAGGAAAATTTGCTTGTCTCCACTGGGCAAATCCCGCAGGGCTTTTGGCTCTTCTTTTCCTTGCCTTGGGGGGAAAAACTCCTCCTTGTTTCAAATCCCTGGTGCCTCAGCTGTTGACGCTCAGCCTGCCAGCCTCCCCCGCCCCGTCTGCACCCCTCGACTCCCAGTGGGTAACAAGCCCATGGATCCGCTTTGGGTACCCATCGGGTGAGGTATTGGCCTTTAGCGCTTGGCTTTGGGCTTGAACAGGGAGAGAGGAGGAATTGAAACCCAGGTTTTGTGTGGTTTTAAAATACAGCCTTTTCTTAAGCAGTTAAATCCGAGATGATTGAAATAAGGTCACCCACACAAACAGGGGAGAGAGGTGCTGCTGAGAAGTCACATTCAAAATGGAAAAATGCTTTCAAAAGAGAATGGATGTTTTCTGTGATTGCTTTGTGTTCCTCGCAGAAGATAACCGGTTCCCAGGGGCTGGGGAATACCCGGGGCTATGAGGAATATTAAGGTCTTTAAATTGTTTATCACTTTCTAAAACTTTTTCACCTTTAGGAAATAAGGTTTCATCCAAGTTCTAGGCATGGGATGTTTTTGTGGGGTGATAAATCCCATGGTGTTCCCAGCCCCTCTGTGTCCCCGGCACATCTTAGTCCTTGCTCCAGGTTTTAGGAGAAAAGCTTAATCTCAGTCTCCCCTAAACAGCCAGGGAGGATTAAAGGGCAGGGGAAGCCCACAGCTTGGGCAGGGTGGGATCTGCCACTGGTACCCCCAGTGTTGCACCACGGGGCCGGTGGGGCCCAGCGAGAAGGTGGCTGGAGATGTGGCTCCCACCGCGCTCCTACAAGGCGGGGGCAGCCGGGGGAAGCTGCTGGTGGTAACAGGATGCAGATTTCTATAGATCTGCACGCAGCAATTTGTTAGTATAATAACCGATTGGAATAACAACCACGGAGGTGTGCACTGGCAGAGCTGCCTGTGTCTCAAAACTCTTTGTGATGCGAATGAGGAGATCCTTCCCCCGCCAGGGCTGAAGGGCTGGAGGCTCCGCTCGCTGTCTCAGGCTTGGTGGGATGCCCGATGCCGGCTGCTCCGAGTGCTTGGTGCTGCACAGTGATCTTGGGGCACCCCAGCCATGCTCTGAGCCCCCTGCAGTCCCAGGCAGTGTGCAGGAAAGGATGGGCACTGCTGCATGTCAGGAGGACGAGGGCAGGAGACCTTAAAAGACAGCAGGTCTAAGTGAGCCTTGAGCCACAGATGTATGTTGGTGTGCATTGCATTTTCTTCTATCCTGCTGACCGTCCCCCGGGCTGCATCCCCAGCAGCGCGGGCAGCCGGGCGAGGGAGGGGGCTCTGCCCCTCTGCCCCGCTCTGTGAGACCCCCCTGCAGCGCCGCCTCCAGCTCGGGGCTCCTCAGCACGGGACAGACACGGGGCTGTTGGAGCGGGGCCAGAGGGGGCACAGAAATGCTCCGAGGGCTGGAGCCCCCCTGCTGCGAGGCCGGGCTGGGAGAGCTGGGGTTGTGCAGCCGGGGAAGGGGAGGCTGCGGGGAGACCTTATTGCGGCCTCTCAGGGCCTGAAGGGGCTGATAAGAAAGGTGGGGACAGACGTTTTAGCAGGGCCCGCAGCGACAGGACAAGGGGAGATGGGTTTAAACTAAAGGAGGGGAGATTCAGACTAGAGAGAAGGAAGGAATTGTTCACGCTGAGGGCGGTGAAAGCCTGGCCCAGGCTGCCCCGAGAGGTGGTCGATGCCCCATCCCTGGGAACACCCAAGGCCAGGCTGGACGGGGCTCTGAGCAACCTGCTCTGTGCTGCATCTGCACGGTGTTTGAACCCCCGAGGGACGGTGACGCCCCCACCTCTCTGGGCAGCCTGTGCCAGGGCCTGACCCCTCTGGCAGGGAAGGCATTTTCCCTCACACCCAACCTAACCCTCCCCTGACGCAGCCTGGGGCCGGTTCCTCTCGTCCTGTCACTGGTGACTTGGGAGCAGAGACCAGCCCCCCCCTCACTCCAGCCCCTCTCAGGCAGTTGTAGAAGGCAAAGAGGAATTTTTGGCCCAGGCAGTAATCATACTTAGCGAATAGCATGTAAGCAGAACAAAAACCCCATCCAATCAATCTATTTTACTGTTCTCTTTAGTGATAACTATTAAAATACTTGTTTGTCAAACCAGTATTTTAATGTTTCCAACCTAGGCACGCGTAGGACTGTGGGTGAGGACCACAGCCATTACACAGTGTGACATTTCCCCTTCAGATGAAGGTGAGGGGCAGCCTATGTTTCTGTTTCAGAGATCCCCATGCTGCTTTCATTAAATAACTAAAGTATTAAAAAAAAATCTAAACAATTGTAAGTAAAATATTTCAATAAAGTGTTTATTGGAAAAAAACACTTATAGACCTAAGAAGACAGACCAAATGAAGCTGTATCTTAAAGGCAAATTAATGGTAAATTAAAGGTAATTTAAGGGCAAATTAAAGGTAAATTAAGCTTGATAGACATTTACAGCGCACCGTGACCCGATACTATCCCAACTGGCCCGAAGGAGTTTGATGAGCTCTGATGGCACGTAGTGAACGGCGCAGAAAACATGTAGGCAAGGCTGCATTTTCGGGTTCACCCCTCCGGGTTTGCTGGGAACTGAGCCACATCTGCAGGATTAGCCCGAGTGGGCCGTGCCTTCCGTCTGGGTCGGAACGGGGAGGCTGCGGCTTGCCCTCCTCTGCAAATCGCCCAGAGCTCTGTAAGAGCAGCCGTACTGGTGGTGCAGCCCTGCCGCCCACTGGGGGGCTGAACGCCGCTCCCCGCTCGTGCACAGCCGGACAAGCCTGATGACAGGCACAGCCCACGAATTTTATTGAATAAAATTTTATTATTGCATCACTGCAGCGCTCAACTATTCCCCAAATATTCCTCCGCAGGGGGCTATCTCACGGGGGGCCTTCGGAGGGAGGTGATGGGCGCACGTGGTCTGTGATGCCTGTGGTGCACCAAATTGAGCTCTTCTAGATGAGCCCTGATGGCTGGAGCAGTAACGAGAGGCGCCAGCTCTCTTGTGGAGAGATGATTGCTCCGTGACCCAGCCTCTACGAGTTTTTGCCATTAGCTGCTAGGTGAAGGGGACCACCCTTGATGCCAGCGCATCTCTCTTCCCGTCAGCGCCGAGGAGCTGGCTGGCAATTCCGGCAGCAGGGCTGTTAGTGGGGGTGGGCTGCCTGGCAGGAGGACGCAAACTAGAGAGGTCCATCGCTCGGAGAAGGTGTTGTGCACAGGAGACAACGGTTTTGGTGCAGGCTGTGGTGCGGGAGGTTCCCCGCACCCAGGCTGGGATGCACGGTGTGGCAAGGGTGGTGAAAAACCTGCAGGGAAACCCTGAGCGAGAAGCCTCAGAAATTACCCCGTTTCCTCCTGTTTTCACCTGGAAATGGGGTAAAATTGTGACCTTTTTTCTGGGGGTGATTGGGATGGAGGGGATGTGTCATCCTCCATGTGGGGAAGGCTTTTGAAGCTGAGCCGGCTGATCTCTCATCTCTGTGGGGTGAGATAAAAGGGGGTGAGGATGAAGAGGATGCTCCCTGCCTCATCTCAGAGCTGGGGACAAGCAGAAAATTCACATTAGGTTCGTGTGAAGCCAGAGGCTTTTTTGACAGCACTAACGAACCCATCGGCTTTCCCTGCCGACACATTCACAGGGACCCGCTACCAGGCTGAATCTGGGCTGCCCTAGTGGTTTCATTTGTTTGGTTTCACTCTATTTCTTTTGCAATTATTTTTATTCATTGCTTAATGAATTATGCAAAGCCTGTGCTTCTCCAGAGCCTGGGGAAGATAAGCTGCTGGCTATTCCAGAGGGTAGCTGCAGCACTACGGCTGTACTTTACATTATCAGGAATGGCCCCATTGTGTCCTGCCTGCACCCAAAGCGCTTCTTCTTGGAGGGGCCAGCCCTCCTGCAGGCACCCACAGGAGGGAAGGGGACTCCTGTGATGGTGCTGGGCATGGAGAGCTGCGGGTGGGCCGTGCGTGGTCGCCTTTGCCTGCATTCAGCCTCTCCTGAAGGGACCAGGACAGGCTAAAGCACTGCTGCCAGGAAAGCCGAGACCTGCAGCTGTGACCCGAACATCTGGAAATGCCCCTGATGAATCAGGCTTGGAGGTGACAGGCAGGATGAGCTTCCAGCCAAGGCTCCCAGGTGTTGTGGGAGACATGGCTTAAAGAGAGGTGACAGGTCTTAAAGAGGGGAAATATGGCTTAAAGAGGGGTGACATGGCTTAAAGAGAGGTGATATGGCTTTAAAAGGGGTGAGTTGGCTTAAAAAGGGGTGACATGGCTTGCAAAGATGCCCTTTCCCAGCTCCCTTAAAGCAGCCTCACTGGAAGTGTCTGGATTCTGTATTCTGCCAAGGAATTTCTCTGCCTCTACCTTTCCCACACCCCCCGCCCCCCTTGTTAATAAAACCAGGTAAAATTGACCCAGCAGGTAGCGCTTGCTTAGCTTTGCATGGGGCTTTTAACAATAAAACCGGTAAGAATAAAGAGGCAGCCAGCCAGGGGAGGAGGAAGGGTTTAAACCCATCATCCCTTGTCCTGTCGCTGCAGACCCTCCTAAAAAGCCTGTCCCCCGACTGCTGGGCAGGTCACTGAGGAATAAAACGGGTTTGTGGATTATACTATTACTTTAATAGTGACTTAGTACTTAGATCATGGCATGGCTGGAGGGACTCCTGATGGATGGGAGATCATCAGTCCCAGAAGATCAGCTGCGGAGGGCGAGGAGGGTGGGGAAGCTGGGTGGGTGTAACGCCCAGCACAGTGCCACACAGAGGAGCCCAACCGCCTGACTTGGAAGGAGATGGGAAACCCCACAGGAGGCAGATTTGGGACAACCCGCTGTCCCCACCCGGCAGCGTGCAGCATCCCTTTGAATGCGACCCTTGGTTAGATGTCAGGTTAGAGTTTGTCATCGGTGTGCTTTGTTTCTCAGCAGGGATGTTTTGCAAAACGCTCGGATGTGAAAACGGGCCGGAAGGTTGAGTGGGGCTGTTGCTGCTGCCAGGGGCGGAGGGACAGATGGATGTGCTCTCAGAGACCTTCCAGCCTCCCTCCCTGGGCTTCTTGGGCACCGGGGGCCATCAGACCGCCTAACTGCATTGGATAAATGTAAAGTCTGTGGCTTCCACGCTGCAAGCTAACGCCAGCGCTCCTGCTGAAGCAGAGTGGCCGTTGCAAGTTTTTCTAGTGACAAAAGGCGCATTTTAGCAGCAGCCTTCCAGCCTGCCCCCACGCCACCTCCTGCCGCAGGAGCCCTCTGCCACGGCCGTGGGTAAACACAGCGAAGAGCAGCCATTAAGTGCAGCCCCTTGCGAGGGTCGGGCTCTCCCTGGACGGGCTGGGTCTGAGAGGAGAGTCACCTCCGCGCTCTCCACATCTGGGGAGCGCTTTAGGGGTGGGGGTGCATCGCAGGCCCTGGTGCTGTTGGGTTTTCGTGGCTTGGTGGAAAGCAGCCTGGGAAGGGAGGCGCGGGAGCCGCCGCGGGGGCTGCAGCCCCTGTTTGTGTTCGCTTCCCAGCCCACGTTACCCACCACCCCGGTATTCACCTTCAGCCCAGGCACTCTGAACCGATGAGGGCAAGTGATCCCTCAGGGCCTGTTATACATTAACTGAGGAAACTTCAGCTCCAAAACATCCACCCTCTTTCATCGCCTGCATGAAGGGCAGCTCCCTGCGAGGGTGTCGAGGGGAGGAAAGCCTGCCTGCAAAGAGCAGAGGTTGTGCAAATGCAATGCGGTTCTTGGGTGGCAGCAGCTGCCCCGGTGCCGGTGAGAGCGGCAGGAATTTGCAGTGAGACGATGCCTGCCCCGGCAGAGCCTGCGCTGGGTGTTTTTAGCAGGGCGCCCGTCCCCGGTCTCCCTTCTGGAGGGGCATAGCCTGGGCTGGTGGCATTGCTTTGCCTCTCCGCGATGCGAAGGGAGGGCTGGCTTCAGCCCAAGGGCGATTCCCCGTGTGCATCTCCGCAGGCAGCCAGGAACAACATCTAAAAAGCCAAATGAAAGGCTTCAGGTAGCGCCTTGGCTTGGTGGGAGAACAGAGGGCAAAGGCTGGGGAGCTGACGCCCAGAAATTCGAAGCAAGAGCGTGGTGCAAACGTTTATCGGCGAAGGCAATCAGCTGTGGAAACCACTTATCTGGAAGTGTAATTAAATGTTGGTGCTTGAATTCTGGGTTGTCTTTTTTTTTTCTCCTTTTTCCCTGTTAAAATTATGTTCTGACGGAGGTACAGGGAGTATCCGTGTTTGATTTAGGAGCCTTTGAGTGAAACACGAAAATCCGTGGAGTGGGATGTTTAAGAGGTCAGGCTGAGCAACTGTAATAATCTTTTCCAGGCTTAAAAGATCATGCTGCTGCTGCTGCTGCTGCTGCTGCTGCTGCTGCTGCTGCTAATAATAATAATAATAATAATAATAATAATAATATGCCTCTCCTAGGAGGGAAACCGTATCAGCCAGTTCCTTTGAGCTCTTTTTTCCCTGCCGAGGCTGAGGCGGCTCTAGCACTCAGAGATAAGCGCAGAGAGGTGCGTTTTCATTTCACAGCCGGGCTGACTTGCCACTGTCAAAACTTCACTTGCAAAGTGCTGGACATGGTCTGGGTGCCCCAGATCCACCACCCGCCTCACCAAAATGCTCAGAATCAAATGGCAGTCGGAGAAGCTGAGAGCAGCCTCGGGGGCAGCAACGCTCTGGGATTCACTAGCGCAGGGAGCAGCGCGTTTGTAAAACAAAGGCAGGGAAAATAAATTTGTAAAACTCCTGACCGGGTGCCGCGGGTCAGTCTGAGTGGTTTTCCATGCACTGGGATAAAACCAGGAGGAGTCTGAGGGTGACTGGGCAGACTGGCAGAGCATGGGCCATGGGCTGGGGAGCACGGTGCAGAAGTTTATTCGCAGCCTGAGGATCTGGGTGCCCATTCCCTGCCCTGTCAGTGTTGTTTTGGGGGTGGATTTTGGGCAGCTTCCAGAGCAGGGTGCCCTCCTTTAATCTGAGGCATACAGTCATGGCTGGATAGTCTGTCCAGAAAGGAGAGAAAGAGTGTGACCCCCTCCCAAAGGTGAGCCGTGGCTTGGTTTGTACCCAGGACATGCCAGGGTTTCTCCAGCGATGGAGAGCCCAGAGGAGGGGTGTTGATTTAGGTGGGTAACCTCTAAGCATCCAAGTCAGGTGGAGGAATCCCAACCCTGATTCTTAAGCCCCAATCCAAGAGCATCTGCTCTGTATTCTGTCCTAAACTATTTAGCCAAACCCAGGGGATCTGCAGCAGAATTCAAATCTGAGCCCCAAGAAACCAGGGACCACAGCACGAAGGGAATACTTCTGATGGCGGAAAATGGTACCCTGGTACCGCATATTCCGGGATTTTAGGCAAAAGCCCACGTGCTTGAAGCAAATTGCATTAGTGTCTCCAGGCGGGTGGGTCCCTCTGGGACCGGGGGCGTGCAGGCGTGTGTGCCAGGGGCGCTCGCGGGGCGGCGCGGCGCGGCGGAGGGAGGGTGCTCCCCCACGCCCTGCATCGCCCGCCAGCCTCCCGGGGCTCGCTGCCGCCGCCGCAGCGGGTGGGCTGCGGCTGAACGTCCCCGCACGAGCTTCTTGGTGCGGAAAGCTGTCAGCAAGGCCGTCCGGCGGGGATCCTGGCAGCCTTCCTAGCACACCGCGCTTTCCATAGTTATTATTTTGCTGCCTGACAAACCTCTAACCGCGGGGGAGGATGCCTGCACATCGTTATTTCTGTATCTTACCTTGGTAGCCAAGCTCGAGCTCCGGGATCTGCTCATTAGAGGACCAAACTGTAGAGCCGGACTTCCCTGTGCTTGGTGCTCTATGTACGCAAAGAGCAAGAGGCAGCCTCTGTCCTGCACCCTACAGCCCAAGGGTGGGGAGCAGAGATGTACCTAAATGATATTGTGGCAGAGGCCGGGATGCCTCTCCCCCAGTTTCTCCCCCAAATTTGGTCTGTGGACAAGCAGAGAATGGTATTTCTGAGGAAGGAAGATAAAAAACAACCCAGGAACTGGGCTCTGCTGGGGTTTCAGGAGATGCTTCCAGACTCCCTTAAACCCCCGGTCTGTGTCAGAGGTGTGTGAGCAGAAAAGAGCCTGTCCCTGGACGGCGGTTCATTCTTCTGTGGAGATAGCGGAGGGGCTTGGGTTTGTCTTGTAGTGGCCAAGGCTCTGGACAGAGGGATCAGAGCTGAGGCGCTGCTGATGTGGTGGGGATGCACAGACATCAGGTATCAGGAAGGACCAGGAGGATCCTTTCAGGGCTTGAAGGGGCTGATAAGAAAGGTGGGACAGACGTTTTAGCAGGGCCTGCAGCGACAGGACAAGGGGTGATGGGTTTAAACTAAAGGAGGGGAGATTCAGACTAGAGAGAAGGAAGGAATTGTTCACGCTGAGGGCGGTGAAAGCCTGGCCCAGGCTGCCCCGAGAGGTGGTCGATGCCCCATCCCTGGGAACACCCAAGGCCAGGCTGGACGGGGCTCTGAGCAACCTGCTCTGGCTGAAGGTGTCCCTGCTCACGGCAGGGGGTTGGGCTGGGTGGCCTTAAGCCGTCCCTCCCCACCCAAACCCTTCTGTGACTCTGTGATTCTGTGATCCAGGCAGAAATCATGTCCCCTGTGCTTCAGCTTTCTCCATCTTAGAAGCACCCAGAAGTCCTGATCCTGGCAGAGCAGCTTATCCCATAGTAATCTACCACTGCTTTTAAAAGTGCAGCGTTTCCCTTGGGACGCGCTAAGCTCCGGTCTCTCTGGCCACCGCGGGGCAGGTGCTGGGAACGCCGCCCGCTGCTGCGGGGCAGGGTGGGGAGCCTGGCTGAAGCTGCAGGTAATAGACGGGACCGGTTTAACATCCAGAACGTTGCGGGAGGTTGAAGCTGCTGTGCTCATGACAGGTTGGACTCTGTCCCCTTCACCAGCGGGTCTGGGGGCAATGGTGGAGAGGAGAGGCTGGGGGCAGGAGCACAGGGCTGATCAACCTCCTCCTGCACGTGTTGAGGAGCTCTGAACAGTCCGGGTAGGAGAACTTCTCAGGCCAGAGAGGCACGGTGGTGGCAGGAGGGACCAGACGGCTCGTAATTAAGCTTGAGACTGCTGGTTGCATTTACCAGCCTAGGTAGTACCGGCTAAGGGAGCATCAAAGCGGTGGGAAGGAGCGAGCAGAGGCCATAAGGGGATGAGGTACGTCCCTGCGACGGAGAGCCCAGATGCAGCTGCAGAATGAGGAGTGAGGCTGGACCGTAAGCAAAATGATGTCACTATCTTGGAGCCATTTCTAGTTTTCTTTTATATTTCAGGATTTTTTTCGTTTGCTTCCTTGACTCACTGCTGAAATTATAAAGGGGGGAAAAATAGCTTAAAAATGAGTGTTGGCATATTTCTGAAAAGTCACTAATTTCTTCCTGTGAAGTTGCTTGATAAGCACTTTCCCTTCAAGACTTTGAATGCGGTCCTGCCGCTCCTGCAAGCGATGCAGGGCTCAACCCCGCTGCCTCCGCACCTGGGGCATCACGTCCCCATCCCGGCGTGCACCGAGAGCAGCCTGGCAAGGGGGTGTGCTTGGCTTTGGGAGGTCACAGGAGACCCGTGACTTGGAGAAGTGAAGGCAGCTCGGGCGGTTTAGCCTAGCAGATGGACTTCTTGGCTTGGGAAGCAACAAAACCACAAATGAAAGTGATTTTTATATGTATATACATTTATGCATACATACGTATTTTTTATATATATACACATATAAAAGGTGGGACTTGATGATCCTAGAGGTCTTTTCCAACCTTATTGATTCTATGATTCTATGAAATACGTAAATGTAAAACATATGTGTGAATATTCACACTATATATATAAAATACTTGGCACTGAGGCACATGCTTCATGAGACCCCTGTAAAACATCCCTGTCTGCCTTTTTGCTTGGAAAAAGTTCGGCCAGTTAGCCTTTTGTCATGGTCATCTGGCGAGTTAGGCTAGTTAGCTCTTCTCCATGGTCACCACAGCTCCATCCCCATCGCCTCTGCAGCAGCTCCCTGAAACAAGCCTGACCTCTCCCTCCTGTCCTTTCTCCGCAGACCTTCCGCTGGCCGGTGGCAAGCAATATCGACGGGAATGAGATCCTGGAGATCCAGGTGTTCAACTACAGCAAAGTCTTCACCAACAGGTGAGAGCGTGGTCTGCCCTTCCCTCCCACCGACCCCCCGGGTCCTCCCCGGTGGGAAGAGGGAGCTCCTGCTTGAGCTGGAGCCACATCCCAGGTTGGTGAGGAGGCTGGAGGGTGAGGAAGACGGGGGTGGTTGATATCTCCTGGGAAGGGCAAGGAAGCGCAGGGGCAACGCATCCCGCTCAGCGAGTGAGGTTGGTAACGACCAACGACTAGACGGTGGTCAGTGCCACGGCTGTGCCGTGGTTTTCCCAAGGTGCTGCCGCTTGGTTCAATGCAATTTGCATGTGTTTAAAAGGAGCTGAAAGCTTTTGGTTAATTATCAAGGCGGGAGTCGATACCTAAATGTAGTTCCTCGGCTTTTGCAAAGTCTGCAAGTGTTTATTTACCTTATTCTTGTAATTTTTTCTCACATAGAGACTATGGGTTTTGCCAGGACTTATGTATTATGTGCAATTTATGAACACTTTTTAAGGTTTCTCCCAGTTCTTCCAAAACTTCTAAGTTTTCCCCCCACATTAATAATGAACATGAGAGAAGGAAAGTTTGTCTGTCCCTTCTGTCAGCCTTAGTGTATTTCATACATTCCTCCATGCTGTCATTGCAAAAATATGGGAGCATTTCGCAAAAAACAGGGGTGGCGTACATGAGGTGTCCTACAGAACATTCACACTGACTTTAAAGGGGGGAAAGGAAAAGGGGAGCCGAGGAAGGGCTCATGCTTGTGGTTGGACATTGCACTAATGCTTTTGCACTGAAATCCAGTGGCTTCCCCAGCAGGGTCTCCTGAACATCCCCCAGGCACGTGTTCGTGCAAAAGCTTGCTTCAGAGCAAAAGAAATGAGTCGACAGGCAGGCGGCGTGCAGGGCAGGCACGTTAAATATGCAAGGTTTTAAAAAAAAAACCATAAAAAAAACCTCCACAAGCAAAACAATAAACCTAAAAGACAAACTGAGAAGAAAAATCACCTACCTTTGCCTTGCTTTTAAGTAGGAGCTTGAGTAGCAGAAGGAGAGTTGAAGAAACTTGGTTTCTTCAATCGCTCTCTGGAAAGGGAAAGGTAAGGGGCCCCCGGAGGGTCCCAGCCCAGGTGGATGCGTTGGGTGGGGAAAGGGTGGCAGATACCCGCAGAAGGGCGGCCCAGGGCTTGCGGGGAGATCGCAGCTCTGCCGCAGGGGCCGTCGGCGGTACGAGTCACTTCGGGTTGTGTTCGGACCACCTCCTACAGGCCCCTTCACCGAGACAGCGCAGTTGTGGTGGCAGTAAGTGCGTGAGTGATGGGCACACGGAATAGGAGATCTGAATCGTTTCTGCAGCCCTGAACTGTCCCAGGGCCTGTGTGAGAAGGGACTCCTCGGGTGCTGTGGGCAGCAGACAGGCGATGGGAGCCTGAGATGGACAGATGCAGACCTGGAGATCCACCTCCTTCCCCAGCCCGTGACAGCTCCAGGCTCCAGAACCTGCTTTTCATGTTAGCAGTGGTTTTTTTTTCTTTGACTCGATGCTCCTTCATTGCCTTCCTTCACTTTCTACTCCCCTGGTGTGAGCGAACAGCCTGGATGCTGCCACGCATTTGCACAGGCTTAGTGCAGCCGGCAGCTGGCCGACATGAAGGGACAGAGCATCCCTCCATCCACAATGACCTGGACCTTCATATCTTCGTTACCCAGCAGACGGGAATGAAAAGATGCCAAATGAACCAGATACTTTTACCCTAACAAACTGCTCCTCAGGATGTGCACAATTTACCTCCCAGACAGCAAGTCTGCGTGCTGTGCACACAAAGAAGCAATCCCTTCTCTCTCTCTCTCTCCGTCTTAAAAGCTGGGAAAAAAAAAATTCACTTGGAAGGTGCAATAAAAAGCAGAAAGTGGTGTTTTTGTGTCTGGAAATGAAGAACCGTCACTGTTCCTCCATGGAATTGGGAATTGGAAAGGCCAGGGCATATCAGCAGGTTGCACTGATTAGAGGCTGAGAAAGTGATCACTCGGGTAATTCTTTCTGCTTAAATGGTGACCAAAGTCTCTTAGAAATTTCCAAATACCCAACACAAAGTAAATATCCAGCTAGTTCAGTCAAATTGCTTAAAGTGCCTTTTTTCCACTGGTGAGCTGCATATGCAAAGAGGTCGGCTGTATCAGCCAGCCAAGAGCCATGCCCGCTTCCAGGACGACCTTCTCTTTTGCCATTTTTATCAATTTGGACATTCTCCTCAGTTTGCCTCTGACTCGTGAGGGCCTGGGCCGCCGCAGAGGAGCACGCGCTGAGCCCCCTTACCTTTGGGCAGCAACTGCTGATGCTGCAGGGGAGCAGGCTGCAGCCGCATCCCAGCAGTGCCACGGGCTGCCCAGGGAGGCTGTGGGGTCCCTTCCCTGGAGACATTCACCCCCCGCCTGGACACGGCCCTGTGCCCCTGCTCTGGGGGTGCCTGCTCCAGCAGGGGTGGGACGGGGTGGTCTCCAGAGGCCCTTCCAACCCCCACCATTCTTTGCTTTTGTGATTAACTTCATTCCTCACCATTAAGGGATGACCAGTTCAGCAGTCTGGTTCCACCACCCCATGAGAATTGCCTCCTTCCATCAATTTAGTGCTCCCTTGGTACAAAGAACCCCCCACATGCTGTGGCCCCTGCCCCAGGGACCCAGGAGTCTGCGCTGAGGCAGCCGGGCTCCCCCATCGCGGTGTCTAGAGCACATGAAACCAGGAGCATCTCTGCCCATTGCTCGGCAGGTATTTTCTGCCCTCAAAAGCACATTTGTAGTCGAAGCACCTCTCAGTCTTGTTTTTGAGAAGGCTGTTCTTGGCACCTCTCACTGCAGAGCGATTTTTACCATCTCAAATCCTCTTTGCAGCTCTTTATGCCACCAACGTTCAACTTTCAGCATCCTCCCTCTAAAGTACAGGCGCAGGCTGGATGCACCCGCTTCTGCCCTGCATCTCCCCAGCCCTGCGGCCTGAAACACACCTCTCCTCTCCCCCATCCCTCCTCCGTCTGTGCAGGTACGGATTAATCGGTGGTTTATCCACCGTGCGGGGCTGCCGGTGCACCGCACTCTCCGGAGCTGTTGCGTTCATGAGTCGGGTCCGTTTTCTGCCAGCCTGAGGTGCAGATGCTGCTTCTTGGAAGTGTTTTTGGTGCAGGAGTGCCCTCTTTGGCTCAGGCGCATCCCAAAGCCCCCGCTGCTCTGCGGGGCTGCCTCCACCCTGTCAGTCTTCACATCATTTGAAAATTTGATTGTAAGTTATTTTTACATCGCAGTCACTGATGTAGTAGTAGTCATGGGCTTAATAGCAAAATTGCACTATGGCACTGTCAGTCGAAGATGATTCTCAGCTGATGCCCTATTTTTAGGGTTTCTCCATTAATCTGCACTCGTTAGCGTGTAGCGCTGATAGCAGGCAGTGCTGAACCAAACAGTTTGTAAGAACCCGCTCCTCGCGTGCGGTTACCAAACAAACCGACCCCGAAGAAGGAAACCAAGCTTGTTTTGACAGGCTCGATCTCCTCATAAACCTACCTTGAATGTCACTGATTACGCTCCCGTTTTTAATTGCTTATTCATTGAATCCTGCACAAGCTTTCCTATTCTTTTCCTAGGACGGCTGCCAGGTTAAACCTGGCTCTCCCCACCCACCCCGTACGAACTCTTTGCTGCACTGGCATTTATCGGTATTTCCAGCTTTGTTAAAAATTTATATCAGTGGATCAGAGGCTGCTGGTTCAAAAGAACCATGACGGTTACCCACAAACCACCCTTGGCCTGCAACAACCAACAAATATTTACCCAGCATGTTCACAGAGTCATTGAATCATCGAATCACAGAAGGGTTTGGGTGGGAAGGGACCGCTAAAGGCCACCCAGCCCAACCCCCTGCCATGAGCAGGGACACCTTCAGCCAGAGCAGGTTGCTCAGAGCCCCGTCCAGCCTGGCCTTGGGTGTTCCCAGGGATGGGGCATCGACCACCTCTCGGGGCAGCCTGGGCCAGGCTTTCACCGCCCTCAGCGTGAACAATTCCTTCCTTCTCTCTAGTCTGAATCTCCCCTCCTTTAGTTTAAACCCATCTCCCCTTGTCCTGTCGCTGCAGGCCCTGCTAAAACGTCTGTCCCACCTTTTTTATCAGCCCCCTTTAAGCACTGAAATGCAGAGCTCATCCTCCCCAGCGGCCAGACCCCGGGCAGAGCCTCCTCTCACCCAGCTGTGGGACACAGCTGGACCAGCCCAGCTGCCCAGGGCAAGTGTTGGAGCGTTCAGCACAGCAGAAGAGTATCCAGCACCTCCCTGCAGAGGTTTGCTGAGTTTAATTACCTGTTCCGTTTCTCTCTGCTAAATTGAAAAGCCCTTCACAGTAGAAATAGTTCCCTCATGATGGCATTTATAGGCAGTGGTAAAATGAGCTCCAAAGCGTGTCTGTGGCAGCGTGCCTTCAGCCTGTCCCTCAGCAATTAAGAGACCAAGCACAGCGTGCTCTCCTTGCTGCCGCCTTTGCTTTGGGCCACCGGAGCAGCCCAGCCCAGGAAAGGAGCTGGGATCAGAAAGCCCCTTCAGCAAACGCCAAACAAGACATCTCCCCTGGGAAGCAGAATCCCAAGGGGGGCTTCATCTCCTCTCACTGCATTGCAGGTGTCCAGTGGGAATCTGGGCTCAGCTCAGGTCCCCAAGGTCCCCAAGTGCCCTTGAGTATCCAGCTTCTGGAAGGACCTGTGTCTCCTGTAGATCCAAAATTCTACCTGCCAGCCCCGTGTTTGTCTCAGACATCCCACGACACGTGTGTGGCAACAGGTACTCATGTTTAGGTGATGGCTGGAGAGGGGTCTGGGAGAGCCAGGAGCAGCAAGGTATGCCCTGCCCCAGGGCGACGCGCTTTGGGCACAAGGAACTGAGGACTGGCTGTGGTTGAAGGGTGGCCTGAAAAGGCTGAAGTTCCCTGAAGGAGAAGACAACAAGGACCCCAAAAGAGGCAATGACAGGAGAGCCTTAGTCCAACCCTGAGAGCTGCCTACGGATGGAGGAAAGACTATCTTTCAGACCTGAGCATCCACGGCAGGAATCAACCTGCAGAATAGAGTACTTCAAGTCATAAATATAAAGGAAATATCTGGGGATTTCTGTTCAGACTCACAGCATTTCTCCTGCTGGCTAAGAAATGTCTACACCAGGATATTCGTCCCAAGGCCCAGCCAATGAACCTGGTCCCAGCCCTGCCCTGGGCAGCTGGTGCTGAGCACCTCCTGCAAGGAAATGCAGGGAATCTGTGATAGAAAAGAAAAAAAATTAAGCCCCAGGTCACAAGTCAGTGCTGTGGCTACAGCCCCATCCTCCCTGCACGAAAATGAATTGTAGGAGGACAGACAGACATAAATTTTAGAGAGGAGGGAGGAGAGTGGGGAGAAGCAGAGCCCTGGCACTGGGGTTTGGAAAGGCGAGCCGTGGTCTCTGTGAATAATTCACATCCAGCTGATTAGCCTTATTTATCAAAGCCCCAGATAAAGGCACGACACCTGATGCAGGTCCCCCTGAATAATGGAGGGGGCCAGTGCCGAGACGCGGCTGTGTGGCTCATTGGGTTGCTTTGTTTCCTGCCTCCGTGGCCATCGGAGTGCAGCTAATTAGCTGGTAAGCTAATCCTTTCCTGGCCCAGCCAGATGCCTCAGCCTCCTCCCAGCAGCTGATTCCGCGTCGGCTCCCAGGGGCTGTGGTCTCTGGTGGGTCTCAGCTCTGGGACGGTGGCTGTCACTGGGGGCTGTTCCCCAGGGCACCGTGTGTCTGAGTGCCCAAAGAAAGGGGGAGATAGTTCATGAGGATGGCTCAAATGGGTCAGACCAGCAGTGCAGCCAGCCCAGAAACCTGTCTCCAGGTTATACGCCTACGGGGTAGGGATCCCCAGGCTGGGAAACTCTCCTGTCCACCCAAACCACCCCAGGGATGCCCTGACCCAGTGCGGGTGGGTGAGGGGCAGTGCCACATTCTGCCCGTGGCTAATTTACTAGTGTAGAAGCAGGCTGAAAATGCTCCATACAAGAGAAGGACCAATAACCATGAGTCCTACACACCCATCCTGCAGACGTGAGCTGCTTCAGCCGATGCCACGCATCCCATCCCGGAAAGCAGATGGTAAAGCCAAATAACTGCTGCGTGGTGGGATGACCTGGGTAGAAACCGAGTTCCTACTGGAAGTCAGTTCATCCCTGTCCTTGATTCCTGGAGCTGGTTTGTTTTCCTCTATGTCACTCCTGGAGGTGGTTTGAGGAGCGGCTGAGGGGGCTGGGGGGGTTTAGCCTGGAGAAGGGGGGGCTGAGGGGAGCCCTTCTCGCTCTCTGCAGCTGCCTGAGAGGGGCTGGAGTGAGGGGGGGGCTGGTCTCTGCTCCCAAGTCACCAGTGACAGGACGAGAGGAACCGGCCCCAGGCTGCGTCAGGGCAGGGTTAGGTTGGGTGTGAGGGAAAATGCCTTCCCTGCCAGAGGGGTCAGGCCCTGGCACAGGCTGCCCAGAGAGGTGGGGGCGTCACCGTCCCTGGGGGGGTTCAAACACCGTGCAGCCGTGGCACTTGGGGCCATGGTTTAGGAGGCCTGGGGGTGTTGGGTTGGGGGTTGGACTTGATGATCCCAGAGGTCTTTTCCAACCTAAATGAGTCTATGATTCTTTCTTTTCTGGTCCGTTGGGGAGACCTACAAAATACCTTCAAGACAGGTAAAAATTCATAGCATGTGGTCCCACAGTGAAGGGCCCTGGGAGGGGGAATATGCGGGAGGCAAGCACATGATGTGAGGTCCCAGATGTGGATTTGAGTGGGTCTGAGCAGCAGAAGACACTGGGACACGTGTGAGTGATGTGGCATGGAAGACCACATGCACAGGAGAGGCAGAGATACAAGAAGCAGGTGGAGGCAGCAGCTGGGGCAGCATGCCATGCTGGTGGGGCATCAGAGAGGATGGCTGTGTGGTCCAGTGGCCACAGAGCATCATCCCTGAGGCAGAAGGTCTGGTTCCTGCTGCTGCTCCCATCCCTGACCTGCTGGGACAGCCTGGACAAACCTCTTCTGGGCCACATGTTTTCCTTGTGCATAAACCGAGGACAATACCAGTCAGCGACCACATCCCTTAAGGATGAGGAAGGATGCACAAAACCTAAGAGCTTCTGCTTTGAGGTGGCTTGTTTTCCTCTATGTCACTTGTTTCCTCTCCGGGGCGAGAAGCAGTAACTGGATCTGGCCAGAGGCTGAAAGCCATGTTACAAACCCGTCGGCTCCGGGCGATGCAGGGGTGGGGGCACAGATAACATCCCCCTGCAGAAAACCGATATCCACGGGGAAGAGGCAGGAGCTGGCTCTCCTTGCCTGACAGGGAGACAAAGAGAAGAATACCAAAGGCTTTTAATACAGCACTGTGCTCTCCGGGATAAAAATAGGGCTTTGTTCTCTCCTTTGTAGTCTGGCTTCTCCAGCAATTAAGATCTTTGCAGAATTCAAGTCTTTTGTAGGAAACTGCCTTCATCCTGCAGAAACCAGGGTGCTCACCGTTTCATCCGCAGAAAATGATCTGCTGCAGCGTCACTGTAGAAAGAGTATAATGGAAAAAATGATTAAGTCTGGTGCGGTAGGTTTCCCCTCCTGCGTGAGTGCCCTCCCCATGCAGAGCAGCGCTCAGGCTCCAGGCAGGAAGGCGGCTGCAAGGGCTGCGTTTTGCAAACCAGAAGGTGCCGTGGTTTCCTTGAAACGGTGCTTGGACCACAGCTGGGCAAGCCTTTCTGCTTCCTTAAACATTGCAGAGGTCGGAGCTGCAGCCCTTGGAGGTTAAGTTCTCCCCAGTTTCGTCCCTCTCAGTGTGGAAGATCCCAGGGACACCCTGAGGTTGCACCCAGGGCTCTGCATCTGACTCACCGGACCACTGGGTGAGTGATGCTCCTGCTGCGCACGTCAAGATGTTAGTTCTGTCCAGAGAAAGACAGAAAGCAATTAAATCTCTATGAATACGCCTAAGTACGCCTGTAACCCAGGCAAAGTGTTTGCGTAAGATCGCGACACGCCGGCCTCGTGCTTGGCTTGCCTTTGTCTCAGTCCGAAACGTTTTAGAGTCCCTTCTTAATCTCACCAATAAGACAAAAAAAATTCATATGGGAAGCTCGTCGGGATTTGGGGGCCACCTGCACAATTTAGGGCTTATGTTTGTAATTTTCATATGTGATTCAGATCCTCAAACTTTATTGTGTGAAATCCAGACCAGGCAGGTCTCTCAGAGGGAATCTTATGCCCGTTTTAGTAGTTGGGAGCAATCCAGTAACCTTGATCACCCGAACATCATTAAAAAAAGCTTTTCCACTAATCCTTTCAGCACTGGAAACACAGAAAGTTGCTTTCCAAGGCTGCCTCAGGCTGTCTTCGCAACAAGCTGTTGGTTGTGAGAGTCCTTTGGTTTTGCATTATTCAACTGTGCAGGATCAAAAAGGATCCAATAGAACAGACAAAAGCTCTGGAACAGCTTTATATGAGGAACTACAAATTAAATTAGTCCAGTTCAAAACAGAATGAATAGCCACAGGGTTAAACTGGGGAGGTAGCAGTTATTCATTACCTGTTTCAGTAGAAAAACTTGGAAGGCTTGAAAATGAAGATGGCGGGAGCAGGCTCAGGATGAAGTGGGTCTTCAGGTGATGCTGGGTGGGCTGTGGAGAGCCCTGCCACGAGATCTGGTGGGTACTGAGAGTTTACAGGTTCAAAACTGGATTTGACATCTTCATGGAAGAAAAATCTGCGTGAGTTTATTGGACACAGAGATATTCCCTCTGGCCCCAAGAGTCCTAAGGTGGACATCTTACATAGGCCAGAAGACTCATACTTGGGATGACAAGGTTTGGCGAGCTGTGGTGCTTCCTGATGGACCTGGGTTACCATTCCGAACGGATTTGTCCTCTTCGGAGCCCAGGCTCCCCCATCCTCCTGATCCATGGGCTGCACCCTTTCTTTTCATGCCTTTTCATAAACTAACATCTTTTTTTCTCCTCCATTTTCCATTGCACTTCCTGAACTATGGGATTATTCACCTCAGAAGAAGGTCCTAGTCCAACTGCTTTTCCAGCTGATCCACAATGGGCATGGTGGGGATCTGGCCAGTGAGCAGGGTCTCCTCTCACATGCCCCTCCCCAAAGTAGGGTGCGTGCCGAGTGCTCCAGAGCCTGAGGTTCCTAAAGCTCAGCTTGTCTTCCTTGGCCTTAGGGCTGGTGTCTGTGGTACACCTACGGCTGCCTGGTCCACAAGCAGAGGCATCATCTACCTGAAACCTTCCTGCTGCACGAAGCCCCTTGCAATGGGACGGCTGCAGCACGCAAGTCTGAAGTCTCACGAAGACTTTCTAGCATCAGCTTCCATGGAAGGTAGAAGGTAGATGGACAGGGTGTGCTTGGTTGTGACCTGAAAGGACCGATGTCACCAGGGGCAGGAACCTGGAAAGGTAGAAGTTTCCGTAGCATGTCAGAGATGCAAGTTAATCAGCCGAGATGTCTACAGGGGTATCAGCTCAGCCCTTCTGCAAGTGATACCGTGTCGTACACGTTGTCCAGTTTTGCAGGCAAGGCTGGCACGTGAAAAAAAAGAGCTGAAATGCTGAGGCCCGTGGAGGAGGGAAGCCGCAGAGACAGAGGTGAGCGGAGTCCAGACTTCCCAGGAGGGGCTGCAAATCGTCTTGCCTCGCCAAGAGCCAGAGTAAAGCGAGCAGGGGAGAAGGCAGCCGGGGCGGCTGGCGCAGCTCAAGCTGGGCACGGCCAGCAAGTGATAATGTGGCTTGTGTAGTGCAGGCTGCGCAGAAGAAGAGGTTTGAGCCCTTTCTTTCATGTTTTATTACCTCCTGAGGCAGGCGAGATGTTTGGCTACTATAGGAAATGATACTTTGCTGGCTTTCAAACCCTTTTCTTTTTGTAACGCTAGAAATTCAGATCCTCTGCCGGAAGGTCTGGAGGAGTTTGTGTCTGAGCGCTTTCAAGGGCAGACCTTCCTCCTCTGGACTGGTCCCCACCAAACTCATTTTGCATCACCAGGAAAACACATTTCATTAAGATCTCCAGCAGCAACAGGACAATTCCCACCTCCCCGCTTTGGCTGCCTCTAGCCTGGGCAGGGGGTTTACGTCCAATAGTCAGCAGAGCAAGACCAGAACCCCCCACGGGCATTTTCCCCAAATCAGATACATCTAAGGCATCTGGGATGGATTTGTGTCGAGCTGGGACAGTGTCCACTTGGGCACAGAGAGCTCAGGGGCTGCAGGTGAACTGCAGGACAGCTACGAGTAGGTGGGATGGAGCCTTCCCCAGGGAGAGAGGAAAATGAGCAAACCCTGATGATTTTAAACTGCATCAGGGTTTTTCACTTTTTGGGGTTTTGTTTGGTTTTAACATATTCTTGGTCATTGAGCAAAGTCTATTTTAGAGAAAGGGAGTCTTTGAAGATTCCTCAGCTTTATATGTAAGTTTTAAAAGCACACAGAGCACAGATGGGCTTCCCACAAACCCCAGCAAAGGCTAGATCTGATATCCCTGGGCAACTTGGGTGTCTGGAAAAGGGAAAAAAGGAGACGAGAGCACTTGTTATTCTTTATGCAAAGACACAAATACGCCTGTCCTGACACCATATTTTTTTACATCTAGGGTAGATTTAAAATGATCTCTGGGCAGGGTCTTGAGCCCAAAGTCCTTCTTGGAGGCAACCTGAGACACTCAGAGCTAGCTGCCTTGGCAGCTCTGTCTCCAGGGTGGAGCAAAGCCCTACCAGCAGGAGGTGGCCGTGGAGAAGGCTTGTGTGGCAGAACCATGCAAAGGGGATCGCTGAGCCTCTGCCCCGGACTCACCGTGGTCCAGCCCTGCCCACAGCCCCACGACGATGTGCCAAACATGACTCGGTTTGCCACGTGGAGGTCGGCTGTGCCTTTCCTCTTTGCCCTGGCATGTCCCATCCCTCTCGCCTCGCAGAGTTCACGCGTGCTGAGCGTTATGACTCAAAGCCCTCCCTGTTTCTTCAGACCTGGGTTGGTAAAATGGCCCTTCATGGGTTAGTTTTTTCCACATAGCTCTAGATTCATGCAAACCCAAGCCCTCCTCTGCTTAAGAAGTTGAAAAAAGTTGAAAAAAGTTATTTTTTTCTAGCCATGGTAGCATTTTCTAGTGTTATAATTCCTCTGCCTCCCAGCACGTGAGGATGCCTGTGCTGGGACATGCACCAGGGGCTAAGCTGTGGCCAGCTTGCCTCCAAGAAAGGTTTGTTTGCTGTAGGACCATCTTACTTCGCACCAGCAACCCACAGCAGTGGCTGTCCTTTAGCTCTGTGATGCCTTGCAACCAGGCAGGACTGACTGCGAGACCAGAGATGTGCGAGGGGGACAAAAATGGGTGATGGGAAACCAGGGAGCTGCTCTGGTGAGCAGCTGGGTGGGTCTGTTTGGTCTGTAAAGCTCACCGGGGTACCTGGGGGGAAAGGCAGTGGCTCTCCGGGAGCTAAGGCTGGAAAAGCAGAAAGTAAATGAGCTGAAAGGGAGCTGCTGTTGGATACCTGGGGGGTCTGACTGTACGTTTGGAAGCTGCAGCGCTTGCGTTTATGTACAAACTGGTGTTTGGGCAATGCTGATAAATGCAAACCATCTCCTCCCGCAGCTTATGCGATGAATGCCCTGGAGCTTGGACCAAAATGAAGAGCCTTTTTCACTGTCTAGCCAAATCGCAGCTTCATCTGTAATCATCTGACTCTTCAAGTTAAAGCTTCCTAAATCACTTCCCTCCTAATTACCCCCTTTGCACCCGGCCTGTGCGATAGGCAAGTCAGAGCTTACACTTGCAATCTCACGTAATTATTATTGTTTTGTTAACGTTCGGATAACCTGGTGAAATGTAGGGCACAACAGCAGTTCCAGCTCAGCAGCCTCCAGGTATTAAAAGTTGCTTCAGTGAATTAACTTTGGGGTTTTTTTAGGAAACTCTCACAAAAATTCTCATTAAATATAAATTGATTTTCTTTTCACCCTGCAAGACAAGTGGAATAGCAATAATGAGTGCCAGTCAGCCCTGTCGTATTGAAATATATCCCGTCAGGTAACTCATTTGGGATGAGATTACAGATCTGGTTGCTAAAGTGGTAATTTGAGTATACTTAGACTTTTGCACCGTGTTTGATTTGGTGTCACGCAATATTTTGATTAAGAAATGAAAATTTGACATGGCGGGTGCTGAAGGTGTTACACACGTGAGCGGTGCTCGGCAGGGATTCGTCACCGAGGATGCTGGCAGCCGGCGGAGCCCTGCGGGGACCAGATCTTGTCGTAGAGCGTTTCCCCGCGTGCAGGGAGTGGTTATGCTTAGCTGCGCGGGCAAGGACGCCGAGCACGGGGCAGCTACGTCTAGGGAAGCTGGCAGGGAGCTGCTGCGATTGCTTGGAAGCCCAAGAATAACAGCGTGTGTGCTTCAGTGTGGTCTGAAAAAAAAATGTGTCTAGTTTCAGAGCCTAGGTTCAGAAAGGTGCTGGAAGAGTGGGGTTGACTAGAGGGGAGCAGCCAGACTCATTAAAACCTTAGCAGATCTGCCTACCCTCAGCTCAAGGAAGGCCTTGAGGGGCTGGAGCGTGTCCAGAGAAGGGCAGCGGGGCTGGGGCAGGGTCCGGAGCACAAGTGTGCTGGGGGGCGGCTGAGGGGGCTGGGGGGGTTTAGCCTGGAGAAGAGGGGGCTGAGGGGAGCCCTTCTCGCTCTCTGCAGCTGCCTGAGAGGGGCTGGAGTGAGGGGGGGGCTGGTCTCTGCTCCCAAGTCACCAGTGATGGGACGAGAGGGAACGGCCCCAGGCTATGTCAGGGGAGGGTTAGGTTGGGTGTGAGGGAAAATGCCTTCCCTGCCAGAGGGGTCAGGCCCTGGCACAGGCTGCCCAGAGAGGTGGGGGAGTCACCGTCCCTGGGGGGGTTCAAACACCGTGCAGCCGTGGCACTTGGGGCCATGGTTTAGGAGGCCTGGGGGTGTTGGGTTGGGGGTTGGCCTTGATGATCCTGGAGGTCTTTTCCAACCTTAATGATTCCATGATTCTATATCCTGAAGTCATCAGCAACTCCATCTGTTTGGTTTATTGGTAAGGAAAGGAAGAGGTGGCCTGATCACAGACCAAGAAGTGGGGATTTGGTGGCTCTTGGAGACGACCAGTCCGCAAGGGTTCATCATCTCAGCAGATTTTAGCTGAGTAGGGCTGAGCCATGCGGTCGTTTAAGCCCCATTAATGGTCCAAAAGATCAGCATCTCCCACAATCACTTCTCTGAGCAGCCCAGGCATTGGTCATGTCCCTGTGCTGTCTGTTTTGCGTTGCAGAAACTCTTTAATTCAGGGCAAAGTGTGCACGGGGCAGCCGTTTGGGAGAACTGCTCTCCCTCCCCACCATGCTTCCAGGTTGGAGGCTGTGCACTGCGCAGACATCGCCAGGGTCCTTTTCTGTCCCAAGCCCTCAGCTGGGTTGGCCACTGCCAGGCGGGGAAGCTCTCCTCTCCAAACCACGCTGGGGCCGCCCAGCCCCGGGTAACCCCTGCCCCTGCATCCCTGAGATGGGTTGGGGAGGATGCATTGGCCTGGCCAGCCCTGGCAGGCAGCATCCCAGTGTGGATGGGCACGGGACAGGGCCCAGGCAGCACTTAATTCCCTAATTTAGATGGAGCCAACAACTCCAAGTAGTTCAGGAGCAGGAGACCAGCTGTCCCTGAGGTCTTTACTGTAAGTGCAAGTTGGATCCTCCCTTGGGCAGTTGAGCCTTCGTTCCACTCTCTTGGGCTCTTGCAGGCCTGGCAATGGGTTAAAAGCTGTGGCATCCCCCTACTTTCCCACCCTACCATGTGAGGGGTGTCCGGAGGTGGGGGCCAAACCAGGACAGAGATGCCATGATTTGCTTTTTGTCACTTCCCGGGATCTGACGATGGCTGGATGGAGATGCCACCACCCTACCAGAGGCTCACCCTGGGTGCAGGAGCCCAGGGAGCAAACAGTATCCAAGTGACACTAGTAGAGAAGATGGGACAGGACTTGATGGGCTGAAGGATGCTCTTAGCAAAGCCAGGTGAAGGTGCACATCTTGGCCTCAGAGCCCTTGCTCGGAGGGAATGGGCACTTCAGTGCTGGCAGTGCCTGGTGGGCTTCACTCTCCCCCCAGCCACTGTCTCTCCTGAACTGCACCAGGCACACAGATGGCTTCGCTGAAAGAATGTGCCGCACGGGCAAAGAGCAAAGCGGGTCGTGGGGCGCGCAGCAGCCCCAGGCTGCCCTGGTGTAAGGCTTGGTGCAAGCTCTAAGCACCGAACCAGCCAGCCTGGGTTTGACACAAGAGATGTTCCTACAGTCTGATAAAATTACGAGTGACCCAGAAAAAGTCCCTCTCTTTCCATCAGCAGAAATGCCAGGGAAGGGAGCGGGGCACAATGATGAATTATGAAACACTTGGAAATAAAAGGCTGTGTAGACAAGTGCTGAATATTTCATTCCCTTTTGCTTGGCTCTTGCCTGCCAGGGGAAGTGGGCTGGGAGGGGTCCGAAGGAGCCCGTTATCCCCACCCTAAGGGAGATGCATCTTCCCAATAATTCACACGCTTGCAGATGAGCCGGTGCGAGGTCAGCGAGCAGCGCTGGGGAGTGCAGAAGCACACAGGTCAGGCTGAAAGGGTTGCAAAGATGTGCTAAGAGGATGGTGAAAGGGTATCTCACCATCTTAGGAGGGGGGGAGCATCTGCTCTTTGCCTGTTGCCGCCATCCAGGTGTGGCTAGGGAAAAGCTGTCACAGGGCTAGGGCTGGCTCTGACATACCTGCTCTTATACGCTCCCGTGGTAGCAACAGCCTGCGCTTCCGAGCACTCACAGGCAGTGTGCGCTTTCGACTGTAGCTTGGCTGGGGAAAGCATCAACGTGCTGGAGATGGACATGTTGCTCCAGCCTCTGAGCTTCTCTCGGGTGACCTTGCTGCAGACAGAGGCAGCACCGCAGCAGGTCACAGAAGGAGGATGTGCCAGGAAAGTCTGTTTCGGGGGTCAGGAGGGGCCCCTGGCTCTGTGCTGCAGCTGGGGCACGTGCTCTCCTGATGGGTACCTCTGCCTGCAACATCCCTGCTGCCCTGTTCTCATGCTGCCTGGCTCTGGGGTCTTGCCCATCAGCCCCAGCTCCCCCCATCACAGAATCCCAGACTGGTGGGGGCTGGAAGGGCCCTCTGGAGCTCACCCCGTCCCACCCCTGCTGGAGCAGGCACCCCCAGAGCAGGGGCACAGGGCCGCGTCCAGGCGGGGGGTGAATGTCTCCAGGGAAGGGACCCCACAGCCTCTCTGGGCAGCCTGTGCCCCTGCTCTGGCACCCGCACAGGGAAGGGGTTTGTCCTCATGTTCAGGGGGAGCTTCCCGTGTTCCAGCTTGTGCCCGTGGCCCCTTGGCCTGGCGTTGGGCACCACTGAAAAGATCCCGGCCCATCCCCCTGACACCCACCCTTCAGATATTTATAGGTATTGATGAGATCCCCCCTCAGCCTTCTCTTCTCCAGGCTGAACAAGCCCAGGTCTCCCAGCCTTTCCTCACGAGGGAGATGCTCCAGCCCCTGATCCCCTTGGCAGCTCTGCCCTGGCCTTGCTCCAGCAGTTCCCTGCCCTTCTTGCACTGGGGGGCCCAGAACTGGCCGCAGCCCCCCAGATGTGGCCTCACTGGGGCAGAGCAGAGGGGGAGGAGAACCTCCCTCGCCCTGCTGCCCACACGCCTTTCCATGCCCCCCAGGACACCGCTGGCCCCCTTGGCCCCAAGGGCCCGGTGCTGGCTCAGGGTCCCCTCGCTGCCCCCCAGCACCCCCAGGGCCTCTCAGCAGAGCCGCTCTCCAGCAGGTCCCCCCCAGCCTGTGCTGGTGCGGGGGGCTGTTCCTCCCCAGGGGCAGGGCCTGGCACTGGCTCTGGTTGAATTCCCTGAGGCTCCCCTGGGCCCAGCTCTCCAGCCTGGCCAGCTCTCGCTGGGTGCCAGCACAGCCTCTGGTGCATCAGCCGCCCCTCCCAGCTCGGTACCATCAGCGAATATACCCCCATCCCACAGCCATGCTCCTGAGCAAGCACAAAATGCCTCTTGACGATGTTTGCACCCTGTTGTCTCCTGGAGGGGGTTTTCCCACTCTCCTTGGTACTTGCTTTGACAGGGCCAGACCCAGATGCTCCCAGGGAGAACCACCGCTGGGGTGTGTGGCTGCAGCCATGCCATAACGCCCTGAGCAACTCTCATACCCCTCCTAGCAAGGCCGCAACTGGTCTTACTGTTAAAGATTGAAGCAAAGAAGGCATTAAGTTCCTCAGCCTTTTCCTCAGACTCGGTCACTTTTTTCCCCCAGCACCCAATAAAGGATGGAAATTCTCCTTAGCCCTCCTTTCGTTGCTAATGTATTTATAGAGACATTTTTTAATTGTCTTTTATGGCAGTATCCAGATTAAGTTCTAGCTGGGCTTTGGCCCTTCTAATTCTTTTCCCTGCATAACCTCACAAAATCCTTGAGGTCATCCTGGCTTGCCTGCTCCTTCTTCCAATGGTCATAAAGTCTCCTTTTTTCCTGAGTTCCAGCCAAAGTTCTTTGCTCATCCAGGCCAATCTTCTTCCCCACCAGCTCATCTTTCGGCACATGAGGACGGCCTGCTCCTGCACCTTTACAACTTCCTTCTTGAAGAATATCCAAGCTTCCTGGACTCCTTTGCCCTTCAGGGCTGTCAGCCAGTCTCCTACACAGGCCAAAGTCTGCCCTCTGGCAGTCCAAGGTAGCAGATCTGCTGACCCCCTTCCTTCTCCAAGAATCAGAAACTCTATCATTTTGTGATTGCTATGCCCAAGACGGCCTCCAACCATCACATCACCCACAAGTCCTCCTCTGTTCACAAACAACTCGTTGCAAAGTCTTGTCATGACTCATAAAAGACTTCAGTTGCGTCCTCGGTGGGGTCAATACCGCCAGCCGTCAGCTGAAACTACCACCACCACCATAAATGAACCCTCAGCTGAGCAGTGCCAGGAGCATGCAACCTGCAGGGGGGAGAGGTGGAGGGAGCAGGGCTTGGTTGGTCTGGTGGAGAGGACACCAAGGGACCACCTGACAGCAGCCTGCAACTACTTGAAGGGGAGTTACAGAGATAACAGTAGTGACAGATGAAAAACAAGGAGCAACAGGCACAGACTGTGGATTGGGAGGTTCAGGTTGGATATCAGGAAAATATTCTTCCCCAGGAGGGTGGTGCAGCCTTAAAAAGTCAGTGAAGAGGTGGGGGATCTCCATCCATGGAGGTTTTTGAGGCTTGGATAGATGAAGCCATGGCCAAACTCTAGATGTAGAGTGGGTGATGGTCTTGCTCAGTGCAGGAGGTCCCTTCCACACAACGGGTCTGTGATTCAGACGTACTGGCCCTCGAAAAAAAAGCTCTGAGCTGGGCTGCGAGATCCCTCGGGAAATATTTCAGCCCTGCGCTGATTCGTCGCTAAAGCAGCAGCTGTGGGCACTGGGCTGCCGGAGATTTCAGGCAGGAAGCCAAGAGGTGTTCAGGGAGTGAGAAGTGGGTACGGGCACATTCCTACCCCCTGCAATTGCAAAATAAGGCAAGGCAGCTTGAAACCATTTCAGAGAAGCTTCTGCAGCTTAAATAGAAGCCAGAAATGCCCAAAGCTGCCGTGCTGCAGCCTGACTGTTGTCCATCCTCCATCAGCCTGAGGATACTGAAGTAGAAGGTGGATTGCAGTCTCGTGTAAGTCAGGTTTTCTAGAGCACTGAACTGATCAGGAAAACTCAGTTATCCGCCTGAACCTGGCGAACACACTTCTGGTGTCAGACACGTGCTCAGTTTATGGCAGCTAAGCAAGCTACCACAAAACGGCTGAGCTTGGCAGACTCTCCACATACTCATAGCTCACTGCAAAGACAAGCGAAAGCCTAGCTCTTCCTCAGCCCCATAGACATCGTACCGTGACCTTCGTTAAAGGGGCACACCTTGTCTTGAAACCACAGCTCTCCCCTGAGGATAACTCATTAAACCAGGGCTGCTGGGAGGGAGCCTGAGCCCAGGGTAAGTTCTCTGGAGATCAGGCTGGTTCCAGCTCACTTTGCACATCCCATCACGGTAGGAAGGGCGTTTCCCATGGCTGAGAGGTGTTCCCACTTACAGACGCATCTGCCATCCCTGTGTCAGTGCAAGAAGCTTTCTGCTCCTCCATCAGGCCACCCTGGGGCAATATGTACCTGTGAGGCAAAGGTACCTGGGTCCGCCTCGGTGTAAGAAGAGCAGAGAAGCCACCACCACACCTTAGGGCTGTGTGGCATTTCCAAGGGGCTACATTTTTATTTCATTTTATTTCATATTATTTCATTATTTTTGACATTATTTCAATATATTTCATATATTTTTATTTCATATTATTATTGCCATCAGCAAACAGGTTAAATAATACCGACACCTACAAACATATGGAAAAGCAAAAACCGCGCAGTGCGTTACCAGCTGAGCCTGGCAACCTTCACGTAACTTGTAAGCAACTGCACTACAATAACTTGATTTTAGAGCTTAAGCCACAAGAGCATCCCTCCAAAGTGACCTGCCGAAATCGAATCCAGCCATGAGCAGAGGGCAGCCCTCCAGAGCCCTGCAACAGAGTCTGTGCTCAAATCCTGAGAAATAAAGCGCAGATTTCTCTCAGGGAAAAGCAAGAGAGCTGCTGCTTCTGCAAACAGCAAATAACATTATTTCACAAACCCTGAAATCCAGGCTGAAGCAGCAGCCTTTTCGCTCAAGAAACCCATCTCAGAGAAAAAGCAGGTCTCCACGGGAGGCAAGGATGTGTTATTCACTGTGCATGAAGCAATACGAAGCACACAAAGCAAAGGTGTTCGTGTTCCGTGCCCTACATGGCACCTCGGAGATAGGGTTGAAGGAGCTCAGTGCTGGGACCCACCCCTGCTCAGCACACCGGAGCTGAGGAGGGGAGGGAAGGGCCTCATCCTGCACAGCACACCGGGGCAGGTTGGCCACGGCTCTCCTTCGCTCCTGGAGCAAAATGACAGCAGGACCCCTCAGAGGTTTGCTGGAAAGCAGGACCTCCGGACCTCCCTGCTGCTGCAAGCCAGGCAGAGCTAGATGAGCACCAGTAAGGTCATGTTTCAGTTTTCTTCAGGTGGTTTATTGTTATAAATGTGTACAGTGGGATAACTGCACAGCACAGTGTGATTTCTTCAGGGAAATTCCCACGGCAGTAGCGTCTGATCCCCACGCACGCAGGTGTGCGCACAAGGGGACGCAGGGACCCGTGCAAAGAAAGGGTGTTCGGGCAGGGAAAGAAAAAAAGAGGCTTGGCGAGGCAGGACCCAGGCAAGTCAAGCCCCAAAGCCAGTGAAGACCCCAGGGGGCTGAGCAGGGCTGAGCAGACCCCACTCTTCCATCCAGCGTCGTGCTGCACTTCAGAGAGTGCTCCAAAGCATAAGGGGATGGCTCGAGTGCTGGGAAAGACTCTGCCACAGGCTGACCTGGGGCAAATCTGCTAACCCTGCTTTTACCCTGGGTCTCGAGGCTGCCGATGCAGGCGCAGCATCGGGTGCTTGGGTTACACAGGGGCAGGAGAGGAGCCCTCAGCCTCCCACCGCACAGCACGGGGAGTTCTCGTCTGCCTCTCTGAAATCACGTCTCAATAAAGCAGCGTCACAGTAAGCAATGCCTTAAGGTTTGCAAGGAAGTAGTTCAATCAGCAGCAGCTTTCTCGCTGGCCCCAGCCAGCAGAGGACTGCAGATATATTCCTGGTGTGCAGGGTAATATCTTCGCTGTCATCTGGGATCGCGGCCCTGGAGATGACATGCAAGGCAGATGGTGTCAGGCAGCTCCACGTTGACTGTTTCAAGGCTTTTTCCGTGTCGGGAGTCACTTGTTGATTCATAGCTGGCTCTTCTCAGGCTGGGAAGGTCCCTCTGGTACAACAGCAGAACATGAAGAACATAAAGCCACAGCTCTTTGACAAGCCATGAGCTGACAAATAAGTAATGACTTTTATTAGAGGGTGCCAGGCTGCTCCGCTCTCTGCGGTGTCTGTTTGGACCTGTAATTTAACAAAAGTGGATGCTTTTAGTGCAGACTGTGCTGCACTCCCTGGCTGCGAGAGCAGCAGCCTGCAGCGAGCCCTGGCAAGAACCACTAAGAGCAATTAGATGCCTTCATCCCGCTCATCTTGGGGGAGTTTAGGTGGTTTTTAGATGCCCACGGGAGAAACGGCCATGGTGGTTGGAAGGTGTTGTACACCCTCGCCTCAGCATTCATCTCAGCCCATGGTGGGAGTCAGCATGTCCCGGTCGGATGGGAGAGATGTGAGCCCCCCTCGTCTGTTCCTGTGCAGGGTCAGGCAGGCTGCTCGGTGCACCAGTGGTGGTGGGAAACCAACTGGTTTTCCACTGAAGGGAAGACAGGAGTGCTCTGCATCCAGCACAAGAGTGGGAACAACCTGGGAAGGAGGAAATAATGTGTTAAACCATTGCTCTATACCTGCTGTAAATGTCTCCCTTCAGCCACGGGCCCTTTTGGCTCTGGGACATGTGGTCCTGGCTCAGGTGAGCCTGTCACCAACTCCATGAAGTGTGACAAATACACAGGGACTGAACTTTGGCATGCAGCTTGCCCCACACGCTACAGACCACAGCAATAATAGGATCAAGGATGGTAAGATCGTATCGAAGGATGACAGGATAATTCAGACTGGAAGGCATTTCAGGAGATGTCTATTCCAGCCTCGTGCTCAAAGCTTGGTCTACTTGACCTCACACTAGGTGACTCCTGGCTTTTTCCAGCTGGGTATTGAAAGCCCCCAGGATGCAGACAGCCTAACTTCCCTGGGTCCCTGCTGCGTTGCTTGAAGACACCTGGCAGGCTGGGAGTGGGCTGGGACAAGGACACGAGCCTTCAGGCATCGGTTACGATTAGACCTCCATTAGCAGAAGGGAGTCAGTCGTCTCCTCTGGGCAGCATTCAGACTCACACGCAGCGCCTCCAGACTATGTCCATCCAAGTAAACTAACCGGCATGAGCCCTGTTCTCCAACCCGGCTGGGCCGTTCGACTCATCCCACGCACAGCCAGCCACATCCAAACGGCTCCAGGGACGCCCTGCCGAGGATAACCCCTCCTGGGCGGGTGAATTGGGGTCAGGCATGTTGGCCTGGGACCTCCCCATGGCCTGTGCTGACAACGTCCTGGTGCGGAGGGGTGAGGGACAGCGCCCTCGTCCTTGCTTTGTTCAGTTCTCTAGTGCAGACGTAACTGCAGCCATTCAGGGTGGAAAAGGACAGTTTGGGTTCCCTTAGTTGCACAAGACTGATGGTTCCCAAAGCCTCCTCCTCTTCTCACCCCAACGGTGTTACCCTGAAACGGCTTCTCTCTTGGCTTCTCCTTTGCCCACCGTCTCCACTGAGCTGGGGTCACTGGCTGCAGCTGCCAGAGTCCTTGGCCGCGCTCTGATCCCGCATCTCACATCTACCTCCTCCTAAGGCAAACGGGAAGCAAAAACAGCCACACAACCTCTGGCGACTTGGCCAGGAAAGCCCTTTCCCATTAAAAATGAATGGTGGTGGATGGTCAGCACAGCTCGCCCGACTTCTCTTTTCTTCGCTCCGTAGGCTCGTTGGCACTTTCCGGATGGTCCTGCAAGAGGTGGTGGAGGAAGGGCACGTAGAGGTGACAGACACGCTCATAGACGACAATAACTCAGCCATTCAGGTAGGTCACGCGGAATAAGCCGCCACTGCTGCCCTTCAGTCGTTGGTCTGTCTGTCCGTATTTCCACTGCCCCTGTGGGAACAGAGGAGCCTGTGTTATGCACCTGAGCCCCCGAATCAACCTTACTTCATCTCAGTATTCTTCATCTGAAGGACCAAGGCAGCCGGGACTGTCCTGGGGGCGCACAGCAAAGCCTGGCTATTCTGCACGCCTCAGAAGTTTAGGCTGGGGGCAAAGCAGGAGGGGGTCGGGTTTAACCTGCACACAGACAGGGTGCAATTGCTCGCGGACAGGTCAGAAACAGCCTGAACACGTCCCGGTGCTGGGCACCCGTGGCAGCTCAGAGCACGGTCCTCAGACCCCCGCAGAGACGCTGAGCACACGGTGCCACGCTGAGCTCTGCTCCCAGCGCTCGCCTCCTGCACCCGGGCAATCCCGCGCTGCCTCGGCCATCGGAGTATCAGCTTGTCATGGTTTTAGCTGGGGTAGCTGACACCACTTTAATCCCTGTCAGCGGCACTGGGTGCTCGAAATGCTCGACATTCACAGTATTTGTCTCTGACCTCGGCGCTGCTTTTATCCGACCCCTGTAGCGCACGAGGAATGCCTTGTGCAGCAGCGCACCTGAAGTCCCGCTCTTTACACCCCTCTGGGGAAAATAAGGGCAAGAACCCCCACCCAGCCTGGGTCTGCACCCCCCACCCAGAGCCCCCGATGCCAAGGAACGCGCTCCCTGCCTGCAGAGCGGCTGCTGTGTAACCCGGTGCGTTTCCATCTGCTTAACACATTTCATGGCAGCCGTTTCCCACAGGGGCTGAGTTTTATAACGCACTTGGAAATACAGCTACTTCTGATCTTCTTGGGTATCAAAACCCTGGTGTTTTAATTAAAAAATAAAAACTCAGCTTCCCCATCCCCCCCCTTCTCTTTTCTTATTCCTTTATAAGCTGCTTCCCACACTCAGCATAAAGGAAAAGTGCAATTGCACGTAACCCTCTGTGCTAACAAGTAATTAGCAATGAAAAGGCGAGCGGTTGCATTAGGAGGAGACAGGAGGTGACATCTCCCGTGGGGCTGGAGGGAATGACGCCGATGAAAGCACAAGGGATACAGTCCTGAGGAGGGATTAAAAATGGAGGGGCTGCAGACCCAGGGTGCAAAAATAATTTCAGGGTTGGAGAAAACAGCTCCTGCTGTTCTCTTGGTTTATCAGACTGAGACATCACCCGACTGAAGTCTGTGGGACCCTCCAAAGGAAGAAAATCCCCATATTTTTAAGATCCTTCAGTGTCACAGCAGGGAGAGAGGAAAATCAAGGGATGAAAATTAAATACATGCAACTTCTTAATATCAAAAACTATGGAATTTTTAGAGTGAGCTAACGTAGGACTGAGGAGCGACCTGCAGTGCCTGGCGCCTTGCAGCCTGGCCAGGAGCTGGGGTGGCTGCACAACAGGGCAAAGCAAAGAGTCTGCTCCCCTTTGCCCCTTTCTAAGCCATGTGCTTCTAACTGGAGGCACCTGGAGGAGAAAGGGCCTTCCCCAGCCTGTGCCTGGTGTGCTGGATAACCCGTGCTCGTCACCTCCCCTCTGGGCACCCCACGCCTGCGTCTCCTCTGTGTCCTGGCAGCTCTGCTGGACTTGTTTTAGTTGGTATCCACCGAGTGCTCTGGAAAGTGTAAATACCGACTGCTGCCTATCGCTACAAAATCAGGGCAGCCTGAGCAAGGCAGATTTTACCGGAGTACAGGTCTCTCTTGTCTAAGACAATAAATCCCCCATCTCCTGCACACCACAAGCCGTACGCACACACATGCACAAACCCTGCGTTTCTAGAGCTTGTGGTGAGCAGAAATACCACATCCCTCGATTTCTCCTGCATTTCTGGGGCGTCATCTTAGCCCCAGGTTCCCCCTGTTCAAACCAGAGCTCGGAGGTGAGGGTATGTGTTTGCATTTTGGGCTTTCAGCAGGATTTCGGATCCCTTCTCCCATGCAGTATCCGCTGCAACTTCACGGGCACGGAGACAACTCAGCTTCATAAATTCTCCCTCCAAATTGCCCGCTCCCAGTCTTTGCTCCAGCAAGAGGATAAATTTGGACTGAGGGAGCCTCGAGAAGAAGGAATCCGGAGAGCAAAGCCTGGGACACTTTGCATGGAAAGATGTTAGTGGAAATATAATGCTGGATGTGCAGAATAATCTGTGCTCATCACCTCCTCTGGCAGGCAGGCAGCCCTCCTGGAGAGGTGACCCACTTTCTCCCAGACTTGAAAGATGCTGGTTTCTTTTTCAGTAGGTGCAGGAGTGGACCACAGCCAGTGAGGGCTGTTGCAGGAGGAGAGAGGGACTGAAAAACGATCAGACATGGTGAGGAGGCAGAGGTGGGCATGTATGGAAAGCCGCTGCCCATCAGCTGCGACGGGATAACCGGCCGTCTGCACCCCTCGTCCTTCGAGATGCAAAGAAAAAGGTTTTGCTGGAAGCAACATGTTCTGTGCATTGAGCAAACCTGAAGACAAATCGCGTGCAAGGGTTGCAGAAATCACCTCCAGATTTAGGGAAGAAAGCAATCTCCGCATGTCTCCTGGCGGCAAGCCTCGCCTCTCCCAGCTCCTTAAAACCTGTGATTTTAGAGGCGCGTTTCCTCTGCAAAGGCACCCGAGCAACTCCTGGCGTTGCACCGTGCGCCGCAGGGCTGCACAGGCGCTGCGCGGGCGCGCGGGGTGCTGCGATGCGGCACCGCTCCGTCCTGGCGAGAGGCTGCGCTGGCGCCAGGGATCCCCCCTGCAGGCTGTGCTCCCCGAGGGCCCAGCCCAGCGCAAGCATCCCCCCTCCCAGCCCGCCCTGGGGTGGCCACACGCCGCTGTGAAGCAGCAGCCCCCAGCTCTGGATGAAGGCAGAGGCGCATCTTCGCTGCCGCCGTTACTTGGAAAGCAGTTTCCAGGCATAACTTCATCTTTCTGTAATCAAACACAAAGGAAGGGTTGAAAATTGTTTTCCTTTTTCTGTGCAAAGCATCACCGGCAGCTTCCAGCCAGCCCTAATAACGTTATTGACTTGCCTTAGCAAAGAGATTAAAAGAGCCAGGAATTGTAAAGCCAAGAGGGATATTGCAATCGTGTCATCTGGCCTCCTACATGAGAGGCTCTGGGACGCCTCAGAATTTGTTATTATCTCAAGTGGTGGAAAAAAAAAAATAAAACCAACCAAAAAACCCAACCAAACAAACAAAAAAACCCAAATAAAACAGATTTTAAAATGTCCAGTGACAGAGCAATCCCAGCCCTTCAGTGAATCATTCCACTCATTAATTTTCTTTACTGTTAAACTGAGTTTTGTTTCCAGTGTGAATGTCTCTTGGTTCTAGCTTACACCTACCAATTTCCCTTCAAATAAGTGATGATTTTATTCAGCTCAAACCAAAATGCGTTTATTACACCCATAATTTTTCATTCCTTTTAAAGGGTTTTTAAACCTTTAAATATAGTTTAAAAATGAGATTTCAAAATCAAACTGTACCACGACAGCATTGAGGTGGTTTGAAAATGTGAAAAATTAATGTTTCAACGTGAGTCTTTGTCTCTCCTCTGCCTTTGCTGGTTCTAAACAATCCGAAACAGCTTGGTGAGGTCAGCGCAGTGTGGCAAATCATCCTGATTGACTCAAATTTGTATTTTGCCACACGAAGAATAAAATCAGTCCAACCCTTCCACGAAGCTCCATTTCCAGCTGGGTTTGAGTCACCCCTTAGCTATCACAGAATCCTTCCAGGCCATATCTTGTATTTTCCAGCCTTTCATCACCCCTTTGACAAGCTGTGATTGGAGGCAGTCAGGAGGCTGTGCCTCCTCTTAAACGTATAGATGGAGAAAGGACGATTTTGTAATAAATTTTCCCACTCACTGTTTATTAGCATTTTTATTTTGTTCTGCCTAAAATCAGTTGCCTTCGCATTGAATAAAACTTATAATTTCTCCGTGGAAGCTGAATGGAGGTGGAGAATGGGGTCTGCTTTTGTTTTTGTAGCAGCTGTTTGCCTTTCAAAATAGATATGTTTTTAGCAGAGATATTTTTCTGGCTGCTTTCTCCAAAGCTGTGGTTTTAGAAAGACTTCGGACACCTGGGCAAAGGTAGTGCCGGCAGTTCTTTGCAGCAAGATGAACTTTCACGCATTTGATTGGGTTTTAAATCCAGAGAAAGACTTTTCAGGAAAAAAATATTTGGGAATGCCATCCCTGAATTCGCTGCAGCAGCCTGGTGCAGTCTGAGGTGGGTAAGTGGGCGATGACCAAGTAGAAGAGGTAGAGGACCTTACTCTATCTTGGTTCATCCAGAAGAAGCTTTACATCAAGCTTGGACAGACCAGTGCCAGGTCCCTTCCCGTCCCTGAGCTCCAGCTGGGCTGGTCATGGCCAGGCTGGGAAACCCTCTCCCCAAACTAGAATCTATCCAGCCCTCCCCAGGGATGCTCCTCCCTTGCCAAACCCTGCCTGAGGACGGGATGGGGCCAGGCAGGAGCAAGGATCCTTGCATCCGTGGAGCTTGGCAGCTCAGCACTTAAGAGCAGGGCACAAATTCTTACCAAGTTGATGCACCACAGAGAAAAACCCACCAACATGACACGGCTTCCTCTGCTCTCGGCGCCTTCAGCTTCTCGAAGGGTTTGTCTGCCGTTCAGGGCTTTTGGCATCTCTCGTACCTGATGTAGTTGGTCTGGGATGCACCAGCGACTCCAAGGTGAATCAGGTCCCTGAGCAGGAGGGAGGCTGCAGCACCACGCTGGAGCTGGGTCGGACCACCTCCTGAAGCCAAAGACCTGCTCTCCGCATGTCTCATGCACTAAGAAGAGACTTCGGGGTCAGCAAGGCTCAGAGATCAAGCCAGCTGATGCAACAGCTCCTCCCACCTCTCAGATTTTGCAGGACCTTTCCTCCCTGTGCTGCCCTTGGGTGCTGATTATGTCTTCCTTGTGTGTTGCAGACCAGCATCTCCATAGAGATCAGGTACCAGGCTCTGGACGGGACAGTGGGCGCCTGGAATGACAAGGAGTTCCTCGAGACCCCCAGCATCCTCTCAGAGGGGGATGGCAGGTACCCCTTAGAGACAGACAGCCTCCTTTCCAGCCACCGGCAGGGCTCCGACCTCTCTCCGGGCAAATCCAACCAGCAGTCCTCAGAGAGGAGCTTCAGAAGGTAACGTGGTGCTCAGCACTTGGAGATGGCAGCGGGGAAGGGGCGGGCTTGGCTTGTCACGAACGGGCAGCATTGCCCCAAGTGCTCCTCTAAGGTGCATCACATCTCCTGGCCATCAGAAGACCCATTATCACAGCTCAAGGTGAGGATGGGCTGTAAGTGTCCACCCACCGATGCCAGCAGGTCCCTGGTGCTCCACCATGCCCGCCCAGCACAGAGCTGAGTCTTCCAGCAAGCGCTGGGGTTTGCAGCACATGGCAGATGCTGGAGAGCAAATGTAATTAAGTAGAGATTCAGAGAAGATGAAGGGTCTGGCTGTTGGTCAGGCTTCATACCGGACAGGATTAGAGCCCATCCATGGTGTCTAGAGCCACATGTGCAGACATGTGGGGTCTCGCATCTCGATGGAGCTCACGGTGCCCCCAGGACTGAGCTGCCTTCAGGGCAGGAGGTGGAGGTGTGCCGAGGGGCGAGTGCAGCTGCAACCAGGGGCAGGAGGGCATGCTGGCCACAAAAGCACACCAGTGTGGATGCTTCTGGGGTGGAAGGTGACAGTGACAGTGCCTCTGACTCATATCGTGTGCTGGGGGACATCATGAGTGTGCACATCCCATGGCAAGGCGGTTGGCACAGAGGAGGCTGGAGGAAAAAGCAAGGATGCTGGGGCGTGGGCAGGTGGAGGGAACGCGCCCTGGCACCTCCCTTGCAGCATTAACCCTCAGACAGCTTCACAAAAACCTTGACCAAGGTCCCTCCACGGCAGTCTGTTGGGACCTCAGCACCTCACCCGGCTTAAATGAATCCTGTATCAAAGGCAGCGCCTGGGCAGGTGAGCCCTGTTTGGATTATCCGAGGGGCCTTCACCCTGTGGTGGCACGTGGGGACACCTCCAGTGCTTCTAAGGGATGCTGCTACCACCTTTCTATTCATTTAAGGGTCCTTAGCACCACCCTTTTGTCTTTCTAAGCTCATGGGACCTGACGTTGGATGAAAACAAGCCCAGGGACTGTATCCTTCCACTTCTTGGCACAAAGCTGCTGTAACCAGCTGCAAACCCAGCCTGGTGACTGGGATGGGTGGGGAGGGCTCAGGACTGGGGGCACTGTCCATTGGGGTGAGGTACAAGCTGGGACCAGTTCTGCCATGAGCTGTGGCTTGTGATGCTCAGGGCTCAGCCCTTGCTGGGAGGAACAGCCCCTTTACTGCCTCATACGTGGCCACGAGGCCAAGGCATGGATGGACCCTGAGTCCCCAGTGATGCTGGGCTGGATTCAGCCTACTCCATCAGAGGCACTTTGAACCCTGCGCTAATCCTTACCCAGCTCTCAGGCAACAGGAGAGTTTTGCAAGCATGAAACCACTTGTGATATAAATAAATATTGGGTTCATGGGCTGCTAAGCCAGATTTTCAGGCAGCTTCATACTCAGTTGTGTTGTCCACCAAGGTGACTTTGTCTGTTGGTCTCCACTCCCGTAGCTTTTGAAACTATTGACCTCTTTCAGTTGGAAGAGTGGAGCCATCAAAGTCTGGACTTGCTAAAAGTCATATGGAAAGAAATAAACTGGTAGAGGAAAGAGAGTCTAGTAGTGGGACAGGCAGAGAGTGCAGGCAGCCCAGGCAGAGCTGAGTCTTTAGGTCACCCACCGCTCTCCTGGGACGAGCACAGTCCTCATCCGAGGACTGCAGAGTGCTGGTGCATCAAAGGACAGCCCTTGCGTCTCCAGATCCACACGGGAGCCCAGCCTGGTGGTGTGACTCCAAACATATCCCTAGGGATCGGCTGCTTTTCTTACCAGCATTTACACCTCGGGTGCTGCTGCAGCCGTACATCCCCCACGCTGGCTTTATGCAGCTGTGTGCTTCGGTAGCGTTGGCTTTCTGTCTGGGTTTAGCACTTTGTTGTGGCCATATAAGGGCAAAATTTCTTTTCCCCATGGTGCAAGACGGAAGGGAGATATCTCCAGTCGCTCGCACCACTCCTAGGCAGCTAATTAACTGTGTGAATTGGGCTGAAACCTGTGAATTTTCAAGCAGATTGGAAGTGCGGATTCGTTTCCCAGCTCAGTGGACCGTGATGTTGCTGAACAGGGAAGACGCTGTGGGATTTAAAAGGCGGGCGGCAGGGCATCGCAGCCCGGCTTGCAGAGGGGGTGTCAGTCTGTCTGTCAGCCCCGTATGCTGGGCGGCCAGCATCCTGCCTGCGCCACGTGGGCTTTGGAGATGCGGGCAGCATGATGTGAACGTGGTTTCGCTCTCACCGGAGAGAGAATTAACGCCGCAAGGCTGATGCGTCGCCTGCAGCAGGCGGTCGGATGAATTGAGGCTCTGCATTAGGGACTGTAAAGTAAGTCTAAGGTGACCAGCTCAGCCGGAGGTTGAGGACAGCCGCATTTAGTCTCCCAGATCCCACCTGGATCGCACCCAGGAGGTGTGTGGTTTGCTGAGCAGCCCTGCTCGGGTGCACAGAGATGCGCCGTGGCTGAAGGCTGCTGAGCTGTGCTGGCTGCATGAAGACGGTGCTGAGCAGAAGGTCTTTTTGAGGCTAGTTTATACATAGTTGGTGAAAAATCCTTCCTGTTGGAGAGCTGAAGTAAATGCAAGAGTTTATAAACAGGCAGCAGAGCCGTGCGGAGGTTAAATACCACTGTGGCATCTGTAAATGGTGCTGCAGCACTGATCCTTGCACTGAGTTTCCCCCACAGCTTGGCACCTCTAAGCAGGTGGGAGAGTGGTTCCTGGTGGTCACAGTTTGGTGAAAATCCCTTAATATTTGGCCTCAGCTTCTCCTTCAGATCCATGAAGCTTTAGAAAAAAAAATCCCTTTATACTTCGGGCTTCTGCCGAGCGAGGCCGAGCGCAGCGGGTGGCCCATCAGCCCCAGCGCTGCCAAGAGAACCGCTGTAGCCCCTTCCCGCTGCCTCAGAGCCCTGGCTACAGGAGCAGGCTGTGCCGTCCCGCGCTGCAAGCAGGCTCGTAGACAAACTGTTTTAAAGGAGGAGAGGAAGAATCATCCCTTAGCCTGGAGCAGAGGGGGCCGAGGGCAGCCTCATGGCGCTCTGCAGCTCCCTCCCGAGGGCAGGAGGAGGGGCAGGGCTGGTCTCTGCTCTCTGGTGACCAACGCCAGGCCCCGAGGGAATGGCAGGGAGATGTGCCAGGGGAGGGTGAGGCTGGGCATTAGGAGAAGGTCCTTCCCCCAGAGGGTGGTGGAGCCCTGGCACAGGCTCCCCAGGGGGGCATCACGGCACCAGCCTGGCGATATTCAAGCAGCACTTGGCCAAGGCCCTCAGAGACACGGTGTGAATTTGGGGTGTGCTGTGCAGGGACAGGAGCTGGGCTCGATGGTCCTTGTGGGTCCCTCCCAGCCCAGGGCATTCTGTGATCAGCAGACATGCCAAAAGAGCAAGGCATGCCAGTCCCACTGTCCCAAGCTTAAATTCACACGTGGACGATTGCACTAAAACTGGTTTCTCCTGCTGCTTTTGTCCCAGGGAGCTTCCCCACGTCCCCTGGGTTGGAGACCTGTCCCACAGCAGGTCATTTTGAGCACAGGGGCTGTCAGGCCTGGCTGTGTCTTGCTGCCAGCGCTCGCCTCTGCCAACCCCAAGGGTCATTAATGCCACCACCACTATTGTTACGAGTACCAAGGGCTGATGTTTTCCGTGTCACCACCCTCGCAGGATGGAAGAGGACGAGATGTATTACCACAGTGAAGATGAACTTTTGGGAGAGGGGGACACCCTTAGCCAGGGATCCCTCAACACGAGGTAGGGAGCCAGTCAGCACCCACTCATGCTGGTGGCAGTGGGGTTTGCAGTGCTGTGTTGCTCCTGCCTTGTCCCCGTGGATCTCCCACAAGCATTAGGCTTGGGTTCCCATGTCTTGGCTGCAAGAGAGCTGGTTGGCAGAAGCGATGGAGCAGCTGGGAAGGCATCCTTGGAAAGGATGCTCAGGAGGGGTGCTGGGATTCAGGATGGAGAAAGGGCCTGAGGGTGAGGCTGAACTGGGGTACTGCCCTGCCTTTGTGGTCCCCTTCCTCCTCCAGGTCCCACCACCCATCAGGCACAGCTGTCTCCAGAACCAGACATCGGCCACGTCCAGTGCATGGGGAGGAGCTCTTGTGGTGTGCATGAAGATCTGACTCCTGTTTGCAGTGGCTTTTCTTGCAGTGCGGTGCCACCAGCTGCTCCCCAAAGAAAAGAAAGAGTTTGGGGAGGAGCTGCGAAAAAGAGAAGTTCAGGTAAAACCCAGGGACCGACCCAATGCCTCTGAGAGTAGCTCAGCCAAAGGAAGGAGCATTCTGGGGGGGGTGGGAAATCCTCAACTTGGTGGGTCCAGTCATGGCAGAGAGCACATGAGGGTGGTTCTTCCTACACATGGCTCTTCTGGGGAGCTCATTTCTCGTGGCAGCTCCTCATGCAGCCTGTTGCCTAGTGCCTCGAGCTTCGCTGGCATGAAGATGTTGGCCAGGTCAAGGACCTGAAGTGCCCATATCATTAATAAATTATTAGGACAGTCTCTGAGAAGATTTTGGCTACCTAGAACTGACCTAAACAATCCCCAGGCAGGGTCAGGAGGTACAACAGCCATGGGCCAGCCCCCAGGTTAGGGACTGCCCCTCCAAACCCTTTGGATGGAAAGCATTAACACGGGTGCGACGTGTGCCAGGCAGTTTGGCTTCAAAGGCAGGGAGCGTGCCCTTGAACTTTTCATTTCATAGCGTAGAGGTGTGGGGCTGGGCCCGTGCCCAGCGAGCAGGACGCTCCAGAAGCACGTTTGTTCCCGCATGTGCTCCAGGCTGTAGATGCATCTGGGATATCATATGGAGGGACAGTCAAAGTGCTCTGACAAGGCTTCTGGATGCCTGGGAGTCCCCCAAAAAGCTCAAATCCCACTTGGGCCAAGCCGAGATGTGGGAGCCATGGCCCCGTGCGTTGGATGGGGCACTGCTGTGCAATGCCTTCAGCTTCCCGTGGGTGCCACCGCTCGGCGTGGGGCTGGGTCGGGCAGCCCTGCCGTGCCACACCGACCTTTGGACCTGGCCAAACCAGGGAAGACAAGTTCAAAGCCGAGTCCAGCTCCCACCTTACCTTCGAGGGTTGGGTCCGGTTTGGGATGAGCTGCTCATCATTTTGGCACAAGATAGCCAAAAATCAAATTTCTGAGGGTCGGCAGTGAGATGCATCGTAGGGATAAGGGGAGAGAAACCCAGGTGTGACTGGGAGGGAGTTCAGCTCCCGTCCCTGGAGATGCGTACGTACAAGCTGGATGCCCACCTGAGGAAGGGTTTGTGGGGAGCTGATCTCCCTTGGGGAAGTAGTTGGACTTGAAATCTTCTTGGCAGCCCCTTTGCCTGTCATTCTGTGTGTCTGTTTCCATCCTCTGTGTCCCCTTTGAATCCAAATGAAGGCAGTGGAAAGATTTCCCTGGATTTCCACAGGCTTTCTGTCAGCGTTGTCTCCATCACAAAGCTGTTTACCTCCTCCCCTGGCTCATTAGGGATATTATTTTGTTATTCAGCTGAATCCCTTTCCTGAGGGGATGCAGAAGGGGGGAAACAAACAGACCTTGAGATGGGAAAAGCAGCAGCAGCCACAAGGAATGTATAAATAGCGCTGGGCTTGCCAAGCACTTCTCAGCCATTCGCTTGCAGCCTAATAGAGGTGCCAGCGGTGCTGGCGAGACGCGCGTCGGGAACCTGTGCCGGCAGCGGGGATTATACCGGCGAGACCTGCAGCCGGGCTCAGTCCCTGTGCTGTCAGAAGACACACACCTTGCAGGAAATACCATATTTGCTCTTGTGCAACTCCTCCGTGCCCAGAGCAACGACTTCAGTTCATAGAAGACGTTTGAACAGAGTGAATTTTCTTGTTTTCTGGACAAAATCTCGGGCGAGGGGATGAGAGAGGGGAGGCACAAACTCGTACGGGGTAAATAAATGGTCCATATGGAAGCACAGGTGACGGTTGGGCTCTAGACAGTAAAAGGCAGAAAAAAACCGTAACTGCAGTCACGATTCGCTGTTTCAAAGAGACGCCCAAATCCCTCGGCCCCGCTGGGCAGGCGTTGAGGAGCGGCCCCCCGAGCTGCGGCTGGATGCTGCGGAGCAGAGAGGCCGAGCGAGGTCCCCCTGCTGCCAGCATCCCTCATCCCTCCCTCCACCCCTCTGCTGCCACCGCCTCTGCCTGGCCCAGCCAACGGCCACGTCAGGGCACGGATCCACCTGGGAAAAAAAAAGTCAAGCAGTAAACAAATAACCACTCTGGGCTTTTATTAATTTGTTTTTCAAAGCTGGGTCACTTCCAGTTCACAGTGGGGCCACACACCGACCTCCAAGCTGACTCCAAACCTTGCACCACCTTTGCTGTTGACCCACAGCCTGAAGCTTACTGAACTTCTTGCCTGGGCTCAGACTTTGCAGCCTTGCACAGAAGCCCAGACCCTCCTGCAGGCAGACGTGGAGCTCTGGCCAGGTTACTCGCCAGGGTCACCTCCCTCCGGTGGCTTAGAGGTGGAGAGGTCCTTATGTCCACGGGCTGCCCAAGGAGGTAACCAGCACTCCAGGGAAGGCTGGTGGTGATGTTTGGGACGTTATGGCACTGAGCAGTGAGCAAGGGATGTCAGATTTGCCTTCTTCCCACCAGTCTGTGCTTCATCTACCTTAGCAAAGCAAGACCTGAAATCCTTGCCCCAGGGCGTGCTGTGCAGGGGCCACCCTGCCCTCAGCAGTAGGCACAAACCCTTAAGGGATGGCCATTTGCTCCCCATGAAGTCCCAGCAGGATTTCTGGCAAGGAAGTGCAGGTGCAAAGCTCTATTTGCTATTTTTTTCCTCCATCACAAGGAAAAGTACTCAAAACCCTGGAGCACCTCCCCAGTTCCCCTCTAATGATGCAGGCAGAGACAAAGAGCACACTGAGAAATAAGGCTGCAGTCAATAGACCCGTGGGAAGCAGTTTGTTGGAGGCTGCTGCCTCGCTGCAAACATTTTTAAAACACAGCCCTCAGCCATGCGCCCTTATGGCTCGACCCTCCCCTGCTGACAGATCCCTTGGGAGCCTGGGCTCGTCCTCTGGCTGCACGCACGGTGCTTTCGTGCAGCGACAGCATCGTTATTGGCATTTAACCTTGCCAAGACTGTGAACCGGTTGGCATCGGCATCGTCCAGCTTCACCTCTGGGTTTTTTTCCACCCTCTGGAACAGCTTTTAATTTTTGCCATCCAAATAGGCGATGTCTTTCATAAGCTACCTTCCCAGGCTCCCTCAGCGTTAAATGAACAGTGGGGCAGCTCCACAGGCTGCTCGCCTGCCCCCAGGCCCAAGCTTGAGGCTGGTGGAGGATCCCCCATCCGCCCTGCTTCTGCTTCTCCAGCGAAAGTGGGGGATCCTAGGCGAGAGGTTTACTCTCCACCCCTAAAATTTAAATGGCTCAAGATTAGTGAGACAATTCCCATCTCAGAAGTGCCTGCAGACAGTCCAAGTTCGCAAATTAAGGCATTGCAAGGACTGCTTTTATTATTCCACTAACTGGAACTGTAATCCCATGTATTTATTAAAGACAGACCATTATTCCCTTATTTCAATTACACTTGAATGTTAGATCTGTGGTTACGAAAATTAGCAAGACTCTTAACTAGCTGAGCCCAGCAGGGTGCTAATGGAGATTTCTTTGCAATGCTTCTTCATAGGGGCTCCGGAGAGAGCTCCTGCGCTCCTGGACCAAAGGAGGGGTGGGGGGAGCAGATGGGTCCCTGTGGGCACCGTGTCTGGAGCATCCTCCCCAGGCACAGCATGGCCAGCTCCAGCTTGTTCTGATAGCTCTAGTTATTGTGACAGCTCTAGTTATTTTGGCAGCCAGGAGCAAGGGCTCCTGGTGCTCTGCATTTCCCCGCCAGCGGAGGAGGTGTGCTGATGGGCTCATCTAGACCTCGCCGCTCTCTGCAGCTTCCTGAGGAGGGGACGTGGAGAGGAGGTGCTGAGCTCTTCTCCCTGGGACCCAGGAACCGGACACCTGGGAACGGTTCAAAGCTGCATCAGGGGAGGTTCAGGCTTGGCATTAGGAAGCATTTTTTTACCAGGAGGGTGGTCAAACACTGGAACGGGCTTCCTGGAGTCGATGCCCCAAGCCCGCCAGTGTTTAAGAGGCATGTGGACAATGCCCTTAATAACATGCTTTAACTTAATCACCCTTGAATTGGTCAGGCAGTTGGACTAGGTGATCTTTGTAGGTCCCTTCCAGCTGAAATAGTCTCTCTTCTCTCTTCTCTCTTTTCTCTTCTCTTCTCTTCTCTTCTCTTCTCTTCTCTTCTCTTCTCTTCTCTTCTCTTCTCTTCTCTTCTCTTCTCTTCTCTTCTCTTCTCTTCTCTTCTCTTCTCTTCTCTTCTCTTCTCTTCTCTTCTCTTCTCTCCTCTCCTCTCCTCTCCTCTCCTCTCCTCTCCTCTCCTCTCCTCTCCTCTCCTCTCCTCTATTTCTATTTCTATTTCTATTTCTATTTCTATTTCTATTTCTATTTCTATTTCTATTTCTATTTCTATTTCTATTTCTATTTCTATTTCTATTTCTATTTCTATTTCTATTTCTATTTCTATTCCTATTCCTATTCCTATTTCTACTCCTATTCCTATTCCTATTCCTTTCCCATCCCATTCCATCCCACCTTTGGCCTGGCTGGGGCCAGGGGCTCTAGGGCAGGAGACAAGAGCTGGACCTTGACCATCTGCTCCAGGATGCCCGGGCAGGGCCACCCCCTCGTCGGTCGTGGCTGGGAGGGGAGAGGTGCCCCCTGGCAGGCTGGAGCTCCTGCTTGTGGGAGCCATGGATTAGCGAGCACGTGAAGAGAAAGCTAGAGAGAGGGAGATTGCAGCAGTTGAGCTGCCTAAATTTCAGGGGTAAAGGGGCTGGATGCACCCATGCAAGCTTGCAGCAGGAAGGGGAAGGTGCAGGAAACATTGGTACACTCTGTCCCGTCCCTGGGAGGGGGAGGACTTAGCCCCCACCCCAGGCTGCCCAGAGATCGATCCCGGACAGATTGCGGCAGCTCTGGAGGTGTTAGTGACACCTTACCACTGATTCATTTTCAGTGAGCTCCCCCGGTGCAGGGAGGATTTTGCACAAGAAGCGTCTGAGGCATTGCGCAAAGCTGAGCCTGGCTCGGGCTGTAGCAAACCTGTGCTGGGGTTTACCATGAATCAAATGAGGGGAAAAAAAAAAACAAAAAAGAAAGAAAAGATGTTTCACATTCAGGCTTTTGGAAAGAATGAAAGGGCACTTTGATGTGAACCGTCCTTTTGAATCAAAGAAAAGGACCCATTTTGTTTAAAATTTATTTGTTCATATGTACAGCAATGTCCTGGCTCCTTTGGAAGGTCCTTCCATTTCCAACAGTTACAGGTCCCAGACCCAAGGCAAAATTGCACCACAAGAATAAAAAGAGAAAGTTTCGGTGTTGCCAAATCTGCATTTCAAGACCAGGCATCAGCGTGGCTGGGAAGGGCTCCCACCAGACCCTCTCCTGGCCTTCCTCATCCTCATCCCCCCATCCCCTTCCCCGCAGCTGCGCTGGGAGCATCGCAGACCTGAGCATGCCCCAGGGTGTCCTGCCTCCAGCCTGAGGAACCCCTGGCCTCTCTGTCTTGCACAGGAGATGGACAGTTTGCATCAGGGCAGCAGCACCAGGGTGCAGACAGCTGGATCTGGGCTCGGGGCAGGCAGAGAGGAGCAGGGAGGGAAAGGACAAGGGAAGGGGCATTAACGAGGCACAAATCACGATGTGCGGGAGCTCTGCCCCATTTCCCAGCACCTGCAGGGTCTGCTCTGGAGCGGGGGGGCAGCTCCAGCAGAACTGGGAGCAGAAATGCCTTGGACCAGCACTGCTAAAACCATCAGAGCTTCATTCTCAGGCCCCTTAGACTGGTGCTGTATCCCTTTGAGGGTGCCGTGCAGGTGTTTGCAGGATGGGGCCTGAGTTTGCAAGCTGTGATAATTATTTGTACTATATTGGCCTCGTGTTTCTGCTGGGGAGGGAGCTGGTGTGCTAAACCCCAGCTTGATGCCCGCCGCTCATACTCAGCACTGCAATCAGCCAGGATGGGGTGAGGGCAGGACTTTGCAAGGGAAAAGCAGCTGGTAATTCATGTTACCTCCTTCCAGGCAGCCTGGCACAGGGTACAGCACCGACCCAAGGTAGTTTTTTCCAGCCTAAACAGCTTTTCTCTTTGAGCAAACTCACCCCAAGCAGAAGGGAAGAGGTAGGAAGGAGGCCAGGGCGGCGGGGACCAGATCACATCCACCCTAGCGTGAAGCTCGGCCAGTCAAATAGCCCCAGAAAAACCAGTCTGGGTCGTGCACGGACCCTGCAGGCGCTGCTGGGAGTGGTGTGGGTGGCGGAGGGAGGATCGTCCCAGTGCAGGGCGGCTGTGGGTTTCCAGGCATGCATGAAGTGGTTTGCTGTGTTGTTATGTTCTGGAGTTCTTCCTGTACTGGAGCAAATCACCATGTTTTCTAAAATGCTGACGCAACAGAAGAGCCCTTTATCTTTGTATCACAGTAGATTTTTTTCCTCTCTCTGTAAATGCCCTAGCCTTGGAGACGATGCAGAAGAAGAGCAGCACACTAGGTAAATACCCACACCAGCCCTGCTCAGGTGGTGACCCTGAAATCTACATTCAAAGCCTTGCTCTCCAGAGACCGCTTCCTTAAATCCAGGCTTCAATGTCAAAACTTGGAGGTCCAGATCTGTCAAGTCTAGATTTATGCCTTTCACCGGGGGTCACAGGCCAGGAGCCCACTCACCCTGAGCAGCATCCGTACGATGAAGCAAGCCAGGGCTCGGGGGCAGCACCTTCCCGTCTGCGAGGGCGTTAGCGTGGTCCCTGGCACGGCTCTGGCTCAGTATTTGTCTGGGATGGTTTATGATAGCACAGGGACTATGATATGATAGACCGGGGACCACCCCCGCCACCCTGGTGGATGCAGTTTGTCAAGAGAAGGGACTTTACCTCTACAGACACGAGCAGTTTTATGGCCAGAGAATGAGCCTTGGTCCATTTATTTACCAATATATCCTCAGATTCCCTCTGTGGCTGGTAAAGTGAGATGGGCACTTCCAGAGGTGGTTCAGCCCGCTCGGCTGCCAAAATTCGGGTGGGATGGGTCTGTGCATGTCACAGCTCCTGACCACCATGAAACTGAGACCCCAGGAAGCATCACCCGATAGCTGTTGACCTTGAAATATTCATGGGCAGGACAGAGCTCTGCAGATGAAAGCAATCTGGTCACGGTGAATTATTGATCGTGTGTTTTCTTGTGCCTGCCCAGTGGGTCCAAGACAAGTCTGACTGGGTTCAGCTCTCCGCCTGCCACTAATTAGCCCCATGGGTCACTTGCCCCAAAGCTGGGGTCATTGCCAAGCACTGGAGTTGAACTCAGGGATGAAAATACCCTTGACAGGAGTCTGGGAGAGGCAGGACGCCCTGCTTCTGTCAGGCCTGGGCACTTTGCTGGTCAGCCTGTGCTGGTCAATGGTGCAAACACATTTGCTTGGTGCTATTGCTGCTCACGGTGGCTTTCCAGAGCTGCTGTGTCTTAGGCAGGTAGAAATCAGATAGTGCTGTGAGGTGCATCCTAGCACCATCCTGCATGGCCCTAGGAAGCTCAGGAAGGCTCTTGCTATGATCCCAATCTTCCTAGGCTGCCCCCGTAGTCACAGGAAAGAGGAATCTCCCAAGGGATGGTTGCCCACATCGGATCTCGCTCAGCCTTTGGATGGGTGTGACCCCATCCTTGGTGGTTGTGGAAGACTGATGTGGACAGTGCATAACCTCCATGTCCAAGTAGATAAGGAGGGTCCAAAACTTCTATTTCAAGTGTGGCATTTGGACACACGTCTTCGGGATGTCACACACCGGACCAATGCCTCCATCAGCATAACCAGGCAAAGGTCCTTTTCACCCTGAGCAAAGAAAAGAGATCTCCCAAAGGCTCTCAGCCCCTTTCAAGTTTCCCCCATCCTTTTTGCAACCCTTCCAATGTACCATTAAATTGCTGGGGGGAAAAAAATGCATCCTGAGGACCCTGAAAAGCAGGAAAAGGCCTAGGAAAAGGTTCAAAGCGATAGACTGGGTGCTGCCGTGAGTCCCAAGGCAGAGCCTGTAGGAGCTTGAGGTATTTCCTGGAAGCACCTGTGATCTAGACCGACCCCGAACTGTTCCAGTGTAGGAGCTCCCTCCTTGGAAGGAGGGAGCACTCACCAGGTCCACGTTTCCCTTGCTGCTCGTGGGCTGCTTCGAGAAGCCTGACACTGCTATTATTTTTTTTTTTCTCTCTTTCTTTTCGGTGCCTCACTCAGGATTAAGTTTAACGATGGATACAAGTCAGTAGCAAGGTACCAAAGTGTCATGACTGGTGGGATCTTGGCTTTTTGGCAGGGTGGGGCGGGGGTTGCTCTCATCCCAGCCCATCCCAGTGACCCCACATCCCATGAATATGTGACTGCCCAGACATAAATACCCCCAGGATTTGGGATACGGGTCAATCTGGTTTAAGCTCCAAATCTTTCTTAATTCAAATTAATTCTCAAGTCTTAAGCCAGGAGAGCAGGGTATGTGTTGCAGACCTGGGTGAAGCCAACGGTTCATGCACCAGCATCACAGCAGTGCGTCTCTGCAAGCGCAGGGCAGCACATGTGAGTGTTTGAAGCTGGAGCTGATGCCTGCAAGGGAGGAAGAGCTGTACAGTAGCATATGAGCCCTGTGCTCCAGGAGCTTTCTGTGGGACCCTGCCGCACCTGCAAACCTCCTCCATGTCACATTGCGAAGGAAAGACAGGTCCTGTGGTCCCTCTACAGCCAAATCCCACATAATATGATGATGGTCACCCTGTCCATAGGGCTAGTGGACTCCCAAAGGCACCATGAGTAAGAATACATCTGTATAAGTAAATTTGTCTGGCATGGGTGAGTCCAGGACAACGATCCCAGCCCCAAACCATCCCTGTAAGTCTGTTCTTCATTGCTGCTGCTCAGTGTTTGCGGGGAGGTGGAGAGGATGCAGACGAAACCTGCAGAAGATTGCTGGCCTGCCACTGGCAAGCAGGACCTGGGCGGTGGCAAAGAGCTGTAGGACAGCATCTCCTCAGTACCTTGCACTGAACAAACCTTCTCAGCATCAGCCCAGGAGGACCCTCCTGGGGGGTGGTGGCAGCCATTAGCCCCTTCCCCTGTCCCGGCTGGGTCCCATGGGCCCCGGGGGGGGTATATGTGTTTGGGTGGGTTTGTTTCTTCCTCTTGTTCATCCTCCTGGCTGTGTCTCTTCCTAACAGTGAAGACCCTGAAGATGGCAGGTACTGGGCGTGGTACCCCTGCTTCGCTCAGGCCCTTTGGGCATGCTGTGTGCATGCATGTGACATGCGTGTTGCTGTACCAATCCCTGCATGGCATTTGGACCCAGGGAAAGGACCTCACTGCTTCCTGCCCTCTTCTTAATGGGGGGCAGAGCCTTCTTGTATTCACCACATCCCCTCCTCCCCAAAAAGCGGGGCTTCTTTGTATCCGGTCTATTTTCCCCTATGCCCAGCAAGGATATGTTTCCTTCTGCTCCTTCCAAAGGAGCTTTGAGGATAATATATGTCTGTCTACCTGTCTATCCATCCATCCATCCACCCATCCATCCATTCATCCCAATGCAGTCTCACCATCCACCAATCTGTCCATCTGTCCGTCAGGCCATCTCGATACAATCCTACGCATTCATCCATCTCATTGCATTTCTTTCCATCCCTCACTGCCTTTCTCACCATCCCTCCACCCATCCCTCCATCCCTCCATCCCTCCATCCCTCCATCCCTCCATCCATCCATCCATCCATCCATCCATCCCTCCATCCCTCCATCCATCATCCATCCATCCATCCATCCATCCATCCATCCATCCATCCATCCATCCATCCCTCCATCCATCCATCCATCCATCCCTCCATCCCTCCATCCCTCCATCCCTCCATCCATCCATCCATCCATCCATCCATCCATCCATCCATCCATCCATCCATCCATCCATCCATCCCTCCATCCCTCCATCCCTCCATCCATCCATCCATCCATCCATCCATCCATCCATCCATCCATCGCAGCACAGATCTGTCCTTTCATCCCAGTGCCGTTCTATCCGTCCATCCTTCCAGCTGTGATACTATCTGTCCATGCTTCTACCCATAACACCAGCCAGCCAGCCCAGCGCCAAACCATTTATCCATCCATCCTGACGCAATGCTCTTTTTCTGCCAGTTGTTCTATCTTGTTCATGCACTCTCTGCCCCCCTGCTCATTCCAGCACCACCAGCACTGTCGCTATCTCTGTACCCAGTTCCCTGGATGCCAGTGGGTTAGGAAGCCCTGTTGCAGCAAGATCTCCCTCTGGCGTGCTTGCGAATTGGGTTTGGTGGGTTGCTTGGTGCATGTTGCTGATGGGGGCTTTGAGGGGAGAAGGCGGGCAAGGGTCTTTGTCACTGCAGCAGGATGAATCACGTCTGAATGAATTGCTCTTTGTGATTGCAGAGCTAAGGCTAAGGGGAAAGAGAAAAGACATCTCATGTTACCATTCAGGTACCCTGAGTCCCCCGTCCCTGCCTGTGCCGGGGCTCATTTTCCAGCTCCAGCCTCTAGCCCTTCGCAGCAGTGACGCTGCAGGGCAGGACCACAAGTTCACCTCTGCCAGTGAGAGTGCTTAAGGCACTGAAGCTACTTGGAGGCATAAAACGAGAATTCTTTGGTGGTGCCACTAATGGGAAATCCGTGCCCTTTTCAGGCACCCAAAGCCCAAACTGTGGCTGTCCGGAGTCAGAGAGGCACCTTCTGCAGTGAGGGTTGGTGTGGAAGGGGCAGGGGATAAAGGAGGGGAGGGAGAAAAAGTGATCTGGCGTTAGCTGCTCCACCAGGCCCTTGAAGAAGAATCTCTGGATAGCAGTTCTATAGAGATACCTTCTAGACAGAGATTCTATTTTCTAGACAGACATTCTGTAGAGTTTCTACAGAGATATATTCTATAGAGAATCTCACACAGTGCAATCGCCTCGTTCACCCAGGCACTGACGGCCCGAGTGCCCAGGGCCAGCAGCACCACGTGTTGCTGCGTGCAGGAGCCAGGAGAGCAGGGAGATGCAGGAGGAGGGAGTCGCTCAGAGCAAGAGGGCAGCTGCAGCTACGCTCTTGCATCCCTCATCCAGGCCTAATTTACACCAGCGGAACGAACAGGGAAAGGGCGCAGGCTCAGGCACTGCCCTCTCCCACCCACCCGGGGATGTTGCTCCCCATCCTGGCGTGGGGGGGATGACACCAGAGTCTCTGGCACCCCCAGGGCAGTGCCCATCCAAGCGCACTGGTGGAGAGGGAGGGTTTCCCAGCCCGGCTGCGGCAGGGAAGGATCCCGCAGCAGCGAGTCACCCGGGGAGATGCAGCTGCTGGTCCCTACAGCGATGCAAAGGGCTCGTGCATTCACGCCCAGCCAAACCAGCCGTGCTCTGGGTGAGATGGTGACGAGCCGTGGCTTTGAAGGGACCTCGGACCACGTCCATGAGCTGCAGGAGAAAGCGTGGAGTGATTTAAATCCTCTCCCAGCACTGGGCAGGGGCACTAGGGCAGCTTTTACAATGCAGATGAACCAGCCGAGCTGCTGGCATTGGTGTTCGCTGCTCCCCTGACAAGCTCAGCTGGCAAGGGAATAACTTCTGCTGGTTTGGTCCCAGAGCAAGTGTCGGTGCAGGGAGAGAGCAGGACTGCTTTCAGAAGCAGCTTCTGGATGGGTTTCCTTGGCTGTTCTCCAGTCCAGGCTCTAAGCAGATGCCTGCCCACGCTGGGCTGAATGGGAGGACCCTGCTCTTCCCAGACTCCCACCCAGCGCTGGGTCCTGCCCCCCGCCTTGTGCTTGGAGCCGGTCTTCCGAGCGTCACCTTTCTAAAAACCCATCCAGCAACACCTCAAACAAAAATGTTTTGGTTTTGTTTTTGTTTTTTTCTGGGTGGTTTTCCAGCAGCTCAGCGCACAGAGGTCCGTGCTCTGCAGGCACCCTCCTGCCCCATGTCCCCAGCACAGACACGGCCACGGGGTGAAGCAGAGTAATTAGCTGCAATTAAAAATCAGCCCTCCTGATAACTTTCTAGAGCTGGTCACCTCTCTGCTGGTGCAGGGAGATTAGCCAGGGAAGAAAGAGTGACGGGGGTGGAATACAGGGAGGCAGGACCCAGAGAAATGTAGGATCCATGAGAGAAGGAAAACAGGTTTGAAAAGCCAGAAAGCAGAGGCAGAGCAGGAGTCTGCAAAGAGAAACAGCAAGGTGAGGAGCCGGTGTTTCCTGCATGGTAGGACACGGCGTTGGTCTGGGGAGGGATGAGGACCCTGAGGTCCAGCCCCTCTCCTACAGCTGAGCCCTCTCTGGAGGGAGGGTATAAATACATCTTTGTGGGAGCATTAGGAAGACCACTCACTTTTACCAAAAAGGAGAAGAAGCCTTGCCTCCTGCCCCAGGAGCACCCCCAGCACCCCACTCACATGCGTGCACGCACAGCTGTAGCTGCCTTACTGGCCCCATACACGCCTCCAGTGAATGCCCATCACCTCCATCTCCCAGCACAGGAGGCTGTGGTTCTCCTAAGCCCCTCCAGCCTAGCAGAGGGTAACGCAGAGCTGTTATCCACCTAAATTACAGATGTAGGCAGGACAGAGGTGTTTGGGGTCGGCCCTGCTGAGGAACGTTGCCCATGACCACAGCCTGGGGATGGGGCCCTTGGAGCACTCGTGAGGAGCGGGGAAGCTGCAAAGGGAAGAGCAGCCTCTTCTGATTTTATGCTCTGATTTAAAGCCCTTGAAGTGCACTGAATCTTGTTTGCCTTTTGTTCCCTTGATGCGTGGCCACCGGCTCCAGCAAAGGCAAAGAGAAGACGAAGGAGCACAAGTAGGTTTGCTCGCCCTGCTCCTTCTCCTCCTTCTTGTTTCCAGCTTTCCTAGCTCACGCTGTGGCTGATCGGGTACATGGTGTGCTCTCCCTTTCTCTAAAGCTGAGCCTGTCAGCCCTGGAGGAGCTTGGGTCTCTTGGGTGTGTGGCCTGAGGCTTCGGAGCCCCCAGGGAATATTTAACTACAGCAAAAGCCAATTGTAAAAGACAGGCTTGGAGCAGTCCCTGGCAGCACTGGAAGGGAACTGTGAGGTCTTGAGAGAAGCCTGGCTCCCATCGGGTTTGGATGGGTCCTGGCTGGGGGGGAGAGTTTCCCGGATTGGGCATGGATATCTTAGCCAGGGCTCAGGGTAGGAGAGGGTCTAGGTGCAGGGCTGGGCAAATGGGACTTAGCACCAGCCTTACAGCTCCTGTGCCCACAGGTCAGGCTGCCACATCGTCCCTGTAGATGTGTTTCTTCAGCTCCTGCCTTCCTTTTATCCCCAGCTGCTTGCACTGATACCAGGCTAGGCTGTGTCTGAGCTCTCTCCCAGCAGCAGCATCCTCCAGCTTAACACACGTGCTGAAATTTAAGCTCGAGTCTCACGAGTGCAGGCTGATCTCCTCTGTGCAGGGGGCAATCCCTGCAGCCACCACAGGACATTTCCCAATGAGTGAGGTCTCTTCTGGCTTGTATTTATTGCACTGCAGTTTAAGGACCAGTTTATGGCAGTATCTTACTGTTGGACCCTCCTAATCGATGGTGTAAAGCGAGGGGGCAGAGATGAAGTGGGGAAAGGACGTTTCTCACCTTCAAGCAGTCAGCAGGGAGAGGGCAGGCTCAAGAAAAGGTGGGAAGAGATCTCCCTGTGCCAAGCAGCCTTGGCTGGCTCCCCTCCCCCGTTTGGCCATGCAGGGAAGGGGGAAGAGGCAGACTGGGTCTGAGGGTTGGGATCTTCCCTGGGCTCGAGGGCGGCATGCATAGGATGACCCCATGGGGCTGGCAGTGGGGTCTGTCACCGGTACAGGTGGGACAACTGGAAGCCTTAGCATGGGGGTGATGGAGGCAGCGCCTCACCTGACAGGAGTAATTCTTGCAAAGAAATGAGCCATGGAAACCCTGTTCCCTGCTCCCAAATCCCCAGTAAAAAGCAATTATTAAAATGTCCTTTTTAGCCATGAATAATTAACCAGGAACCTGCAACCGTATCTTTAACTAGAAGCTGGCCAGAAGAGAGACTGCTTCTACCTCCCTGCTCCTCTCTGTGCTCCCCTCCTGGAGAGCCACACGGGTGAAACCGTAAAGGACAAAACCAAGTGCTTCTGGGAGCAGAAAATGGTGGATGTGTGCTTTGCCATCAGCTGAAGATAATTCATCTGCTCAGTCCCATATTAGACACCAGAAAATCCAAGAGGAGAGTGCTGTGGGAAGCTGGGTGGATACTCTGGTGTCTAATACAGGTTTAAGCTTGCTTGGAGGCTTGTCCCTGCTTGGGAACAGGGTCAAGGTGTTCGGTCCTACCCCGCCAAACTCGCAGGAACCCAGTCTTGGTTTGCAAGGGGCCAGCGGCTTGCGCCGTTATGGAGGGGGGTGGCAGCCTCCTCTCCGCCATCTCAGTTCTTCAGGAAACCAGGCTAAACCCAGGCTTCGGCAAAGGAGGGGCTCTCGGTGCCACCACACGTTGTGCCGGCATCTCAGGTTCACGGGTCCTCATGTAGTATTCATGACGGTGTCAGCTCTCCGCCAGCGCCGGCTGCCCATCCGCACCCTCGGAAGCCCCGCAGGAGCAGCGAGGGGTCGGCACCACCTTTTCTTTAACGCTGCAAAGACCCCGCTGCGCCCGGAGGGGAGCTTGGCCGCGCTCCCCATCCCTGCCCGGTCCCGACCTGCACACGGGGCTCGGCTCTGCCCTCGGCACCGGGACGGCCGCGCCGCCCTAGGCGTGCCGCTGGCCGCTCTCCTCGCTCAGCTGAGCTCCTCCAGAGCCTCGTCCCGGGGGGAGCCAAGTCCTGGATGGCCGGCGGGTGAAGGTAGTACCCCTGAGGGATGGGAAGGGGAAGGGGGGAGCGGCATGGGGTGTGTCAGTGCTCACCTGGCTTGGAAAAAGTGACAGATGGGGCTGGGGGACGAGGGTGAGCCGCTGAGCACCTGCTCCGAAGCATCTGGGACAGCGCCTTCCTCATCCTTCCCTTGCTTCTTCCCTTCTCCTCAGCACATACCAAGTCCGCTGCCAGAATCCACCAAAACCCACTTTTTATCCTTTTTTTTCTGTTTTTTTTTTCTTTTTTTCTTTTCTCAATGACCCCCAAGCTCCAGTCCACTGTGGTAATACCAGTAAGCGCAGTGGTGCAGGAAGGAGGCAGCGCCAGATGTGGTAACTGGGGCTGAGATGTGACCGGGATGCAGGCATGGGGACAGCACCTGAAGGTTTATGCCACCGAGGGACCTTGTGCCCGCTGGACTCTGCTCTCCAAACCAGCTAGAGCTGCGGCTCCTCTCATGGATGTGCTAGAGGCGTCTGGCTGTTTCCCATTTCTGGGACCTCTTCTGTAGTAAAACTGTCTTTGGGGACACACGAGAGGCTCCTGCAGCCGATGCCCCCAGGCATTTCCCGAGGCTCAGCTGGCAGCGAGGGCTTGTTGCTGCAGGAGGGGAGGGGGGGTGACACCGTCTCTCACTCGCATCCCTCTGGAAGTTGCTGGGTTGGGTTGGTGCTGCTGGGACGGGTCTCGGCGGATGCTCCTTGGACCCGGTGCTTAATCCCAGTCTTTTTCCACATGAACCCAAACCAGCTTGATCGTTTTACTGATGGGGGCACCAGATGCTGTGCTAACCAGGACCCAATGCATCCTCAGTGCCCATGTTATTTTGGGTCCTGGTAGAGGACCAGCACTGCCAGTATCTTCCCTGCAAAGTCCTACTGGCTCCATCACCAGCTGCTTTGTTTTACCTCCCAAGGAACCTCAGAAATTCCTGGGGCAGATACAGTGATTTTATCGCTAACCGTCTCGGAGCACATTGCCACCATGCCAGCTCTGGGGCTGGTGGGGATTTTTTTCTTCTTCATTTTAAAGAAATTAATTGAAAACAAGGGAATGTAACGTAAGCGACCCTGGAGGTGCAGTGTCTCACTGCGGGGCTGTGTGGCTGCTGGGTTTCCCACACTCCGTGGTGGGGAGCAGTCTCAGAGCAGAGTTTCACAGCCTGAGCTGTTACAGCATTTGCTCATTAAAAAAAAAAAAAAAAAGAAAAGAAAAAAACCACAATAGTTTGCAAATAGCTTAAAAGTGTTCCTTCCCCCGTAGCACCTCGAGGCAGATGTTCCCTGGCAGGATGAATGGCAGACGCAGAACCCTAGCCCGCGTCTTTCCTCCTTCTATCCATTGAGAAATTGCCCTTTCACTGAGGATCCCGTGAATTAATCACAGCTACCAGAGACTGCCTCGAGGCCCGAGCAGTGCTTTAGTCCCAATTAAACCTCAGCTATAAATAGTTCCCGTATCTTATGCCGGCCTTCTGCCCCGATTGAATTCCCCCCTCCCTTGGTGAATAAATTATCCTCCCATTCCCCTTAATTTTCTTCTCATTTGCTCTGGCTCCATCAGCAGCCTGCAAGCCTCCAGTTGTTATTTAAGACAACAAATGCATCAGCCTGGCTGCAATGCCGAGACTTCTTTGTCTTGCAAAAAAAACCCCCGAAAGGGTGGAACTTCACCCTTTGTCCCCAGCCAGATGCGATCAAAGCTGAGACGGGGCGACCCCGCAGCTCAGGGGCGGCGCACCCCAACCCTGCTGCACCCAGGGCTGGCGCTGAGCCCCGGCAGCCGGCGCGGAGGTGAGGGCCAGGCTGGAGGTGAGGATGCCCCTTGACCCGAGAACGGGTCCATCAGGCCTGCGAGGTTTCTGCAAAGAGCAGCACATTCGGGTAATGGGAATTTTCCGATTAAAAAGAAATTCCCCTTCAGCTTTACCGCCTTCTGCTTCTGGGACAGTCACAGGCCATTGCCTTCAACTCTCTCCCCAGCTCTTTGCTCCTTAGAACAGGGCTGTTGCACAGACTGACCCGTGCTTCTTGCTGCTTTCCGTTTTGCACATCCCATGGAGTTTTTCTCCTAGTGAGATTTTTCAGCTGAATCTTCAGGCTAAAAATCCACGTTACAGCCAAACTCCATAACTTTCACCAGGGTGGCTCAGAACCTCCTGCCCCTTCGCAGCAGCGGCATGGACTTACCTCCAAACAACAGGGAACAGCTTCCCAAAAATATCTGCGAGGCCCTTATTGCCTTTAACAACCTCTGCCCGTTTGCATTTGAGAGCAATCCTGTTTGCGGTGCAGAAATCCTGTGGTTTACTAAACGCTGTGTTTTTATATTAGCTGTAGAGGTGTGAAACAAACACCAAGTAACGTAGGAGTCCAGACCGTGAGAGCGCTTGTGGTTGCACAGGCTGATGTCTGAGCTGGAGCAGTTGGCCCTAGCCCCACTGAAGCATTTGGAGCTAGAAGTCTTACTCCTTTAACTTGCCTTGAAATGATAGATAGTTTTAGCAAGCAACAGGCAAGCCATTTGCAAATCATTATTTTATCAGCCAATCCAGCCCAAACTGCCCCGAATGAATTTGACCCCAGCCTAAATTGCAGACGGGGAGTTAAGCCTGACCTGGTACTGGTGTTTACCGCGCTGGAAGGGGAAAAATCATGTTGCTGCAACGGGCTGCGGCAAGACTTTAGGCTCTGCATAGGTCTGCTGCTGATGCAGCCACAGAGGTTATTGATTTTTCACAGCAAGGTGGTGGGGGAGGTGGATGGGTGTTTTAATTTTTAGTAAACGGTTTTTGGTAACTGGGGAGCAATTGCACAAACGGGACAGGAGAGATGGGGAGTCCGTGGGCAGCGGGGGCTAGCAGCGGGGACGGGAGGCATGGGTCGGGGCGGGAAAGAGTTTATTAGTTGCTAACTCTGTGCTCCAGCCTTGTATTTTATCCAAAGTTGGGGCATTCCCTGAGGAAAAAATGAGACCCAAGACTCAAAGGCAGGGCATTTAGCTGCGACCTTGACTCTGCCCTGTGGTGTGTTTGTAGCAGCCCCTGCTTAGTCTTTCAGCAGGCATTTCTTTCTCTTGCTTTTGAGCTGTGAAAGGCTCCTCTTCCCACTCCCAAGTCCCAGAAAACAACACTAAAAATACAGTAATTGATGGGTTGGTGGTTTTTTTCTCCCTTTCTTCTTCCAGAGCTGGGAAAGGAGTTTTTTCAGCCATGAAGCTTGGCAAGACGCGTCCATCAAAGGATGACCATCGGAAACAAGGTATGTTGCTCCTGGGAGGAGGTCGTTCTCTGCTCCAGTGCTGCTTTTTGGCTACCCTTTGCATCTCAGGAAAGCACCTGAGGGACCCCATGGAGTGGTTTGGGTGGGAAGGGACCGCTAAAGGCCACCCAGCCCAACCCCCTGCCGTGAGCAGGGACACCTTCAGCCAGAGCAGGTTGCTCAGAGCCCCGTCCAGCCTGGCCTTGGGTGTTCCCAGGGATGGGGCATCGACCGCCTCTCGGGGCAGCCTGGGCCAGGCTTTCACCGCCCTCAGCGTGAACAATTCCTTCCTTCTCTCTAGTCTGAATCTCCCCTCCTTTAGTTTAAACCCATCTCCCCTTGTCCTGTCGCTGCAGGCCCTGCTAAAACGTCAGTCCCCAAAGTGGCTGAGGTCAGGCACAGGCAGTCGGTAACCCAGGGATCGCAGTGGGAGCGTTGGGTGCTCGGGATGAGAGCCGGAGCGAGGGGCTCCATGGGGAAGCGGGAGGTAGGAACTGATGGAGAGAGGCTCCCGCTGCAGGCTTGGCCAGATATCACCCACCTTGTGCAACTGTGGCAAAACCTGGCAGTCGTGCGGGCAGCTTCCAGCTTATTTTTAGGGATGATTTGCAAATGTGGCAAAGCAAAGCAGGATTTAGCCCTTGCACCTTGCTGGGTGCAGGGTGCAGCAGCAGCGCAGCGAGAGGAAGGGCTGCAGGGCTGCCTGTCCCCCGGCTCAGCAACGCAGCGGCACAGAAATCCGATGCCTTTCTGGAAACTCACGAGGGGGTCAGCGACTGGAAATTTGTTGTTGTTCCCATTCACGCCAAAGGATTGGGTTTCAACAGCAAAGAAATAGGGGAATGCATGTTTGCAGGCAAGGACAAAGCACTGCTTTAGATAGTGTTCCTGGGCAATTCTCCACTGGTTTTCAGCCGGGTCTGAGTATAGGAAAAGGGGAATTTGGCCTGGGACACCGGTGTAGGTAGAGGCATTGGCAGCCTGTGAGAAGGCATGGCATTGAAACCTGGGTGGCCTCCCTCTCTCCCCAGTGCCTGGGCATTCATCTCGTGGTTAGAGCTTCACGCAAGACCACGGAGAAAGCAGCTGGGATGCAAAGGCAGGCGCAGGGTGTGCGAACAGATAGTAGCGTGCCTTCACAGCTGGGGATTTACCCGTGGTTGGGGAACGGCTGCAACACAGCTGCTATATTGCGTGGTGTGGTCAGTGCTGTACAGCCGTGGGGCTCCTTGTTCAACCTTCCCCGGGTACCTCTGGCTTTCACACACCTCACCGGGGCTCTGCTCTCTTAACAGCCCCCTCCTCTCTCAGCCTCAGTGCTGTCTCGGCTGTGATCCCACCCTTGGTCTGCTCAGCTGGCGATGGCACGGGGTGGATGTTGCACCCTCTGCCTGTTGGCCAAGCCAGCATCCCTCTTGTGCCACGGTCTGCTTTCCTCCCGTACGGACTGCGGGTCCTGCTCAGGTCAAACAGACCCACTGAACCACCAAAAAGCAAGCTGGGAGGGTGCGAGTCCGTCCGCCCGCCTGCATGTGGCAGGATCAAACCTGCTTAGGTCCTTCCCAGCTGGTGTGACTCTGACTCAAGCTCAAAAACACCCCGTTGAGTTGAGGACACCCTTTCCCCACCCAACCCGCAGCAGTGGGTGTCTCTCCACACTTCAGCTTCAGCAAAAGCCCATGTTATCTCACAAAAACAGGCCAGACATGGTGAAAAACCTGATTTCTGGTCTCCTGGAGCAAGCTACAAGCTTGCCTAGGTTGGCAAAGAGGCAGGGACTGTTTCCCAGGAGCAGTGTTTGTACGAGTGGATTCGTACGGCTTGTGCCACCAAAGCAAACCAGTGACCCAACGGCTGTACTGGTGGGTTTGGCCCAACAACAATAAAAAATTCGTTGCTGCTTTGTGGTCCTTTCTTGACCAGAGCAAGGGCAGGAGGGGGAGGCATGACGTGCACGCGGGTTGTACACAGGGAAAGGGCTATCTGAGCAACTTCTTCCAGTAGAAACGCAGACCAGTGGGCAATGCCGCTGTGTCTCAGTGCCTGTGGGATGTGGGGTCTTGACCCTCCCTGCAGCAATTTTTATTCTTAGGAAACAACCCCTTTCTCCTGTTTTTTCAGACCTCTCTACCCTAAAGCTAGGTCTCTACCCTGAAGTAGAGTCTTTGCAACTGCTCTTCTGGTAGGTAGAGCTGCAGCAATTGCTTAAATGCTCTTTCACCCCTTGAAGTGCGGGGTGTTTGCCATTTTCTATTCTCTTTTTGCCATCACAAAACCACGCACAGGCACGGTGTCCAGGTGGAATAATGTGTCACAGGAGGCAATGCGTCTTTTTTAATCCCTTTTTAGACCAGGTTGTCTCTGACCTGACCTGGTGACCAATGTTCTTTGTATTATCAGGTGAGGCTCATAGGAGGTATTGGTTACCTTTCTCTTCACCTTTAATTATTCACAGAGTGGAAATAATAAGAGACATTCTCTTGTCTCCTTTATGCAGATGAACCCGCTGTTTTGGAGGCAGAAGACCTGGACCGAAAAGCCACGAGGCGGGCGTGTGGACTGGAGCCAGACACCATCTCCTTGGCCTCTGTCACAGCTGTCACCACCAATGTCTCAAATAAGAGGTGAGGGCCAGATGTGAGCTCGTGCCAGCCAGGAGGCGAGGGCACGCTGGCAGACACCCCACAACCACGTGCCCCCGGAGACGGGACATGTTGGAAATCACATTGCCCCGTGCAGCAGGTGGTTTTTTGGAAATAGGAAAATTGGCGCAACAAAGAGCACCAATGTTGTGTTTCACAGCCCCCAGGGTTTGTATTCCTCAAATTCAAAGAGGGCAGGAGCTTCGCGGGGGTGACCCTGCCAATGCTCTGTCACAGCTGGCAGCAAGTCCAGCTGTGGTTTGACCAAAGGTTTCTTCTGCCCCTCCAAAGGTCCAAGCCTGACATCAAAATGGAGCCGAGTGCTGGGAGGCCAATGGATTACCAGGTAGGTGACAACGTTGTGCCCCCAGCCTCGGCTCATGGGGGTCACAGCCCAGGGGCTGGGGGGGACTCTTTGGCAGGGAACAAGTTGGTGCTGGGTTTCAACGCGCTGCGCTCACAGAGCGCGGCTTCCCAGGAGCTGGCATTTAAACGGTTGAGCGATAAGCTCGAGGTCAAGTAATTAACTGGTTTTGCCATCATGTGAAGCCCAGAAAGCCTGAATTAATCTGTCATTGAGGGAGGCTATCTCCAATACATTTCTCTTACTTCCCAAAGGCTTTCAGTGTTCTCTTTAGTGTTCGAGATTGGTGAGCCCTGGCTGGCAGTACGTTGCTCACTGGATTTCCTGGGATAGGCGGGTACCTGGCTGCGGTTGTCCTCCAGCGGCGCTCCGTTCCTGCCACTTTAGCTAGAGTGAGAAGAACCACACGTTTAGTTTCCCAAAGCTCAGATGATCCGCGCCGCCCCCTCTTCTTTTACTAGTCGGTGCCAGCGTGATTCATTAATTGGCTCTTCTCGTTTTCACCAAGCCGTGCCGATTCAGCAGCAATTTAGCTTCACGTCTTTGCCCCTCAGCACAGCAACACGTTCCTGGGGACATCTTGGAACAATGAAAATAACGATTTTTTGTTAGAGATTTATTGCATAACATTTGCGGCGCCTGCTGCAGACCAGATCGTGAGGCTTACAGGGAGTGTGCCTGCGTGGTCCAGGAGGGGGGAACATAAAGGACATGAAGAGGAGGGGGAAGGTGCAAAACAAATTACAGCCAAGAGGCAGAAGGAACTATTTGGCCGCTGCAAACAGGAGGAGCACAAGATCGGTGTTAATGACGAATGGCTAATTTCTGGAGTATAATCACAGAATCACCGAATCCCAGAATCCCAGGCTGGAAGGGACCTCAGGGACCATCTAGTCCAATCTCTCTAGGAAGAGCCCAGCCTAGACACGATGGCCCAGCTCCCTGTCCAGTCGACTCTTGAAGGTGTCCCAACGTGGCCGAGTCAACCCCTTCCCTGGGGAGATTATTCCAGTGGTGACTGTCCTCACTGTGAAACACTTCCCTCCCGTGTCCAATCGGAATCTCCCCAAGAGCAACTTGTGTCCATCCCACCTTGTCCTCTCCATGGGACTCCGTGTAAAAAGGGAGTCTCCATCTCCTTTGTAGCTGCCCCTTAAGCACTGGTACGTGGTGATGAGATCCCCTCTGAGCCTCCTTTTCTCAAGGCTGAACAAACCCAGCTCTCCCAGCCTACCCTCGTACGGCAGCTTCCCAGTCCATGGATCATCTTGGTGGCCCTTCTCTGGGCCCCTTCCAGCCTGGCCACATCTTTTTTGTACAGCGGGGACCAGAACTGCACACAGGACCCCAGGTGTGGCCTCACCAGCGCTGAGTAGAGCGGGGTGATGACCTCTCTATCTGTGCTGGTGAAGCCCCGTAACAAGGTTTGCAGCGCGAGGCTGGTTCATGGACAAGGTGCGTGCCCGGCTGACCTCCCTGCGTCTGCTTTCCTTTGACAACCGGCTTTCGTGGAACATTGGAAGATCAAAAGGGAAGGACTCGCTCTTCCAGGCCCCATCCCTGGGAAGCCTCAAGACACTGCCCCGGTCTGTGGCAGGGAGGGGATGGGAGGGAGGGACCAAGCGTGAAGCCCCGCAAGGCCACCCCCAGGAGCTGGTGCGGGCCAGGGCAGGGGCGGAGGGGAGGTCTCGGCGAGAGATGACCCTGGCTGCAAGCCTCCCCAGAAGGCGCCTGGGATGTTTCCACGCGCCGTGCCGTGCTGTGCGGGAGGAGCGGACCTGAGCCGGGATCCCTGAGCCGCTGCAGCGCTGGGTGTGGGCTCGGAGGTTGCCTTTGCACCTCGGCTCCCCCGCACTAGGTCAGCCTGTGCCCCGATGGATGCCGGGCAGCCTTGCCCCCTCCTCAGAGGCCTCAGCTACCCTTTATCAGCTGCCTTTTAGGAGCACTTCAGAATGGAATAGAATATTTTGGCTTAAATCATCACAGCATCCCCCTCCTTTTTTTTTACTGGAATCTGAATCTCTTTTAAAGAAATCTGATTGAAAGTCAAACCTCTTAACATGTTACCAAAATGAAATCTCCCCACAAAGATAACACTTTAATTTTTAATAGATTTCTGTTTTCCATTATTATGTGATTCAAGATAAAGCTATGTTCAAGTTACAGAAATAATTAATGATAGCTAAAGAAGGCACGTGTAAATTAACTCATCTGTTGGGCTTGAAAGGACTCAGGACTGAGACCTCATGTTATTTTAGAAAAATAATTTTAAATTATACCCAAATTCCCTGTGCTTTGCAACCTGGGGGTGACCCATCCTACCACCAACTCGTGCTACCTTAAAGAGATGGCTCTAGAAAAATGGCTGCTGGGAACTGAGAAGATTTGGTGTCTACATGAAATTAAACGTTATGCTTTTTAGTTAAATTAAGAGATTTAGGAATAATCCAAGCAGGAATTCCTAATATGAATTTCACATTGCAAGGAAGGAATTCAGATACGATCTAAATACCTAATATCAGTTTAATGTCATGAGGTGGATTGAAGTGTGAATTACAAACTCCTGTGTCATAGATTCATGCAAGTGTTTCATCTGGATGATTTGCTCATAATCTGTTGAAAGTAGGGGGGTTTTTTCATATACCACATACAGGAATACTTAATTTAAATAAAATGGCATGTGTGTGTATACATGCATATAGGAGACCTGAGCCATGAAATGGTGGGAAATACTCCAGAAATAATGAAGAGTAGAGTGGAATAGAATATTTCCATTGGAAGGGGCCTAGAATGATTATCTAGACCAGCTGCAACCCTTTGTGTTTTCTATCAGAAGCAAGTGAAGCCAGCTGGGGTCTCACCAACCGAGCCTCCACTCCTCCAGCTTAGCTAAATCTATTTGACTTCACACCTCCCATGAAGCCCCCCATGCTCTGAGGCTGAAGCATCAGGGATGCCCAGGGTCTCCTGCATCCCACACCACGTCGCAGCTCACTCGGGCTTGTGTGGGCAGCCCGCTGTCTTTGGTGTGAGCAGTAGACCCCGGAGCTGCCACTATTGCACCAAAACACCTCAAAAATGAGAGCTGGGGCAACAGGAGTTAAGGCAGCGAGCTGCTCTCAGGAGGTGAAGGCGTGCGAATCCCTCTCCCCAGGTCAGCATCACCATCATCGAGGCCCGGCAGCTGGTTGGGCTCAACATGGACCCCGTGGTCTGCGTGGAGGTTGGAGAGGAAAAGAAATACACATCCATGAAGGAATCGACCAATTGCCCTTACTACAATGAGGTGGGTCTGTCCTCGGGTGATGCTCACGGCTACCTGCTCCTCCCGGTCTGCATTGCTGTTAGCCAATTAAATGTAATTTAATGTTACTTCATGTTTTTTCTTCTGTCACCTTTTGTGAGAATAAGATGAAATCTCAGGCTACACAGAACAAGAAATGAAGCCTTTGCCCTCTGGTATTTTGCAAAATGGCAAAAAGCGCACTGACTTGATCTGTGCTAAATTATTCTCCGTTCTCCCAAGAAGTTAGTGCTTCCTTCTAGTTCCTCAGACTGCAGAGACTGTCAGTGTTGGAGCTCACACGGATCCATCCCCGCTGTGATGCCTGCTCCTGGATGCTCCTCCGGGCCGTCACAGCTTCTCCAGCCGGAGCGCGCACTCTAATACTGTCCTTCGATCCAGAAGGAGCCCACCCCGGCTCTCCTGCCTTCACCACTGCTTTTTCCCTTTCAGTACTTCGTCTTCGATTTCCACGTGCCCCCCGATGTCATGTTCGACAAGATCATCAAGCTGTCCGTAAGTGAGCGTGGTTGCGCTGTCCTGGTTGTGGGACTTTGGAAGAAACCAGCCCATTTTACATAGGTACTGGGGATGGATTGAAGGTCCTTGACGTGAGACCCCCAACGGGAGCTGAGGTGTTCGATCCTACGAGCCTCACCTCTTTTGCAGACCCCCGGTCCCTCTTTCTCTCACTGACCTTCATCTCTGGGGCTGCACAGCTCCGCTCCTGCATTCGCTATGTCCCCCCCCATGGCTGATCTCTGGCATTTCAGGGCCAGAGAGAATTAAACCTCTCTTGGGGTGTGTTTAGGCTTGGGGAGAAGCAAGACCTTCCTGAGCCTGCCAGAGGATGTCCTGAGGCGTGAGACTGGCAGAGCTTTTGTGGAATCTGAGGGCTGCAGCTGCTGAGAGCAAAGCAGGGACTGCAGCCCTCCCCACAGCCACAGAGGAGGGCAATGAACCGGATTTGCAGATTCTCTGACCAAAGCACACTAACTAGGAGTATCTGTGTCTATGCCGTGCACAGACCAGCTGTACAATTTCTCCCACAATGGGAATTAGACCATCGATTTTGAGCATCCTAAAGACCCTTCCTTCAGGTAAATGTCCCAGTGTTTGTTGCCACAGCGGCTGGAAAACTACATCTTGTTTCAAAGATTAATCTCACTGCACTTTTTTTTCTATTCAATCCAAGTATACGCTTGTTTGCAACACTGATAAGCAAGAGCTGCCAACCCCATCATGCCTCTTAGTGTCCTTATAAAGACCAAGGTCCTGCACAGACCGAGACAAATGCATCACCTCCTTTCCTACCCGACACTGAACAACCCTGGAAAGAACCTTATGGCTCCCCAGGTATGGGGAAAAAAGTCTGACTTGTTTTCCTCTCTCCATTTCCAGGTGATCCACTCAAAAAACCTGTTGCGCAGTGGGACCTTGGTAGGTTCCTTCAAGATGGATGTTGGAACTGTTTATACGCAGCCTGGTATGTAAACGCTGTTTGCAACCAGGCCTATGTGCCTACCTGCACCATTGAGTAAGTGTCCTTGTCAGGCAGCCAGGCAGGTGCTAGTTTCCTCGGGTGATACTTATTTAACTTATTTTTAGTATCCCAGATATAAGCAAGTCACCTGGGCTCCCTCTGCAGTGTATAGCCCACCCTGAAATAAAGTGTTAGAGCCAGAGGCTGAGATGCCCTCTGGGTGTGCTGGTCTCTATCCACTGACCTGCTGAGGAAGGAAGCCCAAGAAGTCTTGTTTAGGCAAGATATTCACCTTCCAGATAGTTCTGGTCCTAGATAGACAGGTCCCAGACCAGGTCATGGGATGGATCTTGCCCTCTGTGGCTGGCAATTCAACCAAGAAATGAAGATGCCTGGTGTGCAATGGAAAAGAGGGAGAGGTTGGTTAGAGCTGCTGCCGTGTTTCTCGCTGATGGCAAAGGGAACAGCAATGTCCCTTCGAGGGCCCGGTGCTCGCAGCGCGCCAGAGCTGAACACACAACACCCCTTCAGGAAAGACACCCCCAAAATGACTGCGGGTGGGTTTTTTCCATACTCTATATCATACCTATTCCTGCATTCTGCCTCTATAAATAAGCCCGAGAGTTAAAATGTAAATGAAGCCTCCAAAGCCTGCGCAGCAGATGATGCTGGGGGGACCTGAAGGGAACATCTACTCTGGTTCCCTGCTCCACAGAGAGATGAAGTCTTTCTAACACCATCCAAAAGGCACCTGAGACCTTAAAGACTTAGAATCATAGAATCATTGAGGTTGGAAAAGACCCTTAAGATCACTGAGTCCCGCTGTTAACCCAACACTGCCAGCTCCACCACTAAACCCAGTCCCTAAGCACCATGGCTACCCACCTCCTAAATACCTCCAGAGATGGTGATTTCCAGTGATGGAGACTCCAGCCCCTTCAGACAGTTTATCCCATTGCTTCTCGGTCTTTAACAGGAGACACACCTTCCTAATGAATTTTTCTGTCTGAATTCCTCACACCCGAAGATGCCTCTCACATTTCCAGACCTCGCGGTAATGGCTGTGTCTCGTTCTGATAAATGACTGTCTTGTCCCCTGGCCTCCAGAGCACCAGTTCTACCACAAGTGGGCCATCCTTTCTGACCCCGAAGACCTCACCGCCGGGCTGAAAGGTTACCTGAAGTGTGACATCGCCGTCGTAGGGAAAGGGGACAACATCAAGACACCGCACAAAGCCAATGAGACGGATGAGGATGATATTGAAGGGTAAGGATCTGCAGAGCCAGCTCCGTGCAGACTTTCTTGGGAATGCCTTTGCACATCTCTTGTACCTTGGATGGTACAATGAGGACAGCATCCCTACCAGCTCAGGACCCATACCTACCTCGGGGAATGAAACCAGAGGGACCAACAGGTTGCTTTTCAGGGAGAGAACACGTGGCAGGCTTCTGGTGCAACTCCAGGCCATATCAAGTACAAACCAATCATTTCTATGAGGCCAGACCACCTGCTGGCTGTTGAGCTCTCTGTACTGACACCAGCCTGATGTCAACCAACCTGATGTCCCCACTGTTTACCGAATGCTCCTGCTGGTGATGGGATGGGGTCTCATCACTCACTGCCAGGGCAAGCAGGGAGGTCTGGGTGAGGTTTCCCAGGCCGTGTGGATAGGCAGGGCTCTGTGACTCCCCAGAGCATCTAAAAGGCCATGGAAAAAAAAATCAGGGGAGTTTAAAATTTAGCTCCAGCCCCAAAATGTTTCAGGCTAATTAAACATCTCCAAGTGCACCCACAGCCTTTCAAGTCTACCTCTCAGCCTCCCATCACTTAGCCAGAAACCCAGACTAGTAGCAAAATACCAACGCAGTTCTCTAGACTTGCTGGAGACCCGGAGGCTCGAGGCACCACCTGAACTATTTTGGGTCATCGCTCCATGCTCTAGCGGTGATATTATCCCACTTTTTTACGGACAACTCCAGCAATTCTGCTAGAAATTGTTTTGTTCGCAGCATACCCCGTGGCTCTCATTTCTTCTCCCAGAAAAGGAAAGCCAAGTCTGGCGAGAAAAACAACTTGGCGGCGTTCACATCTCCCCCCAGAATAATCACCCCAGCTCCCCTTGTGCCCTGATAAAAAGAAAAGGCTCTTCTAACATCCCATTCATCTGGCCTGCTTTAGGTATCTAAATTAGGCTAAATTTAATTGTCCTCTAGCTTCCACTGACAATAATTATTACCTCCCTTTAGTGGAATGCACGTTGTCCCAGGGGCACCTCAAGGGGCTCCTCTTCAGTTTTTGCTTACAAAACCACACTCTCCACCCCAAAACAGGAGGATGGGCAGAAACAGGACAGCAATAAAATCTATGGCTGCAGAAATGGTCATCCTTCCACCTCCACAGAGCCCGTGCTCAGAAGGTGGGGTGGCTCCTCCCTCTTTGGTAAGCCTCTCCTGACACACCTGCCAGCCCCAGCAGCTGTTTCCAACCTTATCTGTTGACGTTGCAGGAACCTCCTCCTCCCGGATGGGGTCCCTCCGGAGAGGCAGTGGGCTCGTTTCTACATCAAGATCTATCGAGCAGAGGGGCTGCCCCGTATGAACACGAGCATCATGGCCAATGTGAAGAAGGCTCTCATTGGGGAGAACAAGGACTTGGTGGACCCCTACGTCCAGGTGGTCTTTGCAGGGCAGAAGGTGAGTGCAGTACCAGGGTGACTCTGGGAGGTAACATGTGCAGGACCAGCCATTGTGCAGGTGGTCAGAGGCGATCCCAGTTGCCCTGGCATGTAGATGCTGAGATGCAGGGCAAAGCCGCCTTGTTTGCTATGTTTCCCCTCTCTGGTGCAGACTCGGATGGGTTTGCAGCACTCTCCGGTTGAGGAAAGGAAGTTGTTGCTTGGGAGAGGGGGGTCGCAAGACAGAGCGCGTGTTTCAGCGGTCATTAGCAAGGGAGCAGCTCGGGTTGTGAGGGATGGCTTGGGAGCTCAAAGCCTTGTCAAACATCTAGCTCCTCTCACTCGGCAGGGGAAGACATCCATACAAAAAAGCAGCTATGAGCCTCTCTGGAATGAGCAAATAGTCTTCACAGAAATGTTCCCTCCGTTGTGCAAGCGGATAAAGATCCAGATCCGAGACTCGGACAAAGTCAACGATGTGGCCATTGGTACCCATTTCATTGATTTGCGGAAGATCTCTAACGAAGGAGACAAAGGTAAAGCTCAGGCGGGCAGCAGACTGACCTACCTTCTTCACGGTAGAAGAACATCCCTTTGGCAGAGAGTTAGCGAAATAGCCTAAGCTCCTTGCCCACGCCTGGAGGTAGCTGCCCAGCCAGAGAGTCCTTGATTCACTGCAGTGGCCTCCTGAGGTCACTGGGGATGCACTCTTTGAAAACCAAGCCCCATCACAAGCCTCCAATCTACCACTGGAAAGCAAAGACACCCAAGAAGCAAAAATTCATTGCCATGAATGGATGAATATCTGATGGGTCCCCCATTCACGCACACACCAGCATGCCTAGGCAGGACCAATGTGAAACCAAAGGCGGCCCTAGAAAGGGGACTTTTTTCTCGATTCTCACATTGGATAACTTGTCCAACGGCAGGCTCACCTCTGCCTTTGGGCCAGTGCACTGCACAGTCCCCATCGCTGCCTCCACTGCAAAACTGTCTCCACGTAGGTTGCAATCATGCAATTCCATGCGCACACACGCGTGTATTCAAGCCTGCATCACCGTACGCAGACCAGGAAAGTGATGCCAAGCCACGAGTGAGTTTGTGTCCTGAGGCAAAGACATGCCTTCCTCCTTGCACATCCCCTTCCCTAAGCGTATGTCTGATCTACTGCAGGCTTTCTGCCCACCTTCGGCCCCGCGTGGGTGAACATGTACGGCTCCACCCGGAACTACACCCTGATGGACGAGCACCAAGAGCTGAACGAGGGTCTGGGAGAAGGCGTCTCCTTCCGTGCCAGGCTTTTGATGAGTCTTGCTGTGGAGATCTTGGACACCACTAACCCGGAGATCAACAGCTCCACCGAGGTGCAAGTCGAGCAGACCACGTCAGTTGCTGATGTAAGTCACCCCTAACCCTACAGCTGCCAGTTTTAAGTCTTGGGCCACAGGCCTCTTGGGTTTTATCTTTGGTCTCACAAACCGAGGATTTCATTTAGTGCTGTCCTAAGTGTTCTGGATCACCCAGCATGATGGAAGCAAATATTGCACGGATTTCAGATTTTTGATCATTCAAATGCTTATCTCTCTTAGGAGTAAGCAGAAGGAATATCTGAGTGAGGTAGGTTCCTAAACTTGAGATGTTCCTCCAGTTTGGAGCCAGACAAGGACCAAGACAGCCATCTCCTAACGCCAGCTGTCTCACTGCTGTCCTGAAGATGAGTTTCAAACAGAAGCCAAGAATCTGCTCTATTTCCCAACCAGATCTGGCAGGGTGGAACTGGTCAGAGAAGTTGAATCGCTGTTTCCTGACAAGAGAAGCCCCACAGTTTTAGTCCTGACTTGTAGAGCCCACAAGGCTAATGCCTGTGCTCTGCATAAACAGGCACATCCAGGCTCGTCCTACCTGGGGATGCCCACATAAGTCAATCCATGAGAGCCAAGGGTGTGAAGTAGAAATGGAGGAGTCTGGTGGCAGTGCAGCCTCGGTGTGAAAGCTCTCCTTCAGAAGCAAAGTAGCTTTAATTCACCTTCAGGGTAAACAAAGCTGCCTGGAAATAAAGCCATTCCAGTTCCGAAAGAGCATCCAGGCAGATGGTTTGCTGTGGTTTGATTAATTCAATTTGTGAGTGAACTCAGGCTCGTATCACTGAGTGTCCCTTAGACAGTCCCCCACGTGCAAGGGGTGGCTGATCTCAGTTAAGCCAACACATTTAAAAGTTAGGCTATAATCTTTAATTCAACTCTCTCTGCACTGAGCCTAAAGGCAGCTCAGGCTGGGTGAGAGAAAACCCTCATCGACCCCTTGAAAGCCCGAGAAGTGGCACCTTATCTTCAAAAAGCTCATGAGGGTGCCCAGAGGTGCCAGGTGATGCCACCATCTGCCCAAGGGGACCTGCCCTCCCGGGTGTCCCTCTGGCCAACCTCAACCCTGATCCCCGGGATTTCTCCTGCAGAACTGCACTGGGAAGATGGAGGAGTTTTTTCTCTTTGGAGCCTTCCTGGAAGCTACCATGATCGACAGGAAGATTGGTGACAAACCCATCAACTTCGAGGTCACAATAGGTTGGTTGTTTTTTGGGGGAGGGTGATTTTGAAGCATGTTTGGCAGGGAATGCAGGATATGAGGCCAGGAGCAGGCTTTATTCCCCATTTTCCATGCTTACACATGCTAGAGCATGCAGGGCTCTCAGTTGAGGGAGAAGGTGATGGCTACTTGGTGTATTCCTACTGGCTTGGGAGGGGACATGAGTATGTGACAGACACCCATCACTAATTTATAGTTCCTGGGGATGGTTTCAGAGTTGAACTCCACCATCCCCCGTGGTTCCTGCAGAGAAAACTCTCCCCAGCCTGAATTAAAGCCAAGAGCTTGAGCCCCATTGGAGTTGCAACCCTGTGACTTTATTTCACTTTTTTTTTTCTTGAGGTAACTACGGGAACCAGATCGATGGCACGACCAAACCCACCCTGCGGAGGAAGAAAGAGGGAGGGGATGGGGATGAGGAGGAGTCCGAGCTGCTCCAGAACTCAAGTGACGATGAAGGTGATGAGGATGGGGAGCTGGTCTCTGTTTCTTCATCTCAACCCATGAAGCCCCTGGTCACAGACAGGTAAGCGTGCCCGCCTGGCCACTGCAGTGCCACTGGGCAGAGCTCATAAAATCATAGCATCATAGAATGGTCTTTGGAGGTCATCTAGTCCAACCCCATGGATGCAGCTCTCAATTCAGACGCTGTCTGTGAGTGTTCCCACATGCGCTGGGTGTCCGAGCTCCCACCGCCATCTCCAGAGATGAAGTCAGAGGTGAAGTCAGCGCTGTCGTGGCACCTGGAGTCATTCAGCCGAACAGACCTGGGAGCAGCCGTGGGGACCAGATGTCCATGTCCTGTAAAGGGAGATTAGATACCACATGTAGATACCTCAGCTTAGATACCACACTCTGCCAGCTGAACCCCCACCACACTCCCTACAGTCCTAAGCGCTCCCGTGGATTCTCTGATGTCCAATAAATGCTGAATTTACCTCCCAGGGTACCCTACATCCACCTGGCCATATATGCACCCAAAGCTCATGGCTGTCTGATAGCTTTAGTGCTCTTCCCCTATGGAAAACAGGGATGAAGTTCACCAGTGGATTAAAAAAATCGTTGGTGCCACTGAAAAGAACAGGTTCGTTCCCGTACATGTAAGTTTTGTACATTCAGGAAACCAGCCTAAAAATAGGTTCTTCCCTTGGATCGCTGCCACCCTTGGTGGCACGACCCGGTACTGCACATCAGGAAGGAGAGGTCCGGGCTTTGCATCTGTGCTCTCTCTAGGTGCCCGACAGATAAAAACTTCATGGGCGCCAGGTGGAGAGGCGAAGTCCATCCAGGCATGAGGCATAGATCGCAGTAGCGAAGGCAGCTTGTGCTGAGGCAAGGTGCATGTCTTCATCGCTTTGGATCTTAAAAGCTTGACGAGGTCACAGACACGCAGAGGGGAGCGGATGCAAAAAACTGCTGGAAAAAGTTCTTGAGAAGGTGTTTGGCGGGAGACTGGGGTAAAAGACTTTAAGTCCTCCCCACCTCCCTAGTTTGCAGCATCTCTCTGTCGGTCAGTCTGTCTGTCCCCATTGCCTACGGTCATTGACAGCCACGCTCTGGTGTTTAACAGAACCAGGAGTCAGGAAATTGGGTCCCACCCTGGGCCTGTTGATGTTCAGCTGGTTGGCGGTGGACAAATCACTTCTGTTTTCTCCGCCTTCGTTTCTCCAGCTCTAAAATTATGACAATTTTTTTTTTTTACTAATTGCTTTGTGACGTGCAGGTAGCAGTTACCCTAAAACACAGGTGAAATCCAGAGCGCTGCAAGTGTGATTCTGGTGGGTGATTTCTGCCCCAGGCAGCTGGATCAGAAATCTCCAAACTGAATGGGATGAGCACAAGTGTCTTGGGATGTCCGGGCTGGGCTTCAGCCACAGCCTGGATTTGAATACAAAGGACTAGTACTAAGGAAAGCTAATTGGATTTAACCTGATGAGATATGCTTAAAGTGGATTTTAACCAGTAGATAGATGTTGATAGAATTAACCGGCTGATGTAATTTGGTTGGGAAACAAAACAAAGCATGCTGCATGGAGGGTATTTGCGCTCCAGATGTGTCTACCTGGGGTTCCCTCACTTGTTCACCAGCTCCTCGTCCAGGTGAATCCCAAACAGAGACGAGCAGCCCTGATGTTTATTGAGCCTGTTCCCTGGGCACTGACCCTCATGCCCCTTACCCAGATGTCTCCAGCCCCTGGGTGCTGGGAGCCTCGCACCCAACCGTGGGGGTCTGCTGACACCTTCTGGCTGGAAGTACCTCGGTGGCTTCGGAAGGATGAGCTGAAGCTGGTTTTTAACGAAGGGTTGATCCCAGGTGCAGCGGGATCTGCAGTGGCTTTACTCTGGGTGGATGCCAGCTCAAAGCCAGCGCTGAGGCATCCAAGCAGCATCAAACCATTCTTCAGCCTCATCCTCCCTTTGACTGTACCATGACTACTACCGCTCCACCCCACCAGCATGTGGAAACCTGCCAGCCCCACAGAGGGCAGAGATCTCTGCGTGCTGTGAAGGCCGGGGGACTGCAGGGGATGCTCACCAGCATTCAGAAGAGGGTGTCCACGCTTTGGTTTCCCTTGCGCCCCAGCTCACGCTGCTGCCACGCTGGGGAGGTTGGCTGTCTGCTGGGCTATGGGTGAGGTCGTGGGACGTTCCCCGGTTTCTCTCTGGGCCGCTGGGTCTGAGATGGTAAATTTGCAATCCCTGGGCACCACACCCATCCACCCCGGGTCTGGTGTTGGGAAGGGTGCTAGGAGAGGTGGCACCCCTGTTCTTCAGGGCATAATTCACATCAGCCCCCTCCCTCCAACGCCTGACCTCCTATATACCCCCCTCCCCAACACAGCATTGCCTCCCTGGGAGAGGTGTGGGACGGGGGCTGTTCCTGGCCAGAAGCCTAACCACCACAGAGCACCTCTTCTGCCTCCTCTTGCAGGAACTACTTCCACCTGCCGTACTTTGAGAAGAAGCCCTGCATCTATATCAAGAGCTGGTGGCAGGACCAGCGCCGCAGACTGTATAATGCCAACATCATGGACAAGATTGCGGACAAGCTGGTCAGTCTGTGCTGGGGAGGGAGGGAGGCTTCGGGCATGAGGCACATCCAGGCTCCCTGCGCATCTCTGCAGCTTGTCACAAAGCAGGGAAAAGCAGTGCAAGGACCCACTAGCAAACCTGGGCCAGAAACAGCAAAGTTTCCCAGTGCTAAATGCTCCACAAATCAAATGTCCAAATCCTGGGAGCTCATTGAGTTTTCTGTGGGTCGGGCACAGGGGTGCCCACCAAAGGGGGCAGGAGCAGGGAGGTTTTGTCCCCCTGGACTGCAGGGGTGAAACGCTCGTGTGGCAGAGCCTCCTTGTTAGTCTCAGCTAATTCCCAAGGAGCCTTTGTGATAGCTCCATGCTGGCAGGGTCACAGCAGGATCTGCAAAGGGAGAGCCTGGCAAGTCCAGCCAAGACGGCGTGGACCATGGCCAGCAAGACTCATGGGGGGCAGTGGAGCCATTCCCATCACCCAGAGCCAGGTCCCTGCAGCCAAAATATGTGCCAGACCTGAGCCCTGAGGCCGGCACATCTGGAGAAGCTGCAGATGTTTCCCACTGGTAGCTCCCACAGGGGTGCTCGATGCAGGGCTGGACCTCAGAGGGGACCTTGCCCCACCGCAGGGCTCTGCCCCATCGCCTCCTCACCTCTTCCCCCATCGCTGCTGCAGGAGGAAGGGCTCAATGATGTGCAAGAAATGATCAAGACGGAGAAGCCGCACCCTGAGCGACGACTCCGAGGGGTCCTGGAGGAGCTGACCAGTGGGTGCTTGTAAGTAAAAGATGGGCAGAGGTGGCCGGTCTACGGGCATCGCATTGGTGCACCATATCCACTGCCTTCTAGCTTGGAGCATGGGTGACGTGGTGCTTACATCTGCACCCCAAAGACCCCAAAGCATTGGTGAAAGCCTCAGCCTTGTGGCCTCCACAGGCTGGTACCTGATCAGCACCTACACCCCATGCATGGCACGTGGCATTGGGTGTAAACAGGCCACTTGGCCACGATCGCGTTGCAGACTGGAGGGGGATGAGGGCATTTCCCTCCAGCGACGTGCCCTCCTGCTGGCAGAGATCCACCCTGCCATGGCTCCTTGGCTAGAGCCTGTGGGCTCCCACAGCATTCATGCTGACGACCTTTTCCACCAGGCGCTTCGTGATGTTGGCTGACAAGGACCAGCAGCACTCTTCCCGCACGAGGCTGGACCGGGAGAGGCTCAAGTCCTGCATGCGGGAGCTGGTAAGTGAGATTCACAGAATCCCAGACTGGTGGGGGTTGGAAGGGCCCTCTGGAGCTCACCCCGTCCCACCCCTGCTGGAGCAGGCACCCCCAGAGCAGGGGCACAGGGCCGCGTCCAGGCAGGGGGTGAATGTCTCCAGGGAAGGGACCCCACAGCCTCTCTGGGCAGCCTGTGCCCCTGCTCTGGCACCCGCACAGGGAAGGGGTTTGTCCTCCTGTTCAGGTGGAGCTTCCCGTGTTCCAGCTTGTGCCCGTGGCCCCTTGGCCTGGCGTTGGGCACCGCTGAAAAGAGCCCAGTCCCACCATTCAGCTGGGCAGGGAGGAGGATTCGTGGATGGGAACTGCACCTTGTCAATGCAATGAACAACTTCGCTCCTTAAGCGTGCTGATTTCCAGTCTCTGTGGATTGAGGGTTTGGGGTTTATTTCTGAATAGAGGAGCTCAAGAGGGTCTTGCATGGGTCCCAGGTGGCACCTGGGTGCACGCTGCTGCCCCCCCTCCGCCACACTCTGCTTCCCCTTGGAAAGGAACCCGGGAGTACAGAGGCGGAGCTGCATTGCTGTCAAACAGCTGAGGAAACCGGGAAGGAGTAATTTAGGGGAACCCTGCAGAGCACAGCTGCTCCAGGGGTAGATATAGCCTAGATGTTTCGGGCTGGTAGCCCAGCTCCTTGCAAAGGAGTTGGGTGTGCAAAAGAGATGTGCAAAGAGTAGGTGGTTTCACCAGCTGGCACAGCCAAAGACACCGGCTTCAGTAGCCAGCTGCATCCTACAGAGCGATGAATTTAACATGTGAAAGCCTCCACGTTCCCTTTCCTGTACTGTGAGATGCTGAATTACAGCAGGGTCAGCAGAAGGGGAGAGACTATCCTTAGCACCAGGCTTGGAGCCACCCCTAAATGCCCTAAGCGCAGCTGATGCCTCTCTGTCCTGCGTACCTTCCACTGGGACAGACGTCTCTGCACTGCCAGGGACCCTCCCTGCATCATGCCAAGGTTGATGAACAGGTGTCAGAAGCACCAAAGTCAGGATGCACATGGTGGGATTAAGACATCTGCCTCCTCACCACCCCTTCCCAAACGCCAGAGTGCTGCTCCCTTCTCTGTGCTCCCTTCTGCTCTGGCTTACGGCACGTCCTGGGCTCTCCTTTAACCACAGGAGAACATGGGGCAGCAAGCCACGACCCTGCGGTCGCAGGTGAAGAAGAACACCATGAAAGACAAGCTGAAGCTGGTACAAAACTTCCTGCAGAAACTCCGGTTCTTGGCGGATGAGGTGAGTCCCTCTGCACAGAGGGAGGGTGTTGCCTGGGTCACAGCATGCCAACAGCAGCCTGGAGTGGATGGAGACCTCTGGGAAAACCCTGTAGGGCAGGAGAGGTCCCTGGTGGGTGGCCCAGGTCTTGTGCAAAGAGCCACTCCAAGCCTACGCACTGCCCCATGCCTCCCAGGCTTGCCTGTGCACTGCTGGGTTGGAACGAGTCGGTGCTACAATAAATTTAAGAGCCCTTCTCAGCCTGTAACAGAGCTGGGTCATCTTGCAGCTGAGCTGAAGGCATTCCTGCCAGCCTTAGCTGTGGCAAGGCCGTGCAATTCCCTGGGGGATCAGTCATCAGAAGGTGGCACATGTCCACACAACGTTAGAGTCAGCAGCACTCGCCGTTTCTGATCCTGGCCAGGCAGGGAGTTGTTAAAGTAAGTGGCTCTTTGAAGGGCTGTGGGATTGGTTTGGATTTTTTTTAACTCTACCCCAGCTGAAACCAGGACAGGGATAAAGCCCTGTCCTCTTGCAGACCACCAACCATCTGATTTTTATTGCTGCAGCATACTCTTGCTTCACCCCAGCTCACGGGTAAGAGGTAATAGTCCAACGTATCCGAGTTGCTCACAGCATTTCCAAAGGAAATATTTTCCAAATGTTTTCCAAATATCTGCAAAATATTTTTTCATTCTTTCAGAAAATTACACCATTCCTCTGATATTTTTACAGTGTAGGTCTAGGTCAGCCACTGGGGGCCACTGGCCCTCACGGGGGCTGTAGCTGTTGCACCTCCTGTTGTCATTTCCCATGGCCGCTGCCAGCCTCGACTACGCACCCCCTGTTGCAGCAAGGCCTTCCCTGGCTTTGACTCACCACAGCAGAGCATAAACCAGACTATAAGGCGTGAGGGGGCATGTCCAGCCAGGGAACCTCTTCCATAGTAAGGAATGAAGTTATGGCTCCTGCCCTACAGTCCCCATGGCCACTGAATGAAGAGAAAAGGAAAATCTTTAGCCTTTTAATCCAAAATTCATTTTGTTTTTAAACTAGAACAAATGTAAGTCCCAGTCTCTTTCCTGCTAGGCTTCACCCTGCTGAGCTTAGCTCTGAGCAGCTTTTCTTAATCAGACAAGCTTCTGCAGTGGGAGGCTCGAGACCATTTCAATGTCCCTAATGTGGCAGTAGATACACCCATCTCCTGTGGCATCTGTTGAATTTGCCTTCAGAAGGTCTCCAGCCCCACTGGTGCCTCAGGGTCAGAAAGAGCTGAGACACTGACGGGGCTCTTCGCTGCTGTTCACAGCCTCAGCACACTATTCCCGACGTCTTCATCTGGATGATGAGCAACAACAAGCGCATTGCCTACGCCCGCATCCCTTCCAAGGATATCCTCTACTCCATTGTGGATGAGGAGATGGGCAAGGACTGCGCCAAAGTGAAGACCATCTTCCTCAAGGTGCTGATCTGTCTTCCCTGGGGGAACTGCAGCCAAGAGGAGGGAGGTGGAGGAAGGAGAGACTGGGAGGATGGGAGTTGAAGATGGGAGAGCTGTGTATCCAAATTTGCTGGAGCTTGATTACGAGGTGAACCAGACCCATACTCTACAGGTAGGGATGGAAGTCAGATGCTAGGAAGTGTGAACCTCTGATCTTACCCAGCGCAGTGAGAAATGTTTGGAAGGAGAGGGAGGTGTTTGATCCAGCTGGCCACAAAAAGGATGTTGGCTTAGAAGGAGGAAGCCAGGGTGGTGGGAAGAAGGTAATGCATGAGCCAGACGTAGGGTCATGATCCAAAACGATGAGGGCTGGGTCCCTGGTTTTAAGGGGCAGCGGTACAAGCGATGCACCGGGAGGAGTTGAAAGCTGCAAGAGGTCGTCTGGTCACCTCTAAGGCCTCCCCTATATCCATGTAAACTCTTCTGTCCTTTGTGCCCAGCTACCTGGGAAGAGGGGCTTTGGACCTGCTGGCTGGACAGTTCAGGCCAAGATGGAGATGTACTTGTGGCTGGGCCTCAACAAACAGCGCAAAGACTTCTTGAGCGGCCTGCCCTGTGGCTTTGAGGAGAAGAAGACTGCCAGAGGCCAAAACCTGCCATCCTTCCCACCCATCAGCCTCCTGTACACCAGTAAGAACTACCTGCCTGCAGGTCTGGGGAGAGGACACGGAGAGGGCAGGAGGGAGCCTGGCTGACCACCACTTGGACCAAGGGCTTCCAGGAGCTAAGGGGGAAATAATTCCAGTTAACCCAGTCTGAGGTTGCCCACTGCTCTCATGGGGAGCTGGGGTATGCCCTCTTCCCTACCCCGTTCATAGCTGACATTCTGCACACCATGAGCAGGACATCAAGGAAGTCCATATCCATTTGGGACTCATGGTTTGAGCCTATATCCTTCATCAGTGCTGGCCCTGAGCAAAAGCATGCCCTGAGACCTCACACTGCAGGCTGAGCCCCACGGCTGGGCTCCAGCGTGGCGTTATCAAGTTGTCTCACTCCCCCCTCTCTTGCAGAGAAGCAGGTTTTCCAGCTGCGAGCCCACATGTACCAAGCTAGGAGTTTATTTGCAGCCGACAGCAGCGGCCTTTCGGACCCCTTTGCACGAGTCTTCTTCATCTCCCAGAGCCAATGCACCGAGGTAAACACCGTCCCCTGGCGTGGAGGGCTGGGCTCTGGTGTTGCATGTCCCGTCAGCTCTCCATCCTGCTCCTCTGCCACAGGTCTCGTGATGGCTAGCGAATCAAGGATTAGGTTGACCGTGGGGTCCTGGGGTAGGAAGGCAGCCACAGCACTGGGGTTTGACTGTCTCTAGGGTCACCTTCCCCGGTGGCACCGTCACGCCATGTCCCCCCACACCAGCACACAGATACCCCGTGTCCCCGTGGCTGTGATTCACCTGCCTGGTTAGGAGAAACTGGAGTATGTTGCAGTGTTTTTCGTGTCTTCCCTTCCCAGGCTGAGGGCTGCCAAGCTTTAGCAATCCTAGGGGACACTGGAAATAATTTGTGTCTGCTTGCCTGCTGTTGGGGTTTTTTTTTTTCTTGAAAACATCCTTGGGAGCTGCCCCACGGCTCACTGATCCAAAAAAACGTGCAGCAGCCCACCAGCGCTGCCAGGCACTGGAGCTGCAGCCTGACAGATGGCCGAGGCAGGCCAGGGCTGTGCTCAGTCTCCAGAGCTCATCCCCATGGCTGCCCCATCGCAGGGCACTGTTTCACCCTGGTTTTACAAAAAGAAGTAGATAATTCAGCGGGGCAAATAGAAACATCAGAGTGAGGGGTGAACGCTGTGAGCTGCAAGGGTCAAGATCTGCAAAGCGTCTCAGACCTTTAATTCCCCCTCCGTTCAGAAGATGCTTCAGATCCTGTTGTGGATCTGTCCCAGCTCCTGCCCCATCAGCCCTACGCTCTGTATAGCACCGGCTGCGTTCCCCCTTTGGTCCAATAAACAGCTGCAAACCAAGGAGGACATCGATACCCCGTAGACTGCAGGCAGCTGTAGCGTGCACATCTGCATCGCAGCGCTCTCCATTCCCTCAGTGAAGGGTGAAGAGAAAAGGACCCCTTAGGGCCACGGTGCTGCTCATCTGTTTTAGCCATACAGCTTAGGAGGAGACAAATTGCCCTGTAAAAACATTGCTTCCTTTCCACTGCTTATAAAGGAAACCTGGGGTGACTATTCTAAAAGTAACGGAGCCTTTACCTTGTCCACAATGTCCAACATAAATATTTTCAAAGCATCACCCACCCTGGCACTGCTGATATCCTGGTGCAGGAAAACTGAGAGCAACGCCCTGCCTGCTGCCCCTGCGCAGGGCATTAGCCCCTGGCTGGAGTGGTGAGTCCCCCTCCCATTCTTCCAGGTTCTCAATGAGACCCTTTGCCCAACCTGGGACCAGCTGCTGGTCTTCGACAACGTGGAGCTGTATGGAGAAGCTCATGAGATGCGGGATGACCCTCCCATAATTGTCATTGAGATCTATGACCAGGACACAGTGGTAAGATGAATCCCAGCAAAGGAAAACATGTGATTTACATGCTGCAGTCACTCCTGAGTCGGAGGCGAGGCAGACGGTGCAGAGGATGCAGCTTTTCTCCTGAGCTGTGGAAAATGGTCCCCCCACATCTCCATCTCCCATGGCATGGACTGGGAGCCTCTGCTGCTCCTTAGATCTCAGACTCAGCTCAATACCTTATTTCTGGAGAGTGAAGCAAGACTTTTTGTGAGCCTGGAGGCAAGGAGACATTACCTGAGTCTTTCCCTTTAGAAAAACTGCTCCGCCCCGGCCTCCTTGCTATCCCAGCCCTAAGCCACCTCCTTCACCTTATTGGAAGAAGCCAGGAGTGAAACCTGGCACTTGAGCTTTGGTGTCCCAGGCCACTGGGCCGGTCCCGTTCTGACCAAGACGGGGAGAGCTGTGGGGCTAACTTGGGAGACCTCATGTTGGGTGAGCAAACCTCATTTTGGGAGGCCTCATGCTGGGTGTTCTCTTCGCCTTTCCAGGGCAAAGCTGACTTCATGGGCCGCACCTTTGCCAAGCCGGTGGTGAAGATGTCGGATGAGCGCTACTGCCCCCCGCGCTTCCCCCCGCAGCTGGAGTACTACCAGATCTACCGGGGCAACTCCACAGCAGGCGACTTGCTGGCTGCCTTTGAGCTGCTCCAGGTACCAGCTGGCCAAAGCCACCCCAGACCGAGGGAGGGAAAGGATGGGGTGGAGGTTTGCGAGAGAGTGGGGCTTAACCCGTGCTTATATATCTTAAGTGCCACAAGGAGCAGGTATTTCATACACCCTAGAAAAGACAGAAGAGTTTAGCATAGCTGCTAACCCAGTGATGCTGATGGAGATGATGTGCAGTGGGTCCCAGGCACCCTGCCGGACAGGGCACCCCACTGAAAGTATTGGGTTAGCCCAAACTCTGCATCATCATTGGGACATGGGAGATGCCAGTGGGAGTCCTGGTGTTCTCGGAGATGCCAATTTGAAGGTCACAGGAAAAAGGAGTGTGAATTCACAGCAGCATCCCAAGAATACAGTGAAATTTTAGCCATGCAGTCTGTGGGGGTAGCAGAGTCAAAACCTCCTGCTTTCATGCTTCCTTTCCCACATGCTGACACTTGTATTTATATGGATGTGTCTCAGCAGACTCCTGGTGTGCAGGAGACGTCCCAGCTGAAAAGAGAGAGGCCCCAGCAAACTCAGCACAGTGCTGGTGGGTTCAGATGTGCAAGGAGTGACCTGCCACCGACACCTCTGATGCAGCTGAGCGCCAGCCAGGGGCAGGGTTCCAAGGCTGGCCTCGCATCTGTGCATGCTGGGGGCAGGCAGAGCCAGGACCCTTGGGGACTACGTGCTCCCTCCACCTCTGGGTGTCCCCTTTATTTCAAAGGAGACTAGACTTTACATGTCTGTCTGTCTGTCTGCAATGTCCTTAGATGCCCTGTGATGATGGTGAGATCACGACAGCCTTGCAGGCTGCTGCTGAGCCTGGCGTCCTGCTCCCCACGGCACTTGCCCCATCTCCTTTGCCTGCAAGGGCGGGTGCTCATCCAAGCCTTTTTTTCCCCCCAACTTTACTTGACATAAGGTGGTTTCTTTAGGGACTGGCTGACATGGGGGAGTTGATCTCCCTCATGCCCTGGGTTGAAAACAGGACCTTAAACCTGCTCCTGGGCTGAGCTCTTGGACCATTTCTGCATCTCTTCACACCCAGCCCAAGCAGATGCAACTCCTTGCAGGAGGAAGAGGAAGAGCCCTGGGTTTGGGGTGCGCTGGTGGGATGAGAAGTTTGCTTTGCTGCTGGCTCTGTCCTGCGTGGAAATGCAGCACTGCCTAGCACCTTCTGCTCCCACGTATGCCTTTTCCCAAAGCACCTGCATGGTCAGCTGGAGGCTCAGCAGCCCTTGCTGCTCCTGCAGCCCCTGAGACAACGCAGACCCCAGGCGTGAGACCTTGTCCCTGTTACAGCTGAGACTGACAAAACAACCTGTTCCCCAGCAGCTGAGCACTAGCTCAAAGGGACTGATCCTGATCCATGCTGCATCTCTTCCAGATTGGCCCTGGTGGCAAGACAGACCTGCCCCCGATCGACGGGCCCACAGACATGGACCGGGGCCCCATCCTGCCAGTGCCACTGGGGATTCGGCCAGTGCTGAGTAAATACAGAGTGGAGGTAATCACCTTGGAGCACCAAATTTTCATGTTCAGCATTTTGGGGGGCAAGAGAGCCTGTCCATGGGTGTTTGAAGGCCAGGAGGGATCTCTGAGGCTCTGATGACTCACTGGGCACCAGGACCAGATGTCTGCACTGCAAGGCTCTGTCTGTACTGGCCGCACAGGGAGCGAGGCTGCAGCAGCCCTAAAAGAACAGGGAACTGGATCAACCCTTGCTGTCTCAAATGTGGGCAGAGTAGCAAGTCTAGAGCCTGCAATAAATGGCATTTGGGCTGAGACGCAACGCAGGGCACATTAGAGATACACCTGTAATATATCTCCACCCGCAGCAGCCAGGTGAGCTGCATCCCACCAGTCTCAGGCACCAGGGGCAGAATGCCTCTCACGTACCTGTAGATATCTAAAGGGTGATGCATCCAATCAGGGCCCCTCTCCCTTGGTTGTCTTGGTGGTGATCCAGGCAATACAGTCAGTGACGTTCATTGCACAGTTCACCCATGGTTGTAGGTTTCTCTGCTCAGGTGGGATGCTGCTGACCAGACCTCCAGGTGTCTAACAGGATCCTAGCTCCTGGTCTTCCACACATTTGCAGCTGGTTAAATAAATTGTGTTCCTCTGATGTGCATGGTGAATACAGCCATGGGAATGGGGAAGTGGAAAAATCTCAGTTATGGAGAACTTTTGGTGATGGTGGCAGCATTTACCCCAGGAAGAGAGAGGCAAGTTTCCCCAGTGATACTGATACCATTTTGACAAAACGATGCCAGAGCTGAATCAAGAGCTGCTTGGGTGGGTGGACAAAGCTGCTCCGGTCCTGCTCTGTGGGGTCTCATGGCAGAAAAAGGCTAGAAAGGGAGAAAAGCAGAAAAGGGAGTGTCAAGGGCAGGAGGTCGGAGACCTTAGGCTGCTGCAGATCAGGTGTGGGGTGGATTATGTGGGGAGTTGGGGAGAAACTGTGCTGCAACCCTGAGCCATGTGGAGGAGGAGACGGTACCTTGGCGACCCACCCCTGCCCAGGTGATGACACCATGCAGCAAAGCTCCTGGGGGATGTGGAGAGCCAACTCCTTCGGCTCCAGCCAGGGGCAGTCCCTCTCACAGTTGTGCTCTTCCTTCTCCTCCTCCTGCCCTAGATCCTGTTTTGGGGGCTGAGGGATCTGAAGAGAGTGAACCTGGCCCAGGTGGACCGGCCCCGGGTGGACATTGAGTGTGCTGGGAAGGGGGTCCAGTCAGCCCTCATCCAGAACTACAAGAAAAACCCCAACTTCAGCACTTTGGTCAAGTGGTTCGAAGTGGTGAGTGTTTCCTCTTCCCCCTGAGCCCCCAGTTGAAACCCACATTTTCTGGAGCCCAACCCATGTCTTCTTGCCCCTTGCTTCAGTTTCCCCATGGCAATGGAGAACACAAACTCCATCCCAGTTGGTGACGGCCTTTCTCTGAGGGCTCCCAAGCCATGCTGGAGCTGCTCCAGACCTCTTTGTCCAGCATGATCCCTGGTTTAGTCCCTACTGGCTTTTCCAACGACCAAAGTAGACATCCCACAACCCCCACCCAACCCTTGATAACCAGCACACCTTTGCTTCCCAGGACCTCCCAGAGAATGAGCTGCTCCACCCACCCCTCAACATCCGGGTGGTGGATTGCCGGGCTTTCGGACGTTACACGCTGGTGGGGTCCCACGCTGTCAGCTCCCTCAGAAAGTTCATCTACCGCCCACCAGACAAGAAAGCCCAGCACTGGAATATGACAGGTACCAGCCGTGGGTTGTGAGGACCTGGCCAGTATGGGTCATCCGTGGAGTATTGCACATGGAGAAGAGATGGGTAGAGGGTTGTGAGGACTATGGGATATTGCCTTCTTGTTGGTTAAGCAAGCAGTGATTCAGGGTTTGGGTCAAGGTGGTGAGATGGCACAGGGTGTGAGGGCACGACTACCCTTTGATTTTTTGATCTGTGGGTCTCGCTGAGATAACTGCATGCTCCCCTGATACCTGCAAGACAAGAAAGGCTGGTTCGCCTCTAACATCTCTGCAGCTTCATATCTCTACGCTCCCCAAATGTTCCTCGTGACTGGGAGGTGAATTTGCCATGCTCTGTGCCTGCTGCTGTTATTATTTGAATAAAGACCAGAAAGCTACAGACTGAGGCCACCCTCTCAGTCCCAACCACCACCCCATCTGTCAAGACCCACAACAAAAACCATCACAAACCCGCTTTCCCTGCGCCCAGCACGGCAGCCAAGGTCTTGGCAAGCCACAGGAATTGCTCATCTCCTCCCAGTCCTTGGTGGAAGCGGAGGCACTCTTGGCTGGGCAGAGACAGAAAGTCCTGGGAGAGGGGGGATTGCTGAGGGCCACCCCTGGTTCCAGCCAGAGGCCTGGACCTGTGGTTGTACCATACCAGCTGATACTTTCAGGGCATCTTCTCTGCTGCTTCTCTTCTGGATGCTGGTGCAGGCAAAAAAAACTAACCCTTTCTCACCATCTGCTTTCCTTTGCTATGGAAGGGTTTTTTAATCATGCTGTAAGGGCCTGTGTTCACTTCCACCCCTCTTCATCCCTGAACAAGGCAGTCTCACATCACTTCTCCATGAATCCTGTAGGATCTCACCTGAGCTTTCTGTTTCACCTCTACACTATCCTTCTCTCTTGTTCTTTCTCTTTCTCTGTCCTCTGTCCAGCTAAACACCTCAACGGCTATCTGGCAGTGGCCAACAGGGCCTATCGCTCTCGCCCCACAGGGGAGATCGTTGTCAATATGGAACCTGAGGTTCCCATCAAGAAGATGGAGACGATGGTGAAGCTGGAAGCTGTGAGTATCCGTACGCCAGCACCACTTTAGCACCTCCTTCCTCGCTGAATTGCCAGTCTCTGAGGGATTCCACCCAAAGAGAGGCCACCTTGTGCTGCTGAACATGGGGTTGGGCTGATGCCTTGAATGAAGGGCCTTGGGTCATCGTTGGTCTCACAAATTGGCCTCTTTCTGTCCTGGCTGAAATGAGCTGGTGCTGGCTGCCCAGGAAAGGACTGTCCTGGGCTACGCGAATTAGACAGCTTTATGTCTTCCTTCAAAAACAGTCGGATGGGAATGAGCACCCCCGAGCACAGCCCTGTGCCTGTCTGTGACCAAGGCAGACACAAGCGACCCATCAGAAATGCCCCATCCGCACAGCTGCGGCAATCCTGCCCTTTCAAAGCACTGCCCAGTCCCTGCCGGCAGCCGCTCACGCAGATCTCCCCGATACTTTTTTCCTTTTTGCCATAGTTTTGAGACAGTCAGGTGGCTACGTCAGCTATTTGTAATACCTGTTCAGCTCTTCGAAATACCTCCTCAGCAGTCTGGATGGGTGGTCAGCGCGGTGTCGCTGCACAACCACTGTACGGCAAGTGTGAGCCGCAGAGGACACAGCAGACGCGCGTGGCATAGAGCTGAGCCAGACACACAGTCACGCTGAGGCGCCCAAAGCTCTTTAGACCTGTTGTGCTGGCCCATTTTCTTGCCCAGAACAGGGATTTCAGCTCCTCCTCATACTCGCTCCACAGCTTCCTCCACAAAAAGAAACAGATTGCCGTTTGCAGGGGGCTCTGTGCAGCAACGTGCACACGCAACCCGCCCCGAGACAAGCAGCACGCGTGCATACGTGTGCCCACAGGCGTGCAGTGGGCTCCAGGTATGCATGGCCCCTCACACGTGGGCGTTGACAGAAAGGCGACGGCACACGCAAAGCCTCACGAGCACACGCGTACAGATAAATACGGATGCGTACACCCCACGAGGTCCCTGGTGCTCTTACACGTAGGGTTCCTCCTGTGTGTGCAAGAAGCTGTATCATGTACAGCTCACACAGCTTCGTGCACCAGGAGCTGCAGGATACGTGCGCGTGGGTATGTCCGCAGCACCCACCTGCTCCTTGAAGCCTACCCCAGTAGCTTGCAGGCCTTCCCAGGTAGGCAAGAAAAGCTCCAAGAGAGCAGAGAGGTGTTATCCACGCTGAAGGCCAAAGTGTCTTTCCAGACCCAGTCCCTCGCTGTCAGGGACCGTGGTTATCCCTTAGCAGAGTGCCAGAGAGGCATCTCCCACGCAGAGATGGGTTTGGGGGGGGTGTCCGGCAGACGTCTCCCCTGCACGCAGAGCTTTCCCAGTCAGGGCTCTTCATTCAAGGCCTTTGGCTCCTTCACCCTCGGGGCTCTGAGTGACTCCTAGTGCACGTGTGTGCCAGCGTGTGTTTGTACTCGGCTGAGGCTGCCTGCTAACCTGCTCTCCCTCTCCCTGTTCCCTTCCACCCCGGGCGGCAGAACTCCGATGCAGTGGTGAAGGTGGATGTGGTAAGTGATGGATCTGCTCCGCATCCCTGCTCCCAACCCTCCACTCCATATCCCACCCTTCTGTGCCATTTTAAGTGGACCATGCACCCTCACCAGCGCCCAGATAGGCGGGTGCCAGCCCCCCTTCATCCCCAGGCAGAGACAGCGTTGTCTCATCAATAGATAGGGCAGGGGCCTGGTTCCTGCAGGCTGGGAAGCTCTTCTGGGCCAGCCCTTCTCAGCCCAGCTGTGCCAGGAGGAGCGGGGCAGGCAGCACCCTGTGGGAGAGGTGCTGGCTATTCCCACCACCAGATACCAGCTGCAAAAGGCTTTACTGCACCACTGAGTGGAGCCAGGGTACTTTGCTGGGCAGAGGGAGGATTCCTACCATGCAAGATGCAGGTGCTGTAGCGTGGGAAAGGCATGGATGAAAGGGATGATGGCAGGAGGGGACGTCTTGGGACTCTGACACCGTCTCTGTGGAGCCTTGGGCGTCTTGCTTTGCTGCTCTGTGTCTGCAAAAGGGGGAAAGTGCTAATGAGGCCACCCAGCCAGGAGGGCTCTGCCCTCTCAGGCACTTCACCCACCACCTTTGCACTTCAGGAGACATTTCGCTTTCATCTGATCCCTCTTATCCTCTGTCTTTGCTTCCCTTGTTCCTGCAGTCTGAGGAAGAGAAGGAGAAAAAGAAAAAGAAGAAGAAAGGAGGAGGAGGAGGAGGAGAAGAAGTAGAAGAGGAGGAGCCAGACGAGAGCATGCTGGACTGGTGGTCCAAGTATTTTGCTTCAATTGAGACTATGAAGGAGGTGGGTGCAGAGCAGAGGAGGGGTGTCTGCAGAAGGAAAGAGGAAAACATTGTTTCCTGCCTGCGAGGTCTCACCTATTTCCAGCTACTTCCAAAGGCTTGGGGCTGAAGTCTTTTCCTTGTTAACCTTGCCCGACTGTTGGCAAGGCTTTTTTTTATCTGGCAGAGCTGAGCAGGATTCCTCCTCCTTGAGTGCATGCTGGGTGGGCTGGTTTGTGTTCAGGCACAGGTATTTAACGCCGTCAGTGCTCAAGGCTGCACTGAGCAACTTGGATTTCTCCAGCACTGCCAGAACCTCGCTCACGGCTCAGGTGGGAAGAGCGAGCTGTGACCCTGAGTTAGGCACTTCCAGCGAGCACAGAGACCTCGGCACAAGCACCCATTCCCTGTTCGCTTCTTTTCTCCCCCAGCAACTCCGGCAGCAGGAAGCAGCCGCAGCAGAAGCGGAGGAGAAGGAAGACATGGAGATTGCAGAGGGTAAGCAGGTTGTGGGCGAGAGAGGGAGCACAGCAGGGAAAGATAGGACCAGGGCTCCTTTTGGTGCTTGAACACCCGTTTTGGAGCACGACGTTGCTTTTCTGCCAAACCAGAGGCTCACGGGGTGTTGCATATCTCCGTGCAGGATCAGCTTTTATGAATGCAAGCCCGGTGTGGGCTGTGTTGGGCTGACACGCTAATGCCAGGTGAACCCAAACCAGAGCGTATTGTGGCAGCCACCAGCCCATCTGTGCTGGGAGGAAGGCCACGTGCAATGCAGACCAGGATCCCTGTTATTGCCCAAGGACGTTTTTGTGCAGTGACAAGTTAGTATGTCATGAAAAGTCTCATCGCTTTGGCCGTGCAGATGTGTCAGCTGTAGGACTGTGTGCTTGAAGTCTGTAAGCACACCGAGTAATAGACACTTCTAGACCACCCTCGTGGGGTTTTCCATCCTCGTTTTGCAGGAGGCTTTAAAAGTTTTTCTTTTGTTTTGCTCCAAAGGAAGATTCAGCCAGACAAAAGGTCTGGGATTCATCTAATCTGAGGGTTTTTACCTGCATGTAGAGGCCTCCTTGCCTGCTGTTCTAGCACAGGCAGTGAAGAAAAATCCACAGTTTTACGGCAAATTCTCTGACCTATTTTCAATACTCCGTAACGATCAGGTGAATTGTGCCCTAAATGTGTTTTTCCCTGAAGGAAGTCAGGGGGCCTGTAGCTCAGATGTGATGTTGCAGATGTCTAAAGTTGGGTGAGACGAATTTTGTACCGCAAATGATGTGGGCCAAGAGTGCTGGCGAGATGGGACACGGCGGTCAAGGGTGACTTTGTCCATTTGCAGCCTGGGGCTCCTTGCTAGTCCCACTCATGCTCTCCGTACGTCCCATGTCCCCATGACAGCAGGTTGCTGTCGTGCCCAGGCGATGCAAAAATCCATTAACTGAGAAAAATACAGAGCCCGGTTTCTTTTGGAAGACTGGTCTTCATATGACAAGAAAGATGACGCCGACTCTTGCTGAGCTTGGAGACAACTCTGAGCAGCTTCTTCATGGGCTTGCTGTCATGGCAGCACTGCTGGGGGCTGTGTGTGTCCCCCTTGGGTTTCTTTGTCTTCTGGGATGGGTCCATCTCCCCTTGGCACTCCCCTTCCTTCCTCCTTTCCTCTTCCACACTGTGTCCTTGTGGCCATCTGTCCCCATCTGCATTGCCCAGCAGATGTGGAAGCTGGCAGAGGCAGGGAGGGATGGGGAGTGTAGAGGGATGGGAGAAGAGTTCCTCAAACGTGCCTTTCCAGGCAGCCTGTTCCCATGTAGTTGATGTCCCTGGCTGGTGGTTGCTCTGAATAGAGACCCTAACGACCTGTCATTGCAGCTGGTCCTTGGCAACACCTCTTTGAGGGCAACAGCTTGTGCTCTGGTGCTGAGCATCAAGCACTGTCCCCTCTGCGATACCCAGGCTGAGGTTTTATTGTCCAGGAAAGGCCTCCAGCAGAAGCAAGAAAAGGAGATGCTGTGGGCAGGCTGAGGTCTTCTCACTGCTGTTGAAGCCAGCCAGAGCCTAGCTCTCTCAGTTCGTTTTGTAGTCCTCCAAATGACTTCTGCTCAAGTCAGCTTCGGGAGCTCCCTACACAGAGACCTCTGGGCTCCTGGCGATGCTGTGACCCCGGCAGCAGTGGCCAGAGTCAAGGAAACACAGGAGAGGGCTGGGATGAGGGTTGCAGGCAGTAGCAGCTGTCAGCTTTCATGTTCTTCCTGTTTGAAGGACTTTGATCAAGTCCCCCCTCCCTGTCTCCTCCACCCCTCCTCACCCTCATTTCCATCTCCTCCCTCCCCACTGCTTCCCCTCGGGCTGAGAATTCAAGCTTGAGAATTCAAACTCTCCCATTAAAGGGTCCAAGGGTCAGGCGAAGAACAAGGAGAAGTCCAAGGCACCCAAAGACGATAAGAAAAAGAAGCAACAGTCAGCTCCTGAGCTTCCTGAGAAGAAGAACAAGCAGAAGATCGACGAACTGAAGGTGTGTGTGTCGGCAGGGGAGGAGAAGACTTCAGCGGCAGGCTGGAGGTCTGGTGGGATGGCAGTCCCAGCCATTTGGAGATCAGGGCGGGATGGATCAACCCTGCATGAGGCACCCTGCCTATCCGAGGGTTATCTAACCCTAGGTGAGGTGTGCCTTAGGACTGCCAGGCTCTCTCCATAGTCTGAAGGAGTCAGAGGTAACAAGCTTTACAGAAAAGGGGTTGCCCTGGGATAGGATCAACATTGGGGCAGCTCCGATGTGCCCTGGCTGGAGAAGAAAGTTTTCCAGCTTGGCCATGGCTGGCCCAGCCAGGCCTCAGGGCAGGGATGGGCTCTGGCTCAATGTGCTGGCCCGTGGTGTTTATTAGGATTAATGGCATCTGTGATTCCGGGGTTCAGAAGGGGTTTGAAGCTGGGTCTTGCACAGAGAGGGGACAGCCACCTTGCCTGTTCAGCTGAGCTTCCCTCCTGGAGGTTATCAGTCCGGGGAAGTGCTTGTGCAACCCAATGACCTTGAGTTTGGGATTCTTTCCCTTCCTAGAGAATTCAGCACTGGGAGCTGAGGTGTCCGTGTTCCCTCTGAGTTGACTCAGGTAGTCACCATATCTTTTCCTCACCTTTTTTTCTTTTTACCTAATTCCCCTCCTTTAACTTTCTGTCATCTCAGGTCTTCAATAAAGAGCTGGAAACAGAGTTTGATAACTTTGAGGACTGGCTGCACACCTTCAACCTGCTCCGTGGGAAGATTGGGGACAACGACGACAATGCAACCGAAGAGGAGCGGATCGTGGGGAGGTTCAAAGTGAGTTTGGTTGCTGAGTGGGGCCAGGGCAGGTCCAGCTTGGGGAGCCCTTGCCAACAGGTTTCTCTGCTGAAGCTGGTTTAGCAGGAAGGGGTTGGATGCAATAGAAACCAATTTGCATTGACCCAGCTGCAACACCTTAGAATCATAGAATCATAGAATCGTTAAGGTTGGAAAAGACCCTTCAGATCATCGAGTCCAACCGCTAACCTGTCACTGCCAAGCCCACCACTCAACCATATCCTCAAGCACCACATCTACCCTTCTTTTAAACACCTCCAGGGATGGAGACTCCACCACCTCCCCAGGCAGCCTGTGCCAATGCCTGACAACCTTTTCGGAGACCTTGCAGGGAGAGAAAGCCTCCAAGGATAGCCCCAGAAATCAGAGGGCTGCAAAGAACGCACCCACAGAGGTGGTGATCTGCAGGCAAACAGATCCTTGATGATTCTTACAGAAGGCCAAGGGAAAAGCAGATCTTCGTTCTTGCCCACTGTGGAAATAAGTCGTGACCTAGCCTATCCCTCCGAACCATTTTTCACCACTAGCAGTCTCCTAGGCTGACCGCCATGTTGCGCCATTGCCAGCCCCCAGGCAATGTAGGAGCACATCTGTCAGCTGTAAGATTCTTGAACAAGAACCTTTTTGAGGGTACAATCCTGGCCAGATGATGCCTGTTGATGCCAGCTTTGCCCTTCGTTTGCTTAGCAGAGATGAGCAGGCAGTTCCCCACCTTACCTAGGATCAGATGCTTGGGGAGCACAGAAATTAGGAGTGTTTCATGTGGTCGTTCCCAGATTTTCCAGCCCATCCCTTGTCAACCCTTTTATTCCCATTCCTTCTGTCCTCCTGCCAGTTTTACTCTTGGAAATCCCTGTCCAGGAGCACCTTGCTGGCCTGATTGCTCTGCAGGCTTCCTCCCCTTTGTCCATTTTTTCTGCTCCTGGTTGCAGCCTCTGAAGAGGTGCTTGTGCGGTGGAGGAATTTTCCAGATCTGGCCTGTCTGCTACAGCGCATGGCTCGAAACAAGGATATTGACTGGGTCCTCAGGAAGGGTGGTTTGGAATGGGTCTGCTTACCCTGAGCCCCTGGGCGGCAGGACTCTCATCGGGCTGTGCCCTCCCTCACACTAGGGCTCCATGTGCGTCTACAAAGTGCCGCTCTCTGATGATATCGCCAAGGAGGCGGGATACGACCCCAGCTTTGGCATGTTCCAGGGGATCCCCAGCAACGACCCCATCAACGTGCTGGTCCGAGTCTATATTGTGCGGGTGAGTATAAGCACGTGGTGTGGCAAGGCGTGATCCTGCGCTCCCTTCCACGGTGCGCACCAAGGAGTTGGTCCCAACGCTGTAGGGATGTTGGTTTTTAGCGCTCAGTGCATCAGGGCCAAGGATGCAGCATGAGGACTGAAGCAACTCATTGATGGGGACATGAATGTTGTCTCTGTAGCTGTGTGCTCCAAGCACTGGGAGCACCCCAGATCCAAGCTCCTGCCAGATCCAGAGACATTTCTTCTCATAGGTAGGGTGGATCGGTGTGTCTGTCCTAGCGGTTAACTCAAGATGAATGATTTGGATCAGCCTGGACTGTGAGGCGCTAGCTCCTTACATAGCCATGACACCTCAGTGAAGCACGTGCAGAGCCAAATGGGAGCTGGCAGGGTCCAGTAGACCTGGTTGGAGGGCATGGCACCTCCTTGAGCACGTGCTGAGCTAACACACCTTTGTTTGTGTGGAGTGTGCTCCAGAAAATTCCTTTCCTGACCCCTAAACTAGTCATCTGTGTGTCCCCAAGCATGTGAGTGAGGTACTGAAGCCAGGCACTTGAGAAGGAGCTCAGTCCTACCAGAAGCCCTGGGGTTGCTCTCTGTCGCCTCCTTGTCCTGGTGTTTTACAAACGCAACCTACTTTGCGTTTCCCGCTAGCCTAATTCGCCACCTAGTGCTGCATCCTATTGCCCAAAGGGATAAGGAGTCCCCCATCCATCACCAACAGACTGAGGCAGCAATGGTAGACACCAGCCCGGTCAGCACCACCACCAACCAGGAGTGGCTAGATGTGTCCTGGCACAGGCATCTGCTGTTGTGTGCCATGATGGGGGTTGGGACCAGAGAGTTTGGGGCCGCTCACCCCCTTCTTGGGGAGAAGCCAGAAGCCCTTGGCCCTCAGGTAGTGAGTGGAGACAACAAGAGGGGAAGGGGAAAGTCATGCTGACCTCTTGGTCAGGTTGTTGCTCTGGGTCTTTCTTTAGAGGAGTCTGTTTCTTTCCACTGATAAAAGAGAAGCTAAAGGAGACTGGTTATGTCTCTTTGAGGGGACACGGCCAGCCCCAACCCTACCCCAAACAGGGACAGGGGTTAACACAAGGCTGGACTTATCCCCAGTTTAAACCAATTCACTCTATTTAGGAGGCCCAAAGAGCTTAACCACATGCCTATGGCCAGGCGAGGCCCGCTGGTCTCAGGGATGGAGAATGGGGCCATCCCCGAGTTCTTCACTACTGGGGATGACACTGATGTACCACATCTGTTCTCTACAGGCCACGGACCTTCACCCAGCTGACATCAATGGGAAAGCTGATCCCTATATTGCCATCAAGCTGGGGAAGACGGACATCAAAGACAAGGAGAACTACATCTCCAAGCAGCTGAACCCTGTCTTTGGAAAGTGAGTTGCCCCAGCCCTGTTACCTGTCTGCACCTGGAAAGGGTGAGCTAAGCCTGAGCCAAGCTTGCCAGCCCTCAGACCTGCACCCTAGCCGTTCCACAGCTGCTGCTTGGGCTCAAAAGGCAGGACTCATCACACAGAACTTTCCTTGCAAGCAGTGTAGGCATCCTTATTTCGGCCATCTGTCCTTTGCCGGTGCTACGGTCAATATAGTAAAGGGTGTTTAAGAGATGTCCATATCTGATCAAGATTAAGTACCTACTTTAGGAATCATTAGATCTGAATTCCAGTGAGAGTATGGCCTGGATCTCCAGTGACACACAGACTTAGTTTCAGGACTATTGACATTCAGGTCAAGCAATGACCCTGTGCCACCTAGTGTCTAGGGCTGCTGGATCTGGAACAGCCTGTGCAGAGATTTAGTTAAAACCCCTACCTCAAACGTCCTGCAGTGGTAGATGCAAATTAAACACCTTCCACAGACCAGAGCAGACCCACCTCACCCACGTGTCTGTCTTGAGTAGCAGCCAAACCCTTCAACAGCTTTTCTCTTTCCCCTGGCCTAGATCCTTTGACATCGAGGCCACCTTCCCCATGGAGTCCATGCTGACGGTGGCGGTGTACGACTGGGACTTGGTGGGGACTGACGACCTCATTGGAGAGACCAAGATTGATCTGGAGAACCGCTACTACAGCAAGCACCGAGCTACTTGTGGGGTGTCGCAGACTTACTCCATGTACGAGCAAAGCTTTCTCTGCCCAACCTTCTGCCTGGACCCATGCCTCTCTCATCTTCCACACCAAACCTAGATCTCCTGGAGGAATCTCCCTCCTTTATTGCCTGCTAATGGAGGAGTCTGTGCTCTACGCTCACTCTTAAGACAGGTTTTGTGACCAGCACAGCAGGGCAGCAGTGGAGCGGGTTGTAAGGAGCCCAGGGCAGGGAGGAAAGGACAGAGGGGCACTGGTGGGACTGGATAAAGGGGTGAGGCCAGAGCTGAGATAGCAGCAGGAGCAAAGGAGCAATGCTGAGCATCAGGAGTCAAGTGGGGTGTGCTGGAAATTTCAGGTCTGAGTCAGCACAGAGTAAAGGGGCTGGGGTGGAAGGGTGTTAGCAAAGTGTAGAGCGGGGGCACAGAGCGACCTAGTCTACTCTGAAGTTTCACATTTGCTGCCTCAGATCCTTTCCCTGTGAATCCAGGGTCCTTCATGGCAGTAGCATTTGTTTTGCTGGCAGAGGGGAACAAAATCGCTTTTTCCTCCAAATCTTGCTACCACCTCACTGACCTTGCCCTCCTATTTACAGACATGGTTACAACACCTGGCGTGACCCCATGAAGCCCTCCCAAATCCTGTCCAAGCTGTGCAAAGAGGGCAAGGTGGATGGGCCGCACTTTGGGCCAGGAGGAAGAGTGAAAGTTGCCAACAGGGTCTTCACCGGCCCCACGGAGATTGAGGATGAAAATGGTACCTGTCCCATGGGATGAAGGTTGTGATGGGGAGCAGGGTTCTGGGGTATTCCCTTATCATCCAGGACTGCAGACAGAGGTAGTGGCCCCATCACCCCAGAGCTGCAATCACTCTCCATCCACCACCTTAAATGGACCTTCCAGTATGTGACCAGTTAGACAGAGTTTTATAGACCACCCAGGCCAGTGGGTTGCTTTCAGAATCACACATGGACATCCATAGCATAGCATCACCAAAGCTGCCTTTGAAAACTTTCTCCTGGCAGTGGATGCCCAAAAAAGCAATGCAGACAGCCCACCCTGGCCTTTCCAGGGTTTAGGAAGCCATTCTCCATGTCACTGCATCCCCAAACAATGGTTGTGTCCCAGCACACTCGCATTTGCCCAAGAAAGATGAAAGCAGGCCAGGAGGGGTGCAGAAGAGGAGGGGAACATGGCCAATGGATGTAGAGCTTGTTCAGCCTGGGAGAATTCAGACTGGCAGGGAATCTGGACCTTCCATAAATGACTAGGGTTAGAGAGAGGAGGAGAGGGGTTAGGAAATGTTGACTGAAGGACAAATTGTACACAAGGAAATGGAGAGCAGTAGCTAGTAGGCAGTTCTCCGCCCTTGGAGGTAGGGGTAGAGGGACAGGGTTTTTTGCTGTCCCTGGTGTCTCTCTGCCCATTTCTCCAAGCTCAGCCCTTCCCTTGCCCACGCAGGTCAGAAGAAGCAGACGGATGAACACCTGGCCCTGACTGTGCTGCGCCACTGGGAGGACATCCCACGGGCAGGCTGCAAGCTGGTTCCTGAGCACGTGGAGACGCGTCCGCTGCTGAACCCTGACAAGCCAGGCATCGAGCAGGTCCTCAAAGTCCCACAGCCAAAGTGGGACCTGCAGAGCCTCCAAGCAGGGAGCAGAGATGTTAGCTGGGCAGAGCAGCCATAACCCACCTTGTCATGGGGAGCAGAGGCAGGGGAGGCATCCTGCAAAGAGTGGCCCTTGGGCATCAGCAGCCCTTAACAGTCACCCGTTGACCCTAGCAGACTAAATTTTCAGTGCCTCTCCTGCTCCGGCCTGCATCCATGTCATACCCCCAAGTCCCTTGGCCCCCTGGCTCCCCAATAACTGTGCACCTCAGCACCACACCATGCCAGGAGACATCCTTCTGCCAAGGGTGAAAAAGGACTCATGGCATGGGGGAGCCCTGCCTCGCCCTATATCTGGCAGGGTTCAGTGCTGCAGGCCTGGGTCCCACATCTGGCATGGCCAGACAGATGTTGAAGGGCAAAAGGAGCTGGGGGGAATGCTGCCAGGTGAGGGGCTGCAAGGAGGGACAAGGGGAGCTGACTGCATCTCTCCAACCTTGCAGGGTCGCCTGGAGATGTGGGTGGACATGTTCCCCATGGACATGCCTGCGCCCGGCCCCGCCACTGATATTTCCCCCAGGAAACCAAAGAAGTAAGGAACCTCCCAGCCAAAAAACCCCAGGGAAAACCCAAGGCTGGGGATGGAACCCTGTTTCTCCCCTCTCCTGCTGCTGCTCCATGGCCAGCCCATCTCTCTGCCCGGGTACCCCAACCATGCGTGCATTTCCAGAGATCCCAAGAGTGGAGGCATCAAGTGATGTCTTTCCTCTCCCAAAGCTGCTACTGAAGGGTGGTGTCCTGCCTGTTCCATCCCCTGCAGCTCCCGATCTCTCTCATCTGTGAAGACTAGGAAATTAATTACCCAGTCCCCAGCAGACCAGCATGCCCAGCCCTGACCCCTCCCAGGCAGGGGCAGGGTTAGCCCAGGGCAAGGCATCCCCGGGCAGCCTTCATGGGTCCTTTCCAGGAGGTGAAGGTTGCCCAGTGTGGCCAGAGCCGAGGGCAGGGGACATTACTGGGACTGAGTTGGCCAATCCAAGCAAGACAGAGCAGGCAACAGGCAGTGTGATGAAGACTCCTCACCCTACCCTCTTCCAGCTTATTTAGAGAGAAGAAAGACATTTCTTCCCTCAGCATCGCTCCTAGCCCTGCCTTACCCTGCTAGACCGTGTCCTCAGGCTCCTTTTCCCACGCCCAGGGCCAGGATACAGGGACGGCACTGGGCATCCAGGAGGGAGTCTCTTGCACTCCTGTGCCTAGCTGATGATGCCTTGGATGGAGAGAACATCCCTTGGTCCCAGTGGGCTGCAGATGGGGTCTGAACAGCAGGGCAGGTGGCCGCAGGAAAGCTGAGGCCAAGGGCAAGGTCCAGGCACCAGCACGGACTGGAAAAGCAGCCCAGGACAGCCATGCTCAGCAGTGTCCCGTGAGCTGGAGCCGAGATGTTCCTATTGATGGGCTGAAAGAGAGGGTTTGCAGGTAGATAGCTTGTTTCAAGCAAGGTGTATGCCTGGTTCTCATCCTAGGGGTTTAATCCATCTCTCTCTTTGCTGGGAGCACCGGACACCACCCAACATTAGCTGTAGGTGCTGGAGAGGCATGGCAGGGGACAAGCTCCCACACTTGGGAGAAGACAGGAGGGACCTGGGAGGGACCAGTCCCACAGCTGGGCTCAGCCAGGGCATTGCCAGAGGGAGATACCAGAGGAGGTGGGTTAAGGAAGCTGTAAATCCCCTTCCCCTCACCTGTAGGATTCCCTGCTACTTCTAGCGATGCGTTGGGCTTGTGGCCGCACAGCTGCTTTTCTCTGCCGCCGTCCCCCAGCCTTCCCCCAGCCTTTCCATGTCACAGCTGTGCCCAGCGAGGACTCTGGCTTCTCCTCTTCCTCCACCCGCTCCCACCGCAGCTGCTTTCTCTATCGCCAAAATTCCCAACCAAGCCAAACGTGGTTGGGAAACGCTGAGTTGCTGCACACAGAAGGCAGTGCTGGGAATGTCTCGGAGCCTCTGCACCTGCTGGAGTCCTAAGAAGGACTGTGATGCCCAGCAGGCTGCCCTGGACATGGGAGCAGGACTCACTCCTGAAGGCACCAGCAAATGCCCCCCATTTCTAGGGGGTGACAACCCTGCTGAGTAAGGGGAGCAAACCAGGAAGAAAGCTGGACTCAGATTGCTTTGCAGAGCCCATTTTAGCCACAAATCTACCAAAGACCAAGCCTGGGCTGTCCCTGTGAGCATTTGGCTTGGGCTTTGCAGAGGTTCAATGCACAGGGAGGTAAAGCTCCCCTTGCTTACCCTGCCTGGGCTGATCTGAGCTCACGTGGAGATCCCCCTCCTCTTCTTGCCCTCATGATCCCTCAGATAAGGTCCCTGTGAGCAGTTCCCTGTGGTCTCGGTGCCTGGTTTCTGGCAGCATCACCCCGTTCCTTCCTGCCCCTCCACCTGCCCCCATGCCTCACGTCCTTGTCTCCCTTCCTCCTGCCAGGTATGAGCTTAGAGTGATAGTGTGGAACACAGACGAGGTCATCCTGGAGGACGATGACTACTTCACTGGCGAGAAATCCAGTGACATTTTTGTCAGGGGGTAAGTACATCATGGCACGCCAGCATCGCCTCCCCTGCTTCTCCCTGGGGGGTGCTAGGGCTCACTGGGGTCCCCGCGGTGGTTTTGGATCCGGGGGTGGGTACGACGTGGACTGCGGTGCAGGGTCAGATAACGCCAATGCTGCCATTGTCTTCGTGCTGTTTGTTGCCTCTCCATCCCTCGCTCTCGGCTGCACGCCCCACTGCGTGCGCCTGGCCTGGCCGCCCGGCTTTGAGCTGCGGGTTGTTACTTGGAACACCGATGAGGTGCTTTGGGAAGACAATGCTTTCCTGACAGAAGAGAAGATGTCTGACATCTTTGTCAGGGGGTAATGGCCATGGCCTTGCTGCCTGGTCCCGTCTGCCCCTCTTCCCCTTTTTGGGCTTATCTTGATGCCCCCACTTGGCATTTCAACCCTGCAACCTCCAGTTCCAGCATCTGGAGCCAACTTGTGGTTAGTTCACAGAGAATCATAGAATCATTAAGGTTGGAAAAGACCTCTAGGATCATCAAGTCCAACCACCAACCCAACACTGCCACATCACCTAAACCATGCCCTGAAGTGCCACATCTACACATCTTTTAAATATCCCCAGGAACGGTGGCTCCCCCACCTCTCTGGGCAGACATCTCTGCTTCACTCTCAGCCAGCAGTAGGGGAAAGTCCCTTCCAAATCTTGCCCATACAGAGATGAGGGGACCCACACCTGCTCATAGCCTGATTCTTTACAGCACCTCAGATCAATGCAATGGCATTTCAGGCTGGTGGCTGACTATGCTGTGATTTCCCACCAGTCTGTTAAACTGCTCAGTGCTTCCTCTGCAGCCTCGCCAGCTCAGGCCAGGTCTCCTCTGCTTCCACCTCAGAAAACTGGGCCTGTTTAGTGGCTCAGGTCCTATCAGCCCAGCAGCCTTTCTGCAATGGTTCTGAACCTGATATGCTCCAGCCCTTCCCCACCTGTGTAGGAGGGAAATCACTCAACCTTTATGTTTTGCAGGGCAGAGCAGGGCATCGGCACGCTCAGAGCCCAAAAGAACAACCCTGCATTGGGTGCCTGAGCATGGACTCGTGTCCCTGCTGGCTGCAGCCCCTTAGGGCAAACAGACACCCAAAAACCTGAGAGCACCTGGGGAACAGGGGTGCCTTGGCTCGTCAGAGAAAGGGGCTGAGGGGCAGTCACAGCCTTTACAACAAAGCTGTGTTCCCCCAGGGCCCAGACTTCCTGGTATGGACCATCCTCTGTTTCCCTTTTGCTCTGGGAATGCTGCTTAATGGAGCCAAAAAACATTAGGGGCACATGCACATGCAATGGCAAGGTCGGCATGGCCACCCCGTCTCCCATGGTGGCATGACTGGGACCCCGCTGTCTCCAGTGACACAGTGCCCACAGTGCCTATGTGAGGTGGGCATTTTGGGTCCCTTTGCTGGAGACTGGGTCAGCAACGACAACCCCATCCTTAAGCAGAGCATGCAACAGGCCCTAAATACCTCTGATGGGCTCACATAGATGTGCATGCTTTGCTGGCCTGGAGACGTCCTGGCTGCATGCACAGGATGGTCCTCTGCCCTCTCCTCCCTCCTGTACCATGTGCCACCCCTCTCATCCCTCCGGGCCCTGCAGGTGGCTGAAGGGTCAGCAGGAGGACAAGCAAGACACGGATGTCCATTACCACTCACTCACCGGTGAAGGCAACTTCAACTGGCGCTACATCTTCCCCTTTGACTACCTGATGGCGGAGGAGAAGATCGTCATCTCCAAGAAGGAGTCCATGTTCTCCTGGGATGAGACCGAGTACAAGATCCCAGCTCGCCTCACCCTGCAGGTCTGGGATGCTGACCACTTCTCGGCCGACGACTTCCTCGGTAAGCTGGGGGTCCGCTGCGCTGGGGCAATGGGGCAGCCAGCGTGGCCGGACAAGTGGGGAGCAGCGTGGGGTGAGACAAAACCTGTACAGGAACAGAACCTGGAAGGGCAGCTCTGCTCCTCAAGCCCACAATGTCCTCAAACCCCTCTAGATGCTGCTCGTAAGAGTAGGTAGGATGAGAGTCCTTGTCTCCTCTGCTGCTGTTCAAAGGCTGCTCCTGTAGCAGAGATGTCAGCTTTTTAGTTTGCAGACCTAGTTCAGAGTTGCTCTCCAGGGCAGGAGATGCTGGCCCAGCCCACCTCCAGCCAAGGACTCAGCTCTTTGGGGGTGCCAACATCTGTGCTTCCCTTTCTCCTGCCAGGGGCCATCGAGCTGGACCTGAACCGCTTTCCCCGGGGAGCCAAGACATCGAAACAGTGCAGCCTGGAGATGGTGACGAATGAGGCAGAGCTGCCCATGGTCTCCATCTTCAAGCAGAAGCGGGTGAAGGGCTGGTGGCCGTTTGTGGCCAGAGATGAGAATGATGAGCTGGAGATCACCGTAAGGATGGGGAAAAGGAAGGGGTTTTGCATCCTGGGCACTGCACTCTTTGCAGACACCCTCCACCCCCCAGCCCTTGCCTCTGTTCCCTCAGGTCCCCTCCGTCACTATGTCCTGGGGGGCTGAGGTGGGGAGCATTGCCTGGGTCTCAGCACAACTCTCTCCTCCTGCAGGGGAAGGTCGAGGCTGAACTGCACCTTCTGACAGCAGAGGAGGCAGAGAAATCCCCCGCTGGGCTGGCTCGCAATGAGCCTGATCCGCTGGAGAAACCCAAGTAAGTAGGAAACCCCTCTCCCCAGCAGGCACCTGGGCTTCTGGGATATGTTGTGGTGGTCCCCAGGGAGGGAGCCAGGCACAGGGAGGCAAGGAGGGGTCACACTGGGGGATGTAGGAATGAGGGTTATGGGTAGAGCCATCTCTATTGGTTCCCCCATTGCCTGCTATTCACTGCCCCACTGCTTTTCCTTACTCCATTCATCCTCTGCCTCTCTTCATGGCTCCATCCCCTTTCCTTGGCCTTCCTCCTCCTCCCCTCCTGTCCTCACCATCACATTCCAGCTTCAGTGGGAATCTTCACACTCCCTCATGAACCTGCATTACTCCACCTTACACGTCATGTTGTCTCCCCTTGTCCTGATCCTCCTGGTTGGGCTCTTTCAGTCTGTGCAGGCTTATCCAAGGAAGGGGATCCTGCACCTCCCTTTGCCCACCATGTCCATTGTTGCACTGCCAGCCACGCATCCCTTCTCTATGGCCATGGCACTAATGATGGGCATTTTCTTCCCCCGCAGCCGCCCGGACACATCCTTCATCTGGTTCCTGAACCCACTCAAGTCCATCAAATACCTCATCTGCACACGCTACAAGTGGCTCATCATCAAGATTGTGCTGGCCCTGTTGCTCCTCATCATGATTGCCCTCTTCCTCTACAGCATGCCAGGCTACATGGTCAAGAAGCTGCTGGGAGCATGAAGCATGGGAGCCTCCCCCACATCCCCAGCCCCACGCAGTGACCTTCCCTGGCCCCATGCCCTTCTCCTCCCTGCAGCCTCTTGGCAGCTTCGGGGGACATCTCCTCCCTGCTGCTCCCGCTGCTGGGCCTCCTCTTTTGCATTCCTCCTCTGTGGGTCCCGTTCATGGCTTCAGCCCCAGAGAAATGGGGGCTGGAGGATGGTGCCGATCCCAAGGCTGTGCGTCCCTCCCCGGGGCTGGTAGAGATGCCCACCTGGCTACTGCAGGGCACCCAAGCCGGGGGGCTCAGAGCCCTTTGCCCACCAGGGCCATGGCAGGTGCCCTCCTGGGGGAGCCAAGCCCCAGGCCCCAGGGGAAGGGGAGCAAGAGCTGGGGCTGCATCGCCGGACCCTGTGAGTGCTGCGGAAAGGCTCCTTGGAGGGACGTTAAGAACCAAGGGAGAAGCAGGGACCTGGTATGGAGCAGCTGGGGACATGCCAGCACCCCAGGATGTCAGCGAGCAGCCCCAGCACCTGCCCCCCCTGCCAGCACGGTCCCACCTCCGCTCACGGCTCCGGCGGTCACTGCCCCCAGTGCAGGTCCCATCCCGCAGCGGGGGACACCCGGCATCGTGCCCCTGCAGCCGCCACGGCCCTGCAGAGAGCCCGGGGGCTGCGCAAGGGGCAGGCCCTGCCCTTCCCTCCCCATGGCTCTGGCAGAGGCGGGGAAGTGTCCACCAGCTCAAAGCCTTCCGAAGGCTACCGACCCACAGCTGGAGGTGGCTGGACATCCCCGGGGGCTCACAGGGAGCCGGGTTCTCTGGCACAGCTGGAGTCTGCCTTGCGCGGTGTGGGGGGAGGGCTCTTTTCTCAGCTCCCTGCAATATAGAGCTGGGGAAGAGCCACCTTCCTCAGCCTCAAGCGTGCAAGGCCCTCACTGAAGAACTGGGGAGACCTCGAGGGTGTTTGAGGATACCACTCTTTTAATCAGTCAATAAAAACGGGCTTTCACTTCCAGGTCTCGGCCGAGGTCTCGTGTTGGGGGGGAGCGCGCCTGTCGCTGGCTGCTTTTCAGGGTGAGCCCTTTCCTCCTTCCCTGCCTCTGCCCCGCTGCTCCCCGGTCGCAGCCTCTTCTCCCGCTGCCCCTCCCCAGTTCCCCTGCCCTGAGCGGCGGCCTGGTCCGCCAGGTGCCCGGGCACCGAAGGGGGCCTGGCTCTGCCGTCCCCTCTGGGCGGGAAGGCAGCGGGCAGGCAGCGACGTCCCGGGGACGGCAGGGACCGAGAGGGGCTGCTGCTGGGCAGGGAAGCCCCGCTCGCTTCCCTCCATCGTCTGCCAGCGGGAGTGGGGGGCTGCGCAGCGCATCATCTCTTCTCGCCCAGCCTAGGAGGGAGGAAGGGGGTGAGGATGGATGCCTGGGCTCCATTTTGTCCCTGAGCAGGAACCCCCAGGGCGGGGAGGTCCTGCAGAGGCCCAGGCTGTGGCACAGAGGGGCTCTGGGGTCCCAAAGCATCCCTGAGCGAAGGGGCTTTGGGGAGTGTGAGCAGCGGGCCCCTCTGTGTTCCCTGGGCCCTGAGGGCAGGGAAAGATGCCTGCGATCTCTCCCCGTCCCCAGGGCTCCTGGGCAGAGGCACGTTGCAGACCTCGCAGCACCTCTCGGGGGCGATTTCGGGGATGCGCTGGGTTCTGTCCCACATGTAGAGCAGGTCCCCAGCCATGGTGAGCTCGAAGCCCAGCCCCATTTCCAGCTGTTTGGTCTCCTCATACCGCAGGATGTGCGCGGTGTGGAGGATGATGGCCAGCACGGGCAGGTCCTCCTCTGCCGCGGGCTCTCTGTAGTGCGGGCAGCTGCCCACGAGGCATCGACGGCACTGCAGGCAGACAAGGTATTCTTCCCTCACATCGCCGTACAGGACTGCCGCGGTGCTGTGCTGAGCTTTCTTCAGCTTCCAGAACATGTTGAGGCAGATCCTGTTGATATCCAGGGACTGTATCAGGCATCTGGCGAGCTCGTCCCTGTTGGTGATGGAGGGCGGGCTCCTGAGGAGCGCTGAGGTGGTGTCAGCAGTGACATTTGCACGCTGACCCACGCCTGCTGTGTGCCCGGGGAGCTTCCCCGCAGGGGCCCCTTTGCTGCCGCTGCTGCTTTCCTCCCGTTCTCCTCCATGGGGCTTCGCCCAGCTGTGGGGGGAAATAGGGGCTGGAGTGTGGGGGCTGCTGTGGGAGAGGAGAGACCAGCACCCTCTCTCTGCCTTCTCGTACCCACTGGGCGATCTCCCAGCTGCCCGGAGGCAGCCCTGCCAGCTCTGGCGTGCTCTGGGTCAGCTGGGTCTTGAGGGCACGGGGCAAGACGAGCCCGGCAGCGCGAAGCCCATAGCAAGGGGCTGGGTGAGCCCATCGAGGGAGAGCGGATGGCAGCAGCCGGCCCTCTCCCGCGGTGCTGGTGGGTGCTCAGCTCTCTGCTGTCCTCAGCCAGCCCCGCCCTCCCTCAACACTCCCCCACACTCTGGTCTTCATCCCACATGAGCTCCTGTTTACAGGATCCAGACAGGTCAAGCAAAACCCTTCGGGGCACTTTTGCCATCTTCCCACATATGTGTAGTTCCCAAAGAGGTGAAATTTCCTCTGGCAGCCCCTCTGCTCCCCAACAACAACCGAGCCTGCGACCGGGTGTTTGCAGTGGCGTAGCCCCCCGCCACGCACGCTGCCGCCCAGGTTTGCACCGGTCTCCTTTCCGCAGCAGCCACACCGGTTTGGCAGTGGCGGACCCAGCGTGCCCATCGCCGTGAGCCAAGCTTTGCCTTTATCATTGCCAATCGCCCGTTGCACCGTGGATGTGCACGGGTCACGAGCAACGCGGGCTGAGGCTGGGCAAACGTGGCTGCAGGGAGCAGGAAAAGCGCAGCGAAGGAACACGGTTTTTCAAGGACAAGCCATCGGGTAGCACAAACCACGAGCAAAGCAGCAGCTGGGGGCACAGAACCCCTCTGCAGCGTCTCCTGGCACAGCTGCTGGGCTCCCGCACCGAGGAGACACCTGAACACGCGCCTCAGGAGCTGTTTCATGGAGAGGGATCCTCAGGGAGAGACAGGACGTGCCCCAGCTGAGCGTGCCCCGCTGCCGCTGCAGGACCCCGAACCCAGCCTGACCCCACGTCACGACCGAAAGGGTTCCCCGGCCTGTGGGTGTGCAGAAATCGTCACCATAGGATTCCCTAATACACAGGGACACGGAAGCTTGATCTCTAAACTTCTCTACTTTGTTACCCTTTGCCACAAATACCGCAAAAATCACTTCTAGCGAGCGTACCTATGTTCAGTGGTGGCCATGGCCGTGTTGGGTTAACGGTTGGACTCGATGATCTTAAAGGTCTTTTCCAATCTAAATTATCCTATGGCGCTATGATTCTATGAACATATATGTATCTAGCTATTACAAGTTATTATCAGCAACCAATAGTATAGCAGTAATTAATTATAGCAACAATTAATCAATAACAATCAATAATAGCAGCAATCAAATATATATATTATGGATTGCTACAATCTTAGCACTAGTGAATCAAACAAGTCATATAACACTAGATATAGTTATGTTGGATTACTTACATGCATATATATGTATGTGTGTGTGTATTTTTGCGGTATCGAGCGCATTAGACAGATCCCAGGAGGGGACCCAACCACCCCAGAAGTGGCAGGACAAACCGAACCAACCCCAGCACAGGGGCCCAGAGGGGGACGACTGAAATAACAGAGCCCCATTTCAAAGGTGATCCGTGTCCCAGAGTCTGGGGTCAGCCAGGCATCCCCGGGGAGGGTCCAAGGTCTCGTGGAAAGCTCCTGCAGACCTGCTTAGGAAAGGGAGGAGGCTGGACAGCATGGGATGGTCTCAGAAAGAGAGGCAACATTTGGGTAAGAACTAAGTCATTTTTATATCATAGAGTCATAAGAGGGCATAGGACACCACCTCTTTGAGCGACCGGTATGTATTATTAATTTCTATTTTTCACCTGGAACAGCCAATGATGATGTTTTCTGTTCTCGCCAACCAATTTTTACATTTCCAGATTGTTTCCCTGTTCTTGCAGTTAAAACAGCCAGTGGCAGCTACCGATTCTTACTTTCTCAGGATGTTTCCCCCTTTTTCCAGACTATTTTTTACCTTTTCAGGCCGTAAGTTGCTGTTACGGTTCCTTGTTTTTGCACCTATCGGGGGTACCTCAGGATGCCTCCAGTTTTTAGAGCAACCTGAAGTCGTTATCAGAGAGGGGTTTCTCCTCCCTCACCAGCGTGCCCGCAGGACGCAGGATTTGCTTTCTGCCTCCCCAGAGCCTCAAACGCCTCTGCACGGGGCAGGACCGAGCTCCACACGCCCCCCCAATAAAGTAATGAATTCATGAATTCATGTGTTACCCTAGTCTGTACAAAGGGGATTGAGCCCTTGTTTGTTTGTTTTCTTTCCTAATAAGCTCAATAAAATAAAGTTTAATTTACAGAGTATGCTGTTCTGTAAATCTGAGAGGTCCAAACGGACCGTGACGGCAGCCCGCGCCGCCGGCATGTGGTACGCTGCCGAAAGACTATTGTTATTAACAATCCCTTAAGTATATTACACCTACCACAACAATCCTCTTAGAGGAAGCCACCGAGACAGCTGATAAAGGATGAGGCATCGCTTAAATACACCTAGGCTTTAGCTCAGGGGGAAAACGCGTGGCCCAGGGCATGGGAAGAGGCCACAAGGCTCCTGGGTCCTCCTCAAGGCTTTGCCACCAGCCTGCAGCCTCCTCCACCGCTCCCAGCTCAGCTCTGGCCCCGGGACCCCTATGCCTGGCATCACGCAGCACCTCGGTGGCTGCTCACCCACGTCCTGCAAGGGCGGGTTAAGGGTGGCCTGGCCAACGCCGAGCTCCCCCAAGGCTGGGGGATCCTGGATCGGTGCCGCAGCCGGAGGCTTTTAGACCCTCTGCAGCAGCTCAGGAAGGTGTGCGGTGGGGCAGAGCCCGTGCCTGCTGCCACGTCCCACTGGCCGGGGGGACAGCCGTGCCCCAAGGAGCTGCGGGATGCAGCGCAACCCCTTTGCTTGGGGAGCAAAATGGCTCCTGGGGCTGTTTCACATCCCCAGTTTCACAGTCGGGAGGGCCTGGTTCCTGCCCCAGCAGCACCAGCCATCGCGCACCTTTATTTAGAGCAATTCTTGCTATTTTCAGTAGAAATGGCAGCCAGGGGGTCATTGCAGCGCTGGGTGCAGAGCGCCGTGGGAAGGAGCAGCCACGCAGGGTCCCCAGGACCCCCCTGCCACAGCACCCGTGCCCCTGTGTGCCGGTGGAGGAAGGCAGAGCTTTTCCAACCACAAAGCGGTCCCAGGAACAACGGTGTTGGTCCGAAGGGAATGGGGCACAGGGTGCGAACCGCAGGAGGGCTGCACTGGGGCTGAAACACCCACGACCACCAACTGTGTTCTCCCTTCTGCTGAGCAAAGGGCACGGAGAGGGGAATTCGGGTACGGGATGTCTATCCTGCACCTCTCAGCTTCTCTGCTGAGTCCCCCCAGGAGATTCCGGAGCATAGAATCACGGAATCATGAAGGTTGGAAAAGACCTCCAGGATCACCAAGGCCAACCCCAACCCAACACCCCCAGGCCTCCCAAACCATGGCCCCAAGTGCCACGGCTGCACGGTGTTTGAACCCCCCCAGGGACGGTGACTCCCCCACCTCTCTGGGCAGCCTGTGCCAGGGCCTGACCCCTCTGGCAGGGAAGGCATTTTCCCTCACACCCAACCTAACCCTCCCCTGACGCAGCCTGGGGCCGGTTCCTCTCGTCCTGTCCCTGGTGACTTGGGAGCAGAGACCAGCCCCCCCCTCACTCCAGCCCCTCTCAGGCAGCTGCAGAGAGCGAGAAGGGCTCCCCTCAGCCCCCTCTTCTCCAGGCTAAACCCCCCCAGCCCCCTCAGCCGCCCCCCAGCACACTTGTGCTCCAGACCCTGCCCCAGCCCCGCTGCCCTTCTCTGGACACGCTCCAGCCCCTCCAGGCCCTTCTTGTCCCGAGGGGCCCAAACCTGAGCCCAGCACTCGAGGTGGGGCCTCCCCAGGGCCGAGCACAGGGGCCCCATCCCTGCCCGGCCCCTGCTGGCCACACCAGTGCTGACACAAGCCCGGGGGCTGGTGGCCTCCTTGGCCACCCGGGCACTGCTGGCTCATGCCCAGCCGGCTGTCAGCCCCCACCCCCAGGGCCTTCTCCGCCGGGCCCTTCCCAGCCCCTCTGCCCCAGGCCTGGGGCGCTGCCTGGGGTTGGGGTGACCCGAGGGCAGGACCCGGCACTGGGCCTTGTTAAACCTCACACAGCTGAGCTCGGCCCATCGCTCCAGCCTGCCCAGGTCTCCCTGCAGGACCTTCCTGCCCTCGAGCAGATTGACACTGTCACCCAACTTGGTGTCACCTGCAACTTGCTGAGGGTGCCCTCGATCCCCTCATCCAGATCATTGATAAAGATGTTAAACTAGACTGGCCCCAACACTGAGCCCTGGGGAACCCCGCTCATGGCTGGTAGAAGTAGAGTAGAAGAGAAGCAGCATTTCTTTCTGCCCTGGGACATCTACCCGGAGAAAGCCAAAGCTGCCACCAGTCCATTCCTCTCCATTTAGCCCTGTGCCACCCGTGCACCTTCCCAGGCACACCCGGAGCCGCACACACAGAGCAGTGACTCAGATCCCCGTGTCTGGCTGAATTTTGATGCAATTTGGTGGCTACAGAGACGTCCCCCCAGAAGCCCCAACGCATGTGTTTGGAAGGGAGAAGGCAGCCCCTCTTTCCATCCCTGGGCCACCTGCCGATGCAAGGACTGTGTCCCCAGCCACCTTCCCGTCCCCATCCCAGCACAGCCCCTCCTGATCTGAAGCTGGGTGACCCAGGATGGCCGTGACTCCACTCATCACGCCCCGCACAAATAGTCAGGCTGGGTCTTGCGAGGACATGCTTCCGAAGTCCTGACCTCAGCCTCCCTGGCTGAATCGGGTGCCTGGGGTCTCTGGGCCAGGACCTGCGGCCACCAAGAGCAGCTTATTCCCCTGTGCGCTGCCCCGGCCGCGCCGGCACAGGGATAAGGCGGGGATCACCCCGATTAGCACCGGAGCCGCCAGCGCTAAGAGCTCACTGCGATCACAGGCGGCTTTGTTGGTGCAGAGCCGAGTCCTGACTTACCAGGGTGGTCAAGCTGCTGCCAGGATGACAGCAGTTCCCAGTGACAGCCAGCCTCCTGCCTCCCCCAGGGCACCCTCCCGAGTGCAGTCGGGGTGAGCAGCACACGGGATGAGCTGTGGCTGAAGCAGACCACGAACCCAGCTTTAAGGAGGTGGGAAAGGGTCGCCCGTGGAAAGGCAGCGCCAACTCCAAGAGCGCTTTAGAGATTTAATCACCCAGTGCGGGGCTTCGGGCTGACCCCAGGCCTTGCAGAGCCGGGCCCGATCCGCAGCCCACTGCCCGAGGGACAGACCCTGGCGCAGGGCACAGCTTCGTTGCAAGGGCTGCCCTCGTCCCTTGCCAAGGGAACTGCTGGGGAGGGGTGGGCCAGGGCAGGGGCCAAACCCCTGAGAAGAGGGTATCTGGGGGCAGGGACTGTGCCGTGATGCCACCCCTGGGGAGGCCAGAGGTGCCCCCTTTTTCCCCAGGGCCCACCCTGGATGGGCAGGAGGGGGGCAGGATGTGCTGCTCCCTCATCCCATCACCTTTCATGTCCACGTCCTCCTGCTGCTTCATCATTCTGCCACAGCCATACCCACCCCACCAGCTGTAACCCAGAGCCTCCCCAGTGCTGCTGACTGCTCTAACCGCCTCGCTGCCGAAGAGCAGCCAGTGAGTAAGAAACTTGCAGGCTGCTCGAGTCCAGACCCTGCTTCACCCTACCTTCTTCTTCCTTGCCATGTGGGCCCCAGCCATGCTACCGGGGTGACTTACAGGGGTCAGCACTGGATGCAGAAGTGGCAGAGCAATGGGGAGAAGCCTACAGATCAAGGGAGAGCTTCAGGGAGGGCTGTGTTTCAGCTTAGAGAGGATGCTGCACCCCCCAGGCACCCCTCTGTGTCCCTGCCCCACCTCCCAGGGTCCCGTTAACCCAGGAGGGTGCCACAGGTCAGGCACAGCCCAGGGCAACGCTGCCTTCTCCTTGCCAAGTCCTCCCGCCTGCTGCAGCCACCTTCGCTCCCCGCCCTGCAGCGCCCCGACAAGCACCGCAACCGCAGCCTGGCACAGCAGGTGAATAAAGCCCATCGCTCCAGGGAGAGCTCGCAGGAGCTTTTCCACCTCTGCCACAGCAAGGGCTGTTGCTCAAAGCGGGGCTGGAGCTCCAGCCCAGGCACCGCTGCCCAAAGCTGTTCCCTTGCGCTGGGCTGACCGGCTAAGTGGAAATGGGGAAAAAAAAAAGACAAACACCATTACAAGGCTTGGAAAATTGTATTCTTTACTGAACTTTAATAGTTTCTTTTTTGGTTGGTTTAAACACAATAAATATTTCAGTAATAGGATTTAACAGACTGGAATTCAAACCTACTGCAGTACCTAAACTCCCAGCGACAGGACTCCGGGGAAGCGATCGGGGTCCCCGGGACCGCGGCAGTGCCGGGACCGCTGCTCACAGCCGGGCTGCTTCGTCTGATCCCTGTTTAGGGCCAACCCCGTGCAGAGGGACCAGACTTGCTCGGCTCCCACGGGGAGCGTGGCAGAGCACCCCGAGCCCCAGGGGAGCCAGGCTCCCGCTGACGGTGGCCCCCCAGAAAGGCTCAACAGGGAAGGGCCAGAACCAAACCACCACAAGCACCAAACGTGTCTTTCCCTGCATCATTTCACAGCCCCGAGGACCAGGACAGCAGCCGGCAGCATTGGTTCTCCAGCCCATTGCCCAGGGGGTCGGTGGCAGAAGACCGGGCTGCAGAGTCCGATTGGTACCTCCAAACTTGTTTCTAGAAGGACGAGGCAGCATCACCAACTCTTCCCCCACCCTGCCCAGGAAAACCAAACAGCCACAGGGACACAGGCCTTCAAAGACGCTCCGAAGGGCTGCAGAGAAGCTCCCTGCCCTGCACTAACACCAGGGGCCCGGTGGCAAGAGCCCAGAGAGCTGGGACTGTTTGCAAAACCACTCAGATGTAAAGGTTGAGACTGAAATGCTCCGGTTCACCCCACGGAGCCCCTCTGTGGGTTGGGTTTGGTGCTGCTGCCTTAGTTTGCCTTTAGGTGCAGGGTCACAGCGGGAGAAGAGAGCGATTCAGCATTCACTCAGAAAACCAGAGCCAAAACCAGCCTGGGACCCGCCACCCTCCTCTCCGAGGGGCTGGCACCAGCACAGCGTGGACCACTGCCAAACCCAGCATCCACTTCTGCTGAAAGCTCGAGGGACAGAAGCGGGTCAGTCTGAACCACTGCCGGGGGGCAGCAGGGCGGAAGATTTTGATTAACGGTCTCCAACCCGAAGCACAGCACCAGCTCCTACCTAACGGCCACCGCAGCCGCCGCCGGCTGAGACGAACGGCACCTTGGAGGGCGAGCGGCGAATTTCACCGGGAACCTCTGCTCCTGGGGCAGCGACACCCTGACCACCTCCTCAGAGACCAGCCTAGAGACCTCTCAGGCCAGGTCTGACCTCACCTCGATGCGCCAAAGAGTCTTCTACAAACAAACGGTGACCTTTTCCAGGAGCAGAGAGGTCAGCGTAGCACCCATCGTCACCGCCCGCCGCCAAGAGCAGCCTCCACGTCACCTCGGGCGCTGCTTCAGCACAGCGCAGCAAGGCGGAGTAGGTGGGCAAAAAGTGGGGTGGATTAAGTCGGCAACCCCAGGCCAGGGTTGCAGATCCGCGTTAGAAAAGCAAAGAGCTTTTAGCTGACGGGGCTCCATCGCCACTGCTGCCCCACGGCACCGAAGCAAGGCTGACGCGCCGCGCTGGAGGATTTCGGGATGGGGGCGTGTAAAGGAATGCTGGTGCGCCGAAGGACCCCCACTTCCCAAGGAATGCTTGCTAAGAAAAAAGGGACAACTGGAAACAAGGCTGTGCTTCAGGGAAGTGCCTGCAGGTTTCGGAAGGACACAGAAACCCCACGCGCGGTTTTGCCATAAGGCGACCGGAGCTCAGCTACAGCTTGTGCCCAAAAGTCAACTGTTCCCTTGGAGCCGTGTACGGAAAAACCAAAGATCCGAGCTAGTTCCCAAAAGCACCGCTTCTCTAGAGGCTTTCCAGCTCTATCGCAGGCAGGCACAGATGCTCGGAGAGAAGCGTTTGGGCCTTGCCGGAACTGACCTGAGAGCAAAGCAGCCCTCAGACGACAAACTGCAGCTACTCAATGCACCCGGGAGGTAACAGCAGGCCAGCTCTATTTAAGGAGCTTAAATATATACGCTTCCAGACCCTTGGAAGCTCATGCTTACCACACGCTGCTGCCCTGGCTGTGGCAGAGCCGCCTGTATCGGGCGGCTGATGTTTACGAGAGGCGAGGCTACCATCAAGCCCCCGCAGTGACCAGGGAGGGGTTAAGCGTGGCACAGACACACTGGGGGAGGCAACAAGCTAAAACCACAGCGCGTAGGTGCTTGTTTGTAGGCCCACAGGTCACCCGCAGCATTCGTACTTGTAAATCGTTGCTTTTAGTGCGTCGGCCGGTTTTGCTCAAACCCCGGGAGGTGCCAAAACCTGCACTTCACCCCCAGCCCCGGCTCCGCTTGTGAATTCCCGCGCCAGGTGCCTGGAGGAGCGCAGATCTCACGGGATCTCCCACAGGGGCTGTGATACGCCCCCCAGGAGCGAGGTGAAAAAGGCTGCAAGCGAGGCCGCCCCTCTGCGACACATGGCACGTCCCAGGCTCCCACAAAAACCCACGTCGGAGCGAAGGCTGACCGGCCACAGCGTGGGGGGACCGGGAGCCCCTGGCAGGGCTGGACCTGCCCGGAGCCCGAGGCCAGGAGACTGACATCCCAGCGGGTCTTGAAGCACTGCACCTCCCCCTGAACGTTTTTTTTTTTCCTGGTAATACTCTGTATTGAGATAAAATGTGCAAAACAGATTTAGGAAAGCGTAAGACAGTCCGCTTATCAATTCAGCAGGTGCATCGGTAATTAAGCAAATGCGATTAACGCTAACCGTGGAAGAGGAGACAACACAGATCAGCTCTCGAACGCCAGCCAGGCGCTGGGGAGCGGGCACACGTCCTACGCAGGGCTCTGTCCCGTCCCAAGGAGCACATCCCGCCGCAAGGACGGGGTCCAGCCGGCGAGGCAAGCAACCACCACCACACAATCACCCTCGGATGCTGTTAGCGAGGAATACGTTTATTCTTAAGACTTAACACCATTCTTATTAATAAATAGTTTGTTTCTCAGCATGCCACACGCCGCCACGGCGAGACGGTTTGGTCTTTCTGTTTGTTTCCCTTCCCCTCCCAGAACCCGGGAGCAGAAATCAGGTAATTTCTAACAGCCCAAAGAGAACCCACCCCCACCCCCCCCAGCTTCGCAGCAGCACGAGGCGGGAACAGTCGCACACGCGCAGAGACCAGGTCTGCTCTCGCCTCGCTCTGCCACAAGCCTGGTGGCACTAGAGACACGCGAGCCTGTTTTCCAGCGCCGATTGTAGATGTTTTTTTCTAATTTCAAGGTGCAATAAATTAAGGCACCAAAAATCCAGGACTCTCCAAAGATAAAGCCCGTGCAGACGGGAAGTGGTTCCAGTTTTTAAGAGATCTTTCTCCTACAGCACAATGAGGATTCGCAGGATTTTAGAGGAAGCTCTGCTTCCACACATTCACAAAGGGGTTTTTCAGGGTATAGGACGTGCTGCAAAAGCACACCAGGTGAGACAAGAGACAAACGGTGTATTATGGAGACGAAGTGACACCCTAAAGATTTAAGATCAGACAACTTCTCACAGCATTAGCACTGGCCCAGTAATGCCAGTGGGAAGAGACAGGACAAGGCAAGCTCCAGACTTGGGACCCCAGACCTCAGCTGAAAGCCTGAGGGAACAGCTCAGTTATTCCCTGGATCCTGCAAACGCCTAAGTAGGAAGTAAATCATCCAACCTCCGCTTTTTCTCAGTGCTGCTGGCACCGTTTCGCTAACTGAGCACGTCCCATAGGCAAGCGCTGTGTCCCATTTTAAGACCCCCTGTAATTCTTGTGAGAGTGACTTAAATGCATCTCCCTTCGTAAGTATATTTCATTAAAGAGCAAGAGTCAAAAATTCAAGTGCAGCCCAATTCTTTCGTACACTTTGGGTTATTTTTCTGTACAACGTGAGTAAAATATATAGGAGTAAGCTACTTTATTCAATAAACTCTGAAAACCATTTGCCCTCTCCCAGATCAGCCGGCCGCAGCCATACAGACGTGAGCACACAGACGTTGAGCCCTCCCACCTCTCTCAGTCTGCATGACAATGATTCTAATTTACAAAAGAAAAAAAAAAAAAAAAGGCATTAAATAGTAGTTAAAGAGTCTGAAGGTTTCCTAGAGCAGGAGGAGCCTCCACCTGCAGAAGGAAAACGCTGCGGCCAAGCTTCTACGAACCACGCAGCGCAACAATCAGTGTGTGAGCGGCTTTGTTCCCATGGTAGATTACATATGCACAACCGGCTGTGCTTGTTCGCTTCCGGATGCAGCCTTTCCAGAGCCTGGGTTTAAGCTACACTCTTCATTCAAGCACAGGTCTTCATTAAATAAAGTGAACAGAAAAGAAAAATCCGCATTCAGTCTTCACCACCCCACTCTACCTCAATTACAAAGAAACAAGTTTAAAAAAAAAGAAAATCAACGCAAACATGTCTTTTACAAATGGACAGTAAACAAATACATCCCTGGATGAGACACGCGGCCGCTGGGGACAACGGTTTTGAAACCAAAGTGATATTTGGAAAGGACCCCACCACACGGCCGCGCCCGGGAGCCTTCCGAAAGCGCGCGCGCACGCCAACGCAACACTTATTAAGGTGCTTCTCTGAGCGGTGGGTGTGCTGCCGCCGATGGCCCGGCGGGGTGGGCGACGGGCGGGCTGAGCCTGGCTGCGCTGCTACGGACGCGGCGGCTCAGGCAGCGGGCGATGACCCAGCAGAGCCGACCTGAAACAGCAAATTCATACTGGCAGGAAGGAGCGGGGGCAGTTTGGCTCTGCGTTAGGCTGGTGGAAGCCACTTTCTGCTGCCGATCGGAGCCCAGACCCCGCTGCTCCCGGGCGGGGAATGCACGAGGACAGACAGGAACACGGTCGAGGTGTGGTCCCAGGTACCCGCAGCTCGACCGGGGGAGGCAGAAGCCGCCTTCCCGCTTCTATGGGAAATTGAGCCCTGATTTTCTAAGCCCCCCTCAAGTAGAACATTACTAGAAGTGTGTTGCTCTTTTTTTACTTTTTTTTTTTTTTTTAAAAAAAAGGTGCAAGTATTTGTCCAAATAGGTGAATGCAGGAAGGCAGGACAGAAGGTGGGAGAACCATCACCATCTGTTCCCTAAGCACCAGCCCAGGAGAAGGGCTGTCTAGCAGGATTAGGGACAGACAGGAACCCCCCCACCCACCGGGATATGTTCCCCTGACCTTGTGGAAATCGGCCGTTATGTTGCTTTTGGTGACAGGTCATGATGCTTTGCTCAGGTAAAGCCACTTGCAGCCCCAACCGGCTTTACCTGAGGAAGAGCTGGAGTCTGAGGTTTCACTGGGAACATTCAGCTGGTCTAATATACAGTAATAGCGACCTGAAAGGCTACCCTCCTCGTCCAGTTTCACCCAAAACCGAAAGCTTGCATTCGTGGGACAGCAGCGGGGGCTGCCCCGTACCAGTCCTGCCCTGGCTGCACCGGATACCGTGCGTACTTTGCCCTGATGTCTGTCCAGAGGATAGGTTTAGATCCGTGGTGATGGTTGAAGTATTTACAGGTATTTGCAGCAGTTATTTACAGTACTTCTGCAGACCGCAAGCCGATTTTCTCTTCCTCCACTCCTAGTCAATCCGGAGTGGGCTTCTTTAGCGAGAAGGGCCGTATATTGAAGTGCCGGCTCAGCTGGCTCACCTGGGGACAAGGCAGACGAGACCAGGTTAGCGAGGCTCGGAGGGACGAGGAGGAAAGCGGGCAGAGCTTCCCTGTATGGCCGACAAAGCCCTGCCACCTTCCCGCACCGCCTTCCCCACCCCCCATCCCAGGGGCACAGCAGATCTGGACCACAGCCTCTGCCTTGCGCTGCGGGGCCAGCCAGGCCTGCCCTGCCCCATCCCTGAGCCCCATCCCTGCCACCCCGACGCTGGGGCCCTGCACGGCACAGCCTTGCTCCCTTCCCACACCTTCCCAAGTGACAGCCTGGTCTGTCCGGGAGCAGGCTCACCTCCAGCCCGCCGTCCGCAGGGGCAGGGGTCAGGAACGCCTGCCCTGAGCCCGGGCACACGGGATCTTACCCTGCGGTACCGCTCCCTCTCTGCCCCTCCCAGCAATATTTTTCTTATTTTGCTTAAATTAATTTGATAATCTCAGATACCTAAGTGAAAAACTGCCCCCTGAATCCATTTGGAGTTCAGACCGGGGGGTCGAGGACTTTGCATTGACCACGAAGACACTCACAGGAGGGGAACCCAACACCAGGGTTTGGGTAATCCGGCACCTTTTACATCAGCCTTTGGAAGAAGCTTTTACCACCTCTTTTGAGGACATGAGAAGACCAGAAAGGACTGGGAGCTGCACCACGAAATGAGCTTTTAGGCACAGTTCAGAGAACCGCAGACAGGAGGGTAAAACAGATGGTGTCTGGTGACCCACTGCAGACCCAAACCGAGCAGTGCTGAGCAGCATCAGAGGCTGAGCTGGGCACAGAGTCAGGGCAGAGGGTTTATCCCCAGTTGCTGCACCCAAAGTCAGAGCAGTTTGGGATTATGTCCCAGTCACAGAGCCTTAAAAGGCTCTTCAGCTCCATAAAGGCTCTTTTATCCCGGAAGAGAAAACAGCACAGATGGGCCCCTGGAAAGCTGGAGTTGGGGGAAAGTGAGGGGAGCACAAACTCGGGGGAGCAGAGCACTGGGAAGCTCACGGGAGGGACTGAGCAGGCCTGGGCAGACAGGAGGATTACACCATCTGGTCAGTCCCCCATCCCCAGCTATGATTCCAAGACCAAATTTATTTAAGCTTCTTAGCTATTCAAATCCTTCTTGCATAGAAGCCTCATTACACTAATTGGAAAGACAAGACAACCTGGCTATTACTTCTTTGCTGTAATTACAGTTCAAACGACTCCGGAGGCTCCTCATTAAGAGCTGGGGTTCCCGGGGGACAGGGCTTCCCAAGGAGGGTGTGCGCACGTGGCAGGGGCCAGCTCCGAGGGGACATGGGTCCCTAGTTCCTCAGCCGCTTCCCGGGGCATTTCTAACGGGACTCTGTCTCCTCTGAGTTTGTTTTCTCTCCTGGTCAAAACTCAGGGAGTCAGGCAGAGCTGGCACAGAGCGAGGGGAGGATATTGGTCCCTGGGTCTCTACCCAGCCCTGGCAGCAGGGGAGAAGGTAGAGTGGCTGCAGTGTCCCCACGTTCCCCCCAGCAGGGACATCCCACCCCCATCCTGGCTGTCCCAGCGACTCCAGCGCAGGCCGCGTCAGCAAGGTCGCGGATCGAGCTCAGCCGCCAGAGTAACACCAACAGCAGTTTAGCTTTTTATACCGAGACTCCCAGATGAAGCACTCCTGCCCAACACGCAGACACAATATCTCTCTGGGTACCTCCTGGAGCCGCCCCTGCCGTGCCCAAGGGTGCGGGTCACCCTTGCTGGCTTACATCCAGGCTGGTCTCTAAGCCGCAGCCGAGATGAGTTAAACACAGCAGCAGAGACGCGAGTATTTGTTTCAAACTAATCTCCGGTACAACAACCCCTCCCCGTCACGTCACATCGCGCGAAGCTTGCTTCAAACCCACGCGACAGCCCGCACAAGCCTCTCGCGAGGAAGTCAGCTCAAGTTTCATACGGCCACAGAGAGCACGGCACAGAGAGCCACTGCCACCGACGCTCCTGTTTTTCAGGGGAGGATTCTCCGCCCCAAACAGCAGCAGCACGCAGGCAAAGCCTGCCGTCGGAGCACGGCAGCCGAGCCCGAAGCCCACGTCCCGAGTTCACCTACCACGACCACCCCGTAGTGGATGTGCGCCAGGGTGAGGAAAGCAGTTAACAAGTAGAGGAGAAGCGTTTCGCTGCTCGGCGCCAACCCGGACACCACCACGAAGAGCACCGCCGCTATGGGGAGCAGCATCCAGTTCAGCGGCTGGCAGCGCGTGCTGCTCATCTGACAGACGATCAGCTGGCACTGCAGGAAGAGAAAGCTGTCAGGGCTTGCGCCCAGCGTCGGCTCTGCCAGCCCACGGAGCAGAGAGGACGGTCACGCACGTACATGTACCAGTCGCCTGCGCTTACAGCTACCGTCGCGCAGCTTCCCCAGGTTTCTCACTCAGGATCTTTCTTTGCATTAGAATTCTTGTGGGACACAGCAAAGCCTCATGGGGCAGGAAGGTCACAGGGGAACAGGCACCATGGACATCTCCAAAAGAAAAAGGAGTTCCCTTGAGCTGACCTGGCCAAGCAGGAGAGGTGGGCCTGGGAGAACCTCCTGAGGTTCAACAACCAAGTACAAGGTCCTCCACGTGGGTCAGGGCAGGCCCTGGGATCAGCCCAGGCTGGGGGATGGAGGGGTGGGGAGCAGCCCTGCCCAGAAGGACTTGGGGGTGCTGGGGGTGAAAAGCTGGACACGAGCCGGCAACGTGCGCTCGCAGCCCAGACCCCCAGCCGTGCCCCGGGGCTGCATCCCCAGCAGCGCGGGCAGCCGGGCCAGGGAGAGGGCTCTGCCCCTCTGCCCCGCTCTGTGAGACCCCCCTGCAGCGCCGCCTCCAGCTCGGGGCTCCTCGGCACGGGACAGAGACGGGGCTGTGGGAGCGGGGCCAGAGGGGGCACAGAAATGCTCCGAGGGCTGGAGCCCCCCTGCTGCGAGGCCGGGCTGGGAGAGCTGGGGTTGTGCAGCCGGGGAAGGGGAGGCTGCGGGGAGACCTTATTGCGGCCTTTCGGGGCTTGAAGGGGCTGATAAGAAAGGTGGGACAGACTTTAGCAGGGCCTGCAGCGACAGGACAAGGGGTGATGGGTTTAAACTAAAGGAGGGGAGATTCAGACTAGAGAGAAGGAAGGAATTGTTCACGCTGAGGGCAGTGAAAGCCTGGCCCAGGCTGCCCCGAGAGGCGGTCGATGCCCCATCCCTGGGAACACCCAAGGCCAGGCTGGACGGGGCTCTGAGCAACCTGCTCTGGCTGAAGGTGTCCCTGCTCACGGCAGGGGGTTGGGCTGGGTGGCCTTTAGTGGTCCCTTCCCACCCAAACCCTTCTGTGACTCTGTGACTGAGCCTTACCAGCATTATGTGCACAATCAGCAGAAAATGCTGCCAAGCAGCAGCGTGAGCTGCTGGACCCAGGGCACGGACACACAGAGCTGCTCAGCCACGTGTCGGGGGTGGCGAGCACAGGTGCCTTTAAGGTCTCAAGCAAGCACAGATGTGATACACTACTAAATCGGATTTTGACAAAATCTTTAGCCCCCCACATTTTAAAGTTATCCCAAAAAAGGACACAGAACTCCTTTTGTATTAGCAGCTCACCGTTCGCAACACAGGATGCACACGTGGGTAAACACACTCAATTTAACTAATTCTCTTGTTTCTCAAGAGTGAGAGCTGCAGCACAAAATTCACGGACCCCAAACCCTGTCTACTTTCCTGTTTGTTCTTTCAATCACAGCAAAACAGAAAAGCTGTTAAGTTAATCTTCGCATCTCCCTTCCCTCCTCACATTTGAGCTGGTCTTTTTCTTCCTGCCTCCCAAAAGCGTCCTGGCAGGCTTCACACTCGCCAGGGGATAAACTAGAGCATAAAGCAAAAGCTGCTTACAGAAATGTTAGCGAAGGCTGTTCCGACCATGAAGTAGAAGAGCCTGGGATGGACCTCCAGGATGTCTGTCGGGGACACGAAGATCCACGTGGTGCAGAGCACGAACAGCAACACTGGGGATACCAGTGGCAGCATGATTTCGTACACAGAGTGGTGCTTCAAGGTGTTATTTTTATAGGCCCTGAAACACAAGCAAAGAAATGAAAATATGTGGAAGCACAGCTGAGAAATACCTGGTCGCTGCCTCCAGGAGAGGGCTGCAAAATCTCCTTGGCCACTCTGCTACGCGAAACTGCTGATATCGGCCGTTACCACGGTCAGGCGAGGAAGATGCACGCTTTCATTGTTAACTCAAAAAACACTCCTGAATTACAGAGGCATCTGATTGTCCGGCTCTCTGGGTTGTGACCGCCGGGACAAGCCTACAAAAGCTGGGGGCCCTTCTGCAAGACCCTGCTGGGTAAGCTGCCAGCCCATCCCTCCCAGCGCACCCTGCAAACTGGGACCTTCCGGTGCATCAGAGCCGCCCTGCCACGCTGGAGACAGTTGTCTGAAAAGTACCACGGAAACCAAGTTATAAAGGGTTTGGGGGGGTCTTTCAAAGGTGCTAAACCAGGGAGGGATGCTTGAGGATGGAGAAACTTACTTGTAGAAGTTATACAGGCTCATCGGCAGCGTCACAGTGAGGGCACATGCTGGAAGAGAAAGAGCTGCGTTACTGCCCCACGATAGAGGGAAACCACCACGTGCACCCCACGAACAGGCAGGCGGTTGTGCCCTGGTTTGAGCTGCTTGCAACAAAAATAGCTCGGAGGTGCACCGAGAATAGCTCGGCACGTTTAAAAAGTAGGTGCTCATAATTCTGATCTAAGAGCTGTAATTACAAGTTAAGGTCTGCTATAAATGAAAGACATTTCCAGTTTCAAAAGTTGCATTAATGAGCGCAGTGTTACGCTTCAAAGAGCTACCAAGTTTAACTACAATGCTTCTTCAACGGGACGCGAGGCGAGGTCAAACTCCGCAAGCGACACGGCTGCGCACAGCGGAGATTTCAGTCTTCACAGTAAAGCTGATTTGCTCTTTCTCCCACCACAAGCATTTTCAGTCCCCGTCGTGCAAAAAAAGGTCTTGTCATTTAACTTGACAAATGATACAAAGAGTCTAAACAGCTTTGAAATTCTCGACCTCGGTAGGGAACATCATCCACTACACTCAAACCCGTGGGAGTCTATCACTGCTCCTTCCGTGTTTATCTAGCAGTAGGTATTTTAAGAAAGCTGTAAATATTCCTGCTTTTAATAACCCCACTCCTGTAAAGTGCACAAATCCGGCCATTGGATTGTGCTCTTATTTTTTCATAGAGGAAAACGGCATTTATCATTCATATGTTAAGTTATACGACCGCCAAAGGAAAGCTCAGAATATCCACCTGGTTAAGAAAAGTGCAAGCATTAGGTTTAACACAACTCAAGACATATCGACTTGAAATTAAGTAGCTACAATGAACCCCTAAAGAAAGGGATGTAGGCTAAGAAAAATTAAACTAAGAAAGAACTTCTGGATAAACCAGAGCAAAGACAGCTTTCCCCTGCTAAGCTTCACCTGGGTTACGTCGACCACTGGAGAGAAAGGCTGGGCTTGTCTTTAGGGGCTTTTTGTAAATTTAATTTTTAGATGGGTGGATGGAGGGCAGGATCCCCAAAGAGCAGGGTGCTTTTCCCCACCTCGGTGGCTGTAACCTCCCTCCTGCAGCAGCCCCGGGCTCCAGGTCCTGCCCTGGCTGGGCTTGGGGTCCGTGCTGCACAGCCCGAGCGCCGGGGGGTCCCCGCTGGCCGCTGCTCCCAGCACCCGCCAGCACACTGGGCTGTATTTTATCACCTACAAACCCCACGGCTCCTGCTGAAAACAAACCCTGCTTCCCCGGGGTAACGCGATGCCCGGCAGCCCCAGCTCTCGGGCAACACAGCTATTCGGAGGAGACGCGTTTCCCCACGCTCGCGGGTCCCTGGCACGAGGGAATCTCCTATTTAGCATCCAGGGACCGGTGCTCGGCTCCAGCTGCCTCCCAGCACCCTGGCACGCCCGGCCCCAGGCAGCAGCCACAACCCTCAGCCACCCTCGTCTGCTCACTACGCCGCTCCAGGCCCGGAGCCATCGTGTGTCTGTCCGCACAAACCCTTTTTTGGTCAGCTCAGACCCAGGCAGACTGGAGTTAACTCCTCCAAAGTAACTATGCAGAAGACAACAATAATTTGAAATCCTGGGAAAGGGAAGGCTGCGAGAACGCCCTTAATTAGTCACTTCAATAACAGCCTACGAGAGCTTTCGTTACAGCAAACGGAACAGCATTATCATATAATTAAGACATTGGGTTTTGTTAAAAAGGTGGAGTTTAAAAGACAGGCTTCAACATGGAGTTTCTTACCAATAATCATTGCAGTGAATAGGTCTCTATATAAGAAATTAAACAGGAAAGGTGCATACCAGGCCTCAACTCCCACAACGGCTGTCACTATGTAGACAATTGAAATGGTCTGAAAGAGAGCACAGGACAAGGACAGGCGTGAGCACGCGGCCGGGCAGCTTCAGGGAAAGGCAGCGCGAGAAGCACGCTCTGAGCTACGGCACGTTCCGTCCTCCCCAGCGGCGGGAAGGGGGAAAATAAAAACATAAAAATGCAGAAACATCCTGCGTTAGGAGACCAGGTCGAGTAAGCGTAGTAGCGGAGCAGGATACAACCAGGAGCTGCTCCTCGCAGCGGGAGCAAAAATGCCCTTGCACAGCTTGAACTCACGGGATGCCTGAAGCACAAGAGAGAGGTTTTATACCACAAGTTGCAGCGGCCCTGGAGGGTTTGTTCAGGGACTCCTTCTTATCCTTCTGCTGAAGCAGTTACAGGGAAAGCGCTAGCTAGGGCTTTTTCAGTTTTAATAGCAACCCAGAAGCTGGGTGAAGCAGGCTGCAGGGCATCTTCGCCCTCCACCCCCTGCCTTCCTGCAACAGGCAGCCACCCAAAAGCATTAGGGTTGAGCAATGGTTTTGGAGAAAGGGGTCAGAGTATAGTCAGAGGAGACCAGCTCCAGTCCCCTTTTCCTAGCAGAGAGGATGACGGCAATTAGTGCAGCTGCATTAATGGCACTCTCTCCCCAACTTGTTGCATTTCCCACCCAGCATCTGACAGGCCAGAAGCTGAAGGAGTACTGCGTGCTGCACAGTGCCACGGGGCTGCACCCTGGCCAGGGACAGGCTGCCCAGAGAGGTGGGGGAGTCACCGTCCCTGGGGGGGTTCAAACACCGTGCAGCCGTGGCACTTGGGGCCATGGTTTAGGAGGCCTGGGGGTGTTGGGCTGGGGTTGGACTTGGTGATCCTGGAGGTCTCTTCCAACCTCAGTGATTCTGTGATTCAGTTACAGCTCAAAGTCACGCAAGCAGTCTTGGAAAGCTCTCCTCCTCCACAAAGCCTGGAGACAAGCTGAAGACATCCCACCTCCAGAGAGCATTGCAGTGACTGATTTACAAGGCTCTGGACACGTAGCAGAGCTGCGCGGATCCCTCGCACACCTCCGCGGGCACTCCTGCACACCAGGCACGCTAGCAGTTTATTGAGCTTCTGCTGAAGCCGAGCAGCAGCTGCGGCCCGTACTTACCACCTGGCTGATGTCATATCCCCAGGGCAGGAAGAGGATCCCTGTGTTATACTTCTCCCAGTGGGAGAGGATGAATGAAAACAAGACCACCCATAAGAGGAGGTAGAGAACGAAGACACTGACACCCGTGGAGCCCCGTCCAAAGGTGGAGTAGACTGTCACGACGAAGTACACACATGCCCAGCTGTCCAGGCCGTGATCAAAGAGCTCTCCCAGGGGCGTGCTGGAGTTGGTCCGGCGAGCCTGTTTCCCATCAACTCCATCTGGGAAGAGAACAAGGAGTGTTGCTGGACACCACCCCACAAAGCAATGGGCCTGTTTGCAGCTGACACAGCCAGCAAACAGCAGCTTTCCCTACCTCCATGTTCTAACAGGGAGTGCGCTTCCCACCCCCCTGCTCTACTCAACACTGAAAAATATAATGAAGTCTGATGAGGTTACATTTACGTAAAGCAGACTGAAGACAGAACTTCACAATTCATAACAGAGTCAGTTCCAACATCCCCCTTTCACATCAGCTGCTCTGGCACAACCTCCTTCTATCCACTTTGCAAAGCAGCTCCCAGAAGCTGCTCTAGCAGCCCGAGCAGCATTTGGATTAGCGCATGGCAGAAGCCCAGAATCAAAGATTTCTCAGCAGGCTCGGAGATAAGACAACAGGCAGCCGCAGCACGAACAGACAACAGACACCAACCCCCACAATCAACTAGATAAAGTCTTACCTAACGTATATGCAATGAAGTTGAGGAGACCCACGATGACCCACACTCCGTTCGGAACATGCTGGTGATCAGGAGCTGCAGAGATCAGAAAGACCCAAAGTCAGGACAGCTCGCTATGTACTCTCAAAGGGTTTATTTTGGCACGAGAGGCACAGCAGCAAGGACCGGCAGCTCACCAAAACAAAGCACCTACACAACTCAAACAGTGACACCGAAATGTTCGCTTTCCAGGACGGGATGGCAGAGCTGCTCCGCAGCAGCACGTGAAACCGGGTCACCGAGGACTTCGCTTCCCAAGACATGCTTGTCCTCTGTCCCCGGCTTCCCAAAGTCCCGGGATCCAAGAACTGGTGCTGGCAGCTAGCAACTGTAGCCCACACGGATGACAAGGAAGCGTGCGCAGGTCAGACTCTCCTGCACCACTTGCTCACAGAGCATCAAGTAGAGCCACTTTGAGATGTGGTAACACCCTGCCTCTGCAGACGCGCGCGAGGATTCCCCTCCCAAGCCTCCAGTCTGCATCCTGCCAATGGAAAGAAGAATTCCCCCTTGGTAACATCTCCCTGTCCTCCAATATTGTTCTGGCAGACGGCCAGCTTAGCTGCCCGCAACACAGGGAGCCCAAAGGTGCGTCTGAAAAAAAAGCAGGAAGAGGCACGGCTTCTTGACAGTGGCCTCCCAGGAGGACACGCAGAGGCCTCCGAGGGGGAACGATGATTCCCTGAAACGTCACCTCCTGTTTCCTTAGAGCTGTACGATGGTGTCATTCCAGCAGTAAATGGAGGGCATCGCATCTACAGAACCATCCAACGAGGAGGGAACGCACAAGCTTCTGGAGGCCTCGCCAGCAACATGAGAAGTTGTCTTTGCAAGCAGGACGAGAGGAACCGGCCCCAGGCTGCGTCAGGGGAGGTTTAGGTTGGGTGTGAGGGAAAATGCCTTCCCTGCCAGAGGGGTCAGGCCCTGGCACAGGCTGCCCAGAGAGGTGGGGGAGTCACCGTCCCTGGGGGGGTTCAAACACCGTGCAGCCGTGGCACTTGGGGCCATGGTTTGGGAGGCCTGGGGGTGTTGGGTTGGGGGTTGGCCTTGGTGATCCTGGAGGTCTTTTCCAACCTGAATGATTCTATGATTCTATGTACAAAAGGATCTACCTACCAATAAAGACAATCCCAAGAAACCAGTATTTTTGCTACTTAACTGTATTTTGATGATTGGCCCAGCTTTAGAAGAACTAAGTGAACTCTTCTGAGCAACCTAACCCAAACCTGGCAGGGGCAAAGGGAGAGAACAGAGAGGAAGCTATTGATAAGTGACTCAGAGTAATCTTTTTCCTGGAACAACTCCGTGAGGAGGAGGACACAACTAAACCTTCAGATTCACAAAGAGATTAACATGGGTAGGACACTGGGAACTACTGACCTCTCAGCCTCACCCTCCCTGTGCTGGGAAGATCATGAACAGATCCTCCTAGAAGCTATGCTAAGGCACACAGAGGACAGGGAGGTGATCCGAGGCAGACAGCATGGCTTCACCAAGGTCAAGTCCTGCCTGAGCAACCTGGTGGCCTTCTATGATGGAGTGACTACATCAGTGGACAAGGGAAGAGCTACAGATGTCATCTGTTGGGACTTCTGTAAGGCCTTTGAACACTGACCCCCACAGCATCCTTCTCTCTAAATGGGAGATACACAGATTTGATGGGTGAGCTGTTCAGTAGATAAGGAATTGGTTGGGTGGTCACATCCAGAGGGTAGTGCTCAATGGCTCGAGGTCTGGATGGAGACCGGCGATGAGTGGACAAGTGGTGTCCCTCAGAGTCCGTAACTGGGACCAGTGCTGTTTAATATCATCATCAACGACATGGACAGTGGGATCAAGTGTGCCCTCAGCAAGGCTGCAGATGATACCAAGCTGAGTGGATGGGAGGCCATCCAGAGGGACCTGGCCAAGCTGGAGAAGTGGGCCTGGGAGAAACTCCTAACCTTCAACAAGGCCAAGTGCAGGCTCCTGCACCTGGGTCGGGGCAGCCCCCGGGATCAATCCAGGCTGGGGGATGGAGGGGTGGGGAGCAGCCCTGCCCAGAAGGACTTGGGGGTGCTGGGGGGTGAAAAGATGGACACGAGCCGGCAACGTGCGCTCGCAGCCCAGACCCCCAGCCGTGCCCCGGGCTGCATCCCCAGCAGCGCGGGCAGCCGGGCAAGGGAGGGGGCTCTGCCCCTCTGCCCCACTCTGTGAGACCCCCCTGCAGCGCCGCCTCCAGCTCGGGGCTCCTCAGCACGGGACAGACACGGGGCTGTTGGAGCGGGGCCAGAGGGGGCACAGAAATGCTCCAGGGGCTGGAGCCCCCCTGCTGCGAGGCCGGGCTGGGAGAGCTGGGGTTGTGCAGCCGGGGAAGGGGAGGCTGCGGGGAGACCTTATTGCGGCCTCTCAGGGTGGGGACAGACGTTTTAGCAGGGCCTGCAGCGACAGGACAAGGGGTGATGGGTTTAAACTAAAGGAGGGGAGATTCAGACTAGAGAGAAGGAAGGAATTGTTCACGCTGAGGGTGGTGAAAGCCTGGCCCAGGCTGCCCCGAGAGGCGGTCGATGCCCCATCCCTGGGAACACCCAAGGCCAGGCTGGACGGGGCTCTGAGCAACCTGCTCTGGCTGAAGGTGTCCCTGCTCACGGCAGGGGGTTGGGCTGGGTGGCCTCTAAAGGTCCCTTCCCACCCAAACCGTTCTGTGATTCGATGGGTACTGTTAAAAAGTTGAAAGCTGTGCACATCCTTGCCGTATGCAGAATGGTGAAACTGAGAAAGAAGATTTTGCCTTTGTTAGTATGACCGTGGTGGTGGCATGTTTTTGCAAGAGGGCAATTAGCTGGGATGCAAAGAACAAGGCTCTACTTGCTGAATTCAGGGAATCAGAGTTTCCCACATACCTCTGTTAGATTTTAAAATGAGGGCCCTGGGTTCTTGCCTGCTCTGTAGGCAGAGCCAATTCCCACTCAACATTTCAGCTGTTTCCTCCTCCCTTGTGCCCACGCTGCCAGCCAGGCAGCATCCACCCAGAGCCGGAGGGACGGTGTCGTATTTGGACAAGTCCTCATCTGAAGCCCAGCGAGTTCAGCCCCTCAAATCCATCCCTCCCCTGGCACAGCCACCTGCCTCCGGGAAGGCCCAGACTAAGCAGCCTATCAGTGAGCAGCAGAAGTCATGGCAGAGGAGGTGACAGACTTCACCGCTCCGATGCTTCACACCCAAACAGGAACAGGCAGCCTTACCAGAAGCATAAAAGTCAGGGTCGAAGTATGCCATGAGGAAGAAGTTGAAGACAAGCAGCAGGAAGCCAGAAAACGTTATCAAATTTGGGGCCAGCCAGGTAGGGAAGATCTAGGGGAAAGCAGCAAAAGAACACATGAACTCAATAAAACATATAATAAGGACCACGCGCTGCTCCCAGCCGTGGCAGAGACCTGGTTACTATCGTCTGGGTGTTAGACAACACTGCTTAGTCGCATGTGGCATATCACGGGGCAGCAGGAAGCTTTAGCCGCGATGCAGTGAGCTCAGGGCAGGCTGCAAGGCAGCGCCCTTCGTAATTAGTTGCACCACAAACGAAGCAGGGCTTTTCAGCTGAGAGTTTTACAGAGAAGTCTTCGTGGTGACTGGAGTTTTGCCACCCCACTCAGGGCAGGACAAGGTCTCACCTTCACTATGGTGTTCCAGAAGGGATGCATGACGTACAGAGACAGGGGGTTGCTGTCCACGGCACTGTACTGGGAATGACAAGGGAAAAACAGAAAACAATAGTCAGGGCTCCACCAGCACCTGCAAAAAGCCAGAGATCCTGAATATTGAGATTTCCGCGAGGACACCCGCTACCCAAGTGTTGGCACTGCAAGAATACTTGGGTCAAGGATGAAGCCTCACCAGGGACGGTGCTAAACAACCCAAAAAGCACCCACCAGCTCCAGCAGCGGATGCATAGAGGCAGCTCTTGGGCGCACATCTCACGCCTGCGCCCGACGCCTCCCCTCCGCAGGGAGCAGCCCCACGGGAAGAGCGGGAAGCACCCCCACCGCAACGGGTTTTGGAAGGCGGGAAGAGACTCAAGGACATGCAACCTTCTTTGCAGCCAATGCTCCTGCCAGAGCCCCGCACCCCCACGGCCACACCGCGGGCCTGGTGACACTCAAGCCGGAGGAGAAGTGACAGACCCATGGCCCCAGGCACCCTAACCATGGGACCAACCCGCTGGGGACAGCTCGGCGTGCTCATGCTTAAGCAACCCTGTGGAGTCCTGCCCCACAAGACGAGCAGGACCTTCTCAGCTCAGCACCCAGAGGTGCCATGCAGAAGGGCAGGGGGAGACTTCCCCAGCAGCCGTGAGAGCTGGGGCCACTCCTGCTGCCCCACCGGCCTTCAAACTCCTCAGCTCTCACACCCCGGCACCCCTTTTGCCAAAGGCTGCAGGGGGACAGCGACGAACCCCCTTGGTGGGGTCCCCAAAATGGGACTGTTCTCTGATGGACTGGAGACTAACAGGAGCTTCAAGGGACACGTTTCTGTGCTGACAGCTCTGCGTGACCCAGACACCAGTGACTGAGCCCAGAGGTCCCGCACAAGAACGAGCACACTTCAGTCGAAGCTGTCGAGATGGCAGGTATCACCACCTCACTCATCTCCTGTCACTTAGGAGGGACTTTCTCCTCCCAGAAAGACACAGATATTTATGAGCAAGGTCTCAACACCCCCCCTTGCCCTGCAGATACTCCAAAACACCGCGCACACCGCCACGCATCCACAAGTATCTCCGAATCCGGCACATCCCATCACAGTGTCAGGTACAGAGGGTTATTTGGCCCTAACGAGAAGTGCAGAGGCATCAGCTTCCCAGTGCAGCCCCACAGGTGACCTCGGCTGGTCTGTGGGCTCCCACCTGAGCTCCCAGCCCCACTGCAGGAGGTGTGGACAGAGACTGGGGCCAAAGGAGCAAAGTGATGGCAGCAGCACAGGTGACAGGTTGTTTGGAGGTAGGACCCACGTCATTCTTCCTTATTCTTTCAGGGCAGAGCAGTTTGCAGCAGGTTCCCGCTGACCTGGTGAAGGACCCGCACCTTGCTCCTTGCCTGCGCCCAGCTCAGAGAGGGGCCCGCAGTTCCAAAGGGGGAGGACTGGCGGGTGAGCACCAGGAGGCCCGTGGGTACCCCACACAGGATGGGTCTCAGAGGGCTCCTCCCCATGAACGAGCTGAGATTTCTGCAGGGGCAGCCGCTGCCCTTGGGAAATGGGGAGGAAGAAAAAGCTCTTCCCCCTCACCCCACTGCTTTTAGATTATTTGCGGGGGGGGGGATTTAAAAAAAATTAAAAAATCAAAGACCTAGACAAGCCATGGAAGAGTTTCCAGCTAGAAAGTTAAAATTTGACATCATTTGGCTTACAAAAGCACCACGAGCTGTCATCTGCTCTCCAGCTCACAGCTCCTTCCTAGCAAAGATCACCCTGTCTAAAGCCCTCTTCCCAAGTAACGCTTTGATAAGAACCCCAAGAAAAGTTTCATAGGCTACAAAACGCCTCGGCTCACAGGCTTGGTGCCGAGCAGGGCAGCTCCCGGCGCCCACCCTGTGTCCCTGTGGCTGGGACAACACTCCCGCACGTCCCCAGCACCGGTGCCTGCCGCCGCCCCGCGGGAGCCTAAACCCAAGCTCACGAGCAGCGTTATGGAAAGCAAAGGCTCACCCCTCCCTACACCACCACAACATAACCTATGCACCCCCCGAGATAAGGGGGGGTTGGTTGGTAAAAGGAAACCAGGAGAGCAGCTCTGGGTCCCCACCCACCCCATGGCCTTGAACTTGCCACCATCTCTGCACCCACAGCTTGTTCCTCCCTCTGTGCTCCTCTCCTCGGCTGGAAGGCCCGTTTCCCTAGAAGCAATCTGCCCGTTTCAAAAGCTGGGGAGAAAATGGTGGGAAAAGGCAAAGCAACACCCTGCAAGACAGATGCCTGCGTGAGGAAGGGGCACCACATCTCGCCGGGCTCTGAGCACACAGGCTAAGAGCTTACAGCCTTTGCTCCTCACTGGGTGAATCCCACCCTTGGCAAGCATTTCTGTACCCCACCAGCTCTTCCCTGCCCTCCCCGCGACGGATCAGTCCGTCCCACTGCGGGTTAGCCCCAGCCCTTACGTCCCCACGCCAGCAAACCCGTAGGAGCTGCAGAGCAAGCAGCAACAAAACCCCAAACTCGATGCCGTACAGAGGCGAGGTTTAAGCCGCAAGGAATTTCCATCCCGGCTTAATGCAATTTCAGGGGACGGGATTCCAAACGCTTTACGAGATAATAGGATTTGAACCACTGGTTAGGGGAGAAGGAGAGCTGGAGACGGGTTAATTCTCATTGTCCCTAAACCAGCCTGGAACAAGAAAACAGATGCAACGCTTGGAGCGAGGCAGGGGAAGCACTCTGGAGTTTCTCTGCTTGTGTTTGTAAGGTACCTCGGGGAAGCTTCCCCAGGCCCCTGTCCCCGGAAGCTTTCCCTTCTCCCCCCATGTTTGGGGATGGGGGATAATAGTCAATAAGCAGCTTTTCCCCATGGTCACACCTTTCCCACCTTGCTTGCAGAACTCAAAGACCTGGAATGACCCGTATCTCAGGGGACAGGGCAGGTGTTTTGCAGAGGTTTGCTGATACAACCACCCCAGCTTCAACCGGTCTCCTGGAGGGACACTCCTTTGCCTGCTGAGCAAGGCAGGTAGGTGCTCTGCCAGCTCAGAGGACACCAACAGACCAAAGGGCCCAAGCTGGGGCTGGCTCCAGCGCCAGGCTGCTTGCCCAGAACACCGGTGGCCTGCCAGGCACCTTCAGCTACAAACTCAAACCATCCGCCGTACCCAGCCTCCGTGCAACTGCTTTTTGTCATTTGGTTTCCTTCCTACAGCCGTTCCACCTCCTTACCTTTCCGTGCTAGCAAAGAAAGGGCTCCCGACCTCTCTGCTCCGCAGGGGGCAGCGAGCCAGCAGCGCTGCTGGGGACGCCGGCTGCAGGCGAAGGCGGGGGGACGGGCAAGGACAGGCAAGGCAGGGACACTCACCACCTCCTCAGGGTGGTCAGAGCTGGAGGCGAAGAAGGCTGCAGAGATGCTTCACTTGCAGCTCGCTCCTCTGGCTGCTCACCCTCCAGCCCACGCCACGGGAAGAGAGCAGGTCACGCCACGCTGGTGACGGAGGCAGCGGCCTGTCCGTGGAGGAAGCCCTTCGCCAGGCTCCTCGGTCCCGCGTCAGCCCTCCAGGGCCGGTGTTTTTGGAGACAGACATTCAGGATATCTGTCTGAGCCTGCCTGTTCATACACGCCCGTGCCTTGGAGCAAAGCCGAGCAAGGTGCCCGACCGCCCCCGCGAGCACCGGGCTGAGGCGTGGGACTCCTACTCCCCCAAAGCTCGTCTCGCACTCAGCTGCTGAGGTTGCTCTGATGAAACACTCTCGAGGCTACAAATGCAGAGGTGTTTTAGCTCACCACGCACAGCACCGGCTCCATCATTCACCCACCTCATCCTCACTGCAAATTAGCATCACCTTTTCCATTTTGGATCTCTACGCATTGCTCCAGTGACTCATGCATGTGACTATTACCCTTCTCAAAGTCATTTTTCTACCATGGCCGATGACTACCGCCAGCTAGGGCTCTTGATTTCTCCCTCATTTTCAGGGAGGGAAGGTACAACAAAAAGCACGAGTGCACGGAAGGAATTTTGTACAGCCCAGAGCCTCCTCAAAGCAGACAGGCATTTGCAACAGGCCCTGCTCTAAAACAGCATCGTGCATCCGCTTCTCCTTAAATTGCGGGAAGGAGGCAGCCCAGCCCAGACAGCCCCCTCGGGATTTGGTTTTAAACTCCTTGAGGAAAGAGCAGAGCCAGCTTTGCAACCCCAATCTCATCGCTCACACCATACAGCGGCAGCCTCTCCTGCGCCCTGTCCGTGCCAGGAGGGCCACGGGATCGCTCAGCCCCCCGCTTGCTCCATCCAGCCACCCCGCAGGGTGCCACAGGGCACCCCAACAGCCGGCAGACGGTCCCGGCTGCCACGGAGCCATCGCGGGTGCTGTGGTGAGCTGACTGCGTTGTTATGGGATTTAAAGACGCAAATGGCTCATACAGCTTAAAAACAACATTAATCATGCAACCAGGGCATTTCTGGAAGATCCAATTACGTGTCCAAGGAGGAAAAAAATACAGATTTATAACCCAGATTCTACTAATAGCCTTCCTGTCCAGAAAAACAATGCCACTTTTAAGTAGTCTGGTTACCAGGAGCCAGCCGCAGACCAAACGCTGTCGCACGGCTGCCCTGGGCCCACCAGTGCCAGACACCCGAACGGATCCAGGGTGGGCTGGGGGAGGACAGCGCTGGTGACACAGGTCCCAGCGCTGGGGACAGCGAGCAAAGATGGATTTGTACACCCCGTTTTACTTGCAGGCGCTCCACCAAGGCCCAGGGCAGCCCGCGCTGCCGGCCACGAGCCCACATATCGCTGCTTGCACCAGGAGCAGAGCAGAGGGAGCCTCGGCAGAGCGGCTCCAGCAAGTCCATAAGGCCATTTCCTATAAATCTCCTTAAGTACAAAGAGGGCACAAGGCTAAGAACCTTCCCCCATCGGGCTCAAGATAAGCCAGAAGGCAGCAAACTCAACAATCCCTGGCGAACGTAACTGAGCAGAGCCGTGCCAGGGCAAACAAGTCACGTTTGCACTATGCCCACGGTCATCTGATGCACGAGAAGTCACGTCGTGCTTTAATGGTACTTATTAACTCGAGTCCTGTTTATCTTTTCTAAGGTCATTTCTCAGCTGGCATAAGAATGGAGCATGTTGGCGGTGGTAACCTCACAATCACCCCATGGGTTTGGCTCCCACCACGAGCAGCTCAGCAGGCAGGACGCCCCGCCTGCCTGCGCCGCGGCAGGGAGGGACTGCCCGAGGTGCTGCCGGACGCTGCCCGCAGCGCGAGCTTCAACGCCAGCATCGCCTCCCTCCTCCTGCCTGCTTTCACCATGCAGGTTTTAGACATCTAGCAATTAAATGCGTCCAAACACAGCACAGAATCACAGAACCCCATCCAGCCTGATCTCCAGTGTTTCCAGGGATGGGACATCGACCTCTAGGATCATCGAGTCCAACTGCCAACCCAACACTACCATGTCTCCAAAACCAGGCCCTAAAGTGCCACGTCTACACGCCTTTTAAATAATCCCAGGGATGGTGACTCCCCCACCTCTCTGGGCAGCCTGTGCCATTGAGTATGTGGGTTGAGGTCCCACGTAAAACCCAGAAAGGCCCTGGTGGCTTTTTCGCAGCTGGGCACTCATAGAATCGTAGAATTGTTTAGGCTGGAAGGGACCTTTAGAGGCCACCCAGCCCAACCCCCTGCCGTGAGCAGGGACACCTTCAGCCAGAGCAGGTTGCTCAGAGCCCCGTCCAGCCTGGCCTTGGGTGTTCCCAGGGATGGGGCATCGACCACCTCTCGGGGCAGCCTGGGCCAGGCTTTCACCGCCCTCAGCGTGAACAATTCCTTCCTTCTCTCTAGTCTGAATCTCCCCTCCTTTAGTTTAAACCCATCACCCCTTGTCCTGTCGCTGCAGGCCCTGCTAAAACGTCTGTCCCACCTTTCTTATCAGCCCCTTCAAGCCCTGAGAGGCCGCAATAAGGTCTCCCCGCAGCCTCCCCTTCCCCGGCTGCACAACCCCAGCTCTCCCAGCCCGGCCTCGCAGCAGGGGGGCTCCAGCCCTCGGAGCATTTTGGTAGCATGCAGGGGTCCCAGCAAGGTCAGAGCTCCTTTTCTCCAAGAGGAACTACTGCACCGAGCAGAAGCCTCCTTCCTGCTCCCCAAGCCCCACAGGTGTGCAAATTCATTTAGAAAATGAGATTTCTCCCCTCCCGATACCCTCTCACATTCAGACCCTCAGCTCTCGCCAGCACCAGCCAGGAGATTGTCCCTGCCTTCTGCAAACATGGATGTGGGACCGCGCCTCCAGCGAAGCCGCCCCACAGCTCAGGGGCAGAAGAGGTGTTCAGGAGCACCGGCGTGGAGGCTGGGAAGCGTGCGGCATCGGCCCTGCTCCGGCAGGAGGAATCGGCTGCAGGAAAAGCAATGCTTAGGGGGACAACAGCTCTATCTCAGAGCAGAGGTACTGCAGAGGGATAAAATGAGCACGCTTGGATGCAAGGCATCAGCAAGCAGCCCCGGCAGAGCTGATACACAGCACATCTCCACCCAGCCTAGCCCAGCCCCGGCCCCTCCACGGGCCAGCCTTGCTCTGCAGCATGAAGGGACCTGCCTGTGGTCACCCCAACAGCTCACCTTACAAAAATCAACCCAATAGGGAGCCCACGCTCGAGTCAATCCTTGCCTACCTGAGCTCCAGCCAGCTTGTCCACAGGGCCACAGCTCTGTAGCAGGGTCACTATGTGGTGGGATGGAGCGGCCAGGCAGCCCCACCACCCTAGCGCCGAGTCCCGACCCCATCCCATCACCGTGCCTGGGGGGGGGAAATCGTATCCCCATGGACACGTAACATGGAGCAACACTTGATGTTGATGGCAGGCTTTGGCAAACAGCCTGCAAATTTCCACCGCATCCAGGAACTCTCTGTTTTAGGAGCATTAAATATCCATGAATATGGGTCACCACCGCTTCTGCTACAGTTCGAGGTGATCGGCTGCAGAAAGGATGCACACATGGTGAGTGTAGGAGCGGGAAAGATGAACCTTCAGGGGCCTGAGGCAGGGATGCAGCTAGAGGAGGACCAGCCAGCGACGAGCCTTTGGGGTGGGAATCGAGGGATCAGAGCAGCAACTCTGGGGAGGTAAAATGGGGGAAGGAAGAAAAGGCAGAAGCAAAAATGCACAAACAGGAAACCTGTTATGGTAACGTTGCAACAGCCAACAGACCTTCCTACTGCTGCCAGAGCTGGTTTGGACTTTGAAAAAGAGGGCTGAGGTTCCTGAGAGGGGGATCAGGCTAGTTTTGCAAGCCCACCCCTGGTGCCAAGGAGAACAGAAGGGCCAGGGCAACCCCGGCAAGGGGGCAGGCAGCGGCCGCTCGCCATCCCAAAGTGCTCTTCCACACCCACCCCGTGCCCTCCCAAGGGCATTCAGTCCCACAAACCACCCCAAAACGTGTTTCCTGCTGGACCAGCGAGGTGTGTCAGCCTCTCCCGGTGCCTGTGAGCCACCGGGGAGCTGCAGACACACACGAGACCGCAGCCCCAGCCTCCTCTCCAGAGGACAGCAAGGCCATGGCAGAACTGGGCCGAATCCAGCACAGAGCTGGGTTTGATGCCAACCCACCAACCAGGAGAATAAACGAGTCAGTGCAAGAAAAGAGAATGCGTTACAATCCCTAGAAAAAGAAATCAAGTTGAACTTTTAAGTATACCTATCAAAGGAAAACACAAGCCCACGCACAATCAGGAGATAATTACAGATGAAGCAAGGTGGCGCGGGGAAGACAACTCACAAAAGCTCTATTAAAACTTGAAGGTGAGGGCAGAAATAAAACTTTTTTTCTCTTCCACCAAAGCACGTAACGCTCTGCCTCTCTACATCCCTCATCCCGCCTCTCTGCAAAGAGAAAATTCACAATTAACAGAAAAAAGCCGTGTTACTTCATTAGCCCTGACATCCTTTGTGCAAGACGTGAAGCACAAGTCAGGTCGGCTACAGAAGCCCTAATAACGCAGCCATTTTCTGAGCCAGCTACAGGAAGTGATACTCTCATTTCCACAATGCATTCAGGTTCTCTTCCAAACATTCCCAACAGCCAAATACTTGCCGCTAATTAGCAGAGAGTGACTTTTATGATTGAGTTCATTGTTGGCGAGATTCAACACGCACCAATAAACACCACAGTAGACTCTCACTGCAATTAAAGAGACCCAAGACAGACTGACAAGCAGCCTACGCTATTTTTAAGTGACTGCTTTGCATGTCTTACAACATTGGGCAAGGACTCGAGGCAAGAGCTGCAACCCAGCTCTCCTCCCCAAGCCACCCACCAGCCTTGTCTCTCCAACAGGGCTACGGAGGCTCCTCCAGCACGTGGGAAGAGGTCGAACAGCCAAATACACCAGCCAAGCATGCTCATCAGTGTCGCCCACCTCAGCTACTCCTTCCTTCCCGCATCCCTGTGGCCATTAATTTTAGGACCGGCTCAGTGCTGACACCACCAACAGCGACGGGCCAGTGCGCTCGGCCAGCTCCCTATAGAGGGTGTGGGAGATGTACAGCAGCCTACAAGTGGGACAGCAAAGGAGGAAGGTGCATGCAAAGATCTATCAGATATCCAAAGCAAAAAATGTAAATAGACTCTTTCTTTTTAAAGGAAATCTGAAGACCAAAAGGCTGCTGAGGAGCAGCTCTGCTTCCTGCTCCTCCATTGCACTCACAACCATGAGAAAAGCACCTGGTTTTAGCAAACCTGGTCCCCAGCCACCAGCTGGGGACAGCAATCTTCATTTCAGGCAGGGCAAAGGATGCAGAGGGATGTGAGCAGCAGTCAATTTTTCACCTGCACAGCAAGAGCAGAGCTGTGAGGGCTCCCGCTGCGGGACAGGACAAGGAAAGCGCTACCTGCGCCCATCGCACACACAAGCTGCCGAATTCACGCCTTTAAGGGTAGGGACTGTAGTAAAAACCCCAAACAGCAGCGTGGAGGCAAAGACAGCTTCCCTCCTCAGAAGGAAGGGGCAGAGAGGTGCTTTGCAGCAGCATGAGCGTCAACCAAACCACCCAGAGAAGAGCAGCCCTGGCCCGACAGTCGTGCTGATGCCCCTGATGCAGCCAATACAGTCGAGCTGCGTGTCCCCAGGCAAGTCATCTTCTCACATAAAAACCCACAGAGGTTTGAAGTTCCTCCCAGGAAACCCTGCCAGGCCCACTGTGTACTGAAGTAGCAGTAGGTCCCTGACCACAAAGAGCTTCATCACTGCCCCTGTGTGGCTAAAAATGGAGAGTTTGGGAATCCCCCACCAAAATATGGTTCGATATCTTCGCTACCCCGTAATGCAAAGGCCATGGCTCAAACCAGACCTGTAGCAGCAGCAAACAGCACCCCGAGCTGCCGGCAGCAATTTCACAACTGTTGAAGATGAAGAGATGCAAACACACGCAGACTAAGTCCCGGTAGTGGAATTAGCTCATCACTCATCAAAACCTTACGACACACATCATAAGTGTCTCTAGAAAGCAAGATAAATCCCTTACCCTCATCCCACTGCTTAGCACAGAGCAAAAGCTCAGCCAAGGCTTGTGAGCCCAGTCATTTCCAGTTAACCTATAAACACTGCTACTGCCTCCTGCAACCACAGGAGCTGGGTGGTTTTCAGACCACGAGAGCTGCAAGAGACACACTAAGCTGGGCAGAGGTTCAAAGCCCTGAACTGAACTGCAGAACGGTAGAAGAAAGAACACCTCTAACTTTTACAGCTGCTCATCTTAAAAGCCATGAAGGCTGGGAGGACTTCTGGACTTCTTTATGGCATCCTCTGCCACGTAGCTCAGCCGAGCGGCTCCTTGGGAAGCTGTGCACTGTTTAAAGGCAGAGGCACACACACTGCTCAGAGCAATTAAAAGAGCCCTTGGGGAAGGAGTGAAGTGATTCAAGAACAGGGCTCAAAGGCTTCCCCACCACACCCTTCCTGCTACAGACCCTGCAGGAGAAGGCAGGCTGTTTCCTGGGGGTGAGGGAGACTGGCCTTTTAATCACTGTGGCCTCAAGCCTCACACTCACATCACTAGCATCAAAAAGCTTTCCTTTCTGCTGCTCTCACTACCAGTTTTGCTGTTCCACTGGTCTGAGCTGCCCCAGCACACAGTGGTGTCTCTGCATGGCAGAGCAAACCCTGTAGGGATCTCTTTAGGGCTTGTATTTCCAGAGCAGCCTAGAAAAGCCTGCCAGGGACAGCTTCCAGCTACCTGCTTCCCGCAGCGCAGCGGCTGTGGCCCTGCTCTCCATGGCACTTGGAAGTCTGAACACAAGAGGATTTCTTGAGGCTGGTTGAGGGGAAGAGCACCCTCTTTTTCAGGGCAGGGAGGGCACCACGTGGGACCAGCAGTCCCACTTCATGCCGTTTGCTTAAGGAGCCTATAGAAACTGTTGAATCAACAGCCAAAGCACGATACATACACAACTCGTGGATCTGCAGTGCCTGGCGGGTCTGCTGCTGGTGCTGCCTCGGGCTGGTGACAGCCCAGGAGATCAGGGGTCCCCACCTGGAAGAAGGGTGCAGAAAAGGGGGAAGAGCATCCAGGAGGAGAGTACTTCCATGATAAAAAGAAATCCTTTAAGCTAGATGCCTCCACCTCTCTGGGCAGCCTGTGCCAGGGCCTGACCCCTCTGGCAGGGAAGGCATTTTCCCTCACATCCAACCTAAACCTCCCCTGACGCAGCCTGGGGCCGGTTCCTCTCGTCCTGTCACTGGTGACTTGGGAGCAGAGACCAGCCCCCCCCTCACTCCAGCCCCTCTCAGGCAGCTGCAGAGAGCGAGAAGGGCTCCCCTCAGCCCCCCCTTCTCCAGGCTAAACCCCCCCAGCCCCCTCAGCCGCCCCCCAGCACACTTGTGCTCCAGACCCTGCCCCAGCCCCGCTGCCCTTCTCTGGACACGCTCCAGCCCCTCCAGGCCCTTCTTGTCCCGAGGGGCCCAAACCTGAGCCCAGCACTCGAGGTGGGGCCTCCCCAGGGCCGAGCACAGGGGCCCCATCCCTGCCCGGCTCCTGCTGGCCACCCCAGTGCTGACACAAGCCACTTTTCCTGTAAGAAAATCCTATCATAGCTAGAATGGTTGAAATGAGGGAAACATCTTCTAGCACAGGGTCTGTCCAGCATGCTACGTATGGATCAGAGGCCCATTTGATGCATTTGCTGCAGCAAAGCACGGGTCACTGCAGAGAGAAGGTGGGATGAGCAGCGAGCCTGGACATGTTTTCTCAGTCCTTGAGCACTGCTGGCTGCTCCCAGCCCTCAGCCCAGCAGGCATGCGGCAGCAGAGACCGAGAGGACTTCATTTTGCTGCCCGCGCAGATGAGACAAAGAGCCTCTTCACAACAGCCACCGGCGAGCGGGCTGCAGCTGGCCTCCCCCGTGCCGCTGCTGGTTGCGTGCTCCCCACGGGCTGCATCGCCAGCTCCTGCTCTGAAGCAAGGACACAGAACTGGAAGGATTTTAGGGTGCGATAGTTTTGCTACAAAAGGCGCTTCCCACGCCCCAATTCACTTTCCTCTTGCTGAGCTCATACGTGCTCCGAAAGCCTCCGGGTGAGATACCAGCCTGTCCCACCTTTGGACCCAAACAGGACACATGTCATTGCCTTCCCTCTCGCATTCCTCCCACATCACACGTACGGAGCAGCACTCCCACATCCTCCTTCGCTGGCATTTCCCCCAAACTCCTGAAGATAACACATACCCTTAAGGAAGGCCCAAGGTCCAGATGGCATCACAACCAAGGCTTGTGCCTGCAGTTCCACCCAGCTCACAAGGTCAGGAAAGCACACAAGCAGAGACCACTTACACGCATGGCCAGAGCTTTACAACACTCGTCACTCAAGTACTTTCCCTGCTCCTATGTGAGCTGGATGAAAGAGCCACACAGCGACCACACACCTGGCTGTAAGACATGCCCCAGGAATAGTCACCAGCAACTCCATCCCACCAGAAGTCACCAGTGCAGGACCCCATAGCATAGGGCTGAATCAAGCAGAATCGCAAGCAGCTCAGACAACACCGGGCCAAGAAAGGCTACTGGAAACGCAGGGCACGTAACTGGAACACAAAAAGATAGTGGCAAATCATTGAAGCAGTCTGCAACTAACAGGACACGTGAAACTCCAGCACACTGCCCTCACTTGCAGTCAGTCTCACTTCCCGCAGCTGCTCTTGGCTCCGTGGCAGCGGCGAGCGCAGCCTCCCGACCCACTGAAACGAGCCACAGGAGTCACGATGCCGCAGAAAGCGACGTGCAGCTCATCGAGACGCACGAGCAGAAGGGACGCGAGCGCTGTATGCAGCACACGAAGCCATCCTTCCCCTCCTGCTGTGCTGACAAGGCTCCAGCTCACACGCTGCATCCAGCTCCGGGCACCACGCTTGGGAAAGGCAGAGACAACTTGCACAAGGGAGAGTTGTTTGGGTTGCTCTGTGAAAACAAGACTCAGAGGCAGTCTGGAGGGAAGAAAGGGGTAGGTCTTTCTCCCAGAGAAAGCAAAGTAGGAGCAGACACCTCTGTGAATGTTCCAGACTGTCCCCTTTTGCCCCCCCCCCCCATAACTTTATAGAAGGAGGTTGCCCAGAAGCCTGCTAGAAAGCAATTTGCAGACAGGTTTAAGAAGCACTAGGTCATGACCTCTGGCATCCAACTGCAAGGTTTACACCCTGAAACAGCAGTGCCTGGCTGCATCTTTCTTGGCAGACAACATTCAATACTTAACAGTACCAGAGCATCTGGTTTTGGCAGAGGACGTTCAATACTCAACAATAGCAGAGCATCTCATTTCCTTTTCTTCAGAAAGCCAACACATGCATCCTGCTTTACAGCCTCAAAACAAGAGCTTTATTTTTGATATCAAGACCTCCGCCCTGCCAGAAGCATCAATCATCTGCACTAGGCCGACAAGCCGGAGGAGACATACGTAGGATTTGTCCAGCTCTGACCGCTGCGTACAGCATCTCCTTGGGGGAAGCCCTGGCACGCTGCTGCCAGGCAGGGCTGCAACATGTTAGCTACAAAGGATGCATTTGTTCCGGCAAAGAAAGCCTTCTTTCCCGTTTTAGGTTAGCTTAACTTAAATTGTCTCCAAAGGTACACATGCTGCACCCAAACCCCACAGTCTCCTACTGAAAAAGTGTTAGAGGTACAAGTAAAAACTCTCTGATAACTGCACTGCACAGCTTCCTCAGGCTCTTTGGTGTCCCTTCAAGAGCAGATAAAGGACGGTTCCCTCTACCCCCCCGACCACCCATGGCTCTGAGCCAGCCTGTGACAGAAGGAGCCTACACCTACCTTTCCCCCAGCCAGGAGAAATGTGCACGCTGCAAAGCTAAAGCCATCTGGACTTCTGACTCGCCGCTTCCCATATGCGCTCCTGGCAGCAACGGGAGGAGTAAACCAGCCAGGGCTGGAGAAAGATGTGGATCATCTTGCACGAAGCTCTTCTGCTCCTGCTGTATCGGCTCCAGGGACACCAGCTCCTCGCCAAGAGCACGGACATGTTCCTTCCCTTGGACACATGTTGCCTCCTCCGCATCCCCCCAAATCCGCTTGCTCTTTTCCAAATGTATCGCGTGCGGGCTGGAAAGCTCCTGCTTAAAAGCTGAGGCAGAGTCAAAGGCTGCAGAGCCGTTTGCAGCAGGAACTGGTGGAGCGCAGAGGGTTTGGTTCCGACCACGCATCCCCTTTTTGCCCAGTCCTACCTAAAAGCAATCACTCGTCCGAGCTGCTTTCCCGCCACACTGGCTTTGGGTTCATATTCAAGTGACACAACATGAGCCACCTTCTCAGGTGACGTGCTGTGCTGCTGCCACACTCCAACCTCTTCCGATATGTCCCCCCACTTTGGGGACGAGGCAGGGAAAGCAGCTCAGCAACAGCTACGTTACTGCTCCGCTATTTTGCATTGCCATCCATACACATCCCACACTGCTGCTTCCTTGCTCTGCCCGTTTGGGGTGACAGCTTACGCTGTCGCCTTTTTCTGGGCAAGAACAGTTAGTCGTACCCAGGTCAACCAGCTTTTCATCAACAGAGCGGCGCTGGATCCAGAGTCACACCTTCCAGGCAAAGAAAGGGGAGAGCAGGACAAGCCTCAATGCCTGAAGCACGGCTGGAATACGTGACCCAGTATCAGGTTTGTGCCTGCATCAGCCGCTTTCTCAGGTCTAAAATAGCAAAGGAAAAAAAAGCTCCCCAAGCAAACAAGACATGGAGGAAGGGAGCACTGCAGAGAGACCAACCTGGGCCTCGTTAGCTCCTACGGTAACCCAGCCTGTCAGCGCTGATTGCTCTTCTCAATCCAGTTTCTTGCAATCTCCAGCAAAGCGCTTTCACCTGCAGGTACTCAAACTGACAGTGTTGCACAGCCCCGACGAGCCCACGAAGCTGAGGATCAGCGCAGGGTAGAAACGATGCTCTTCGAGCAAGACGTGTGAACCTGCCCACTATTTATCAAAGCCCCTATTGACTCAGTAAAACCACAATCTCTTGAGCAAAGCTACTTCTGTCAGTAAGACCGCACACCTCCCCCTAGGGCATACGCAGCTTTATTGGCCTCTGCCTGTTGGTTCAGCTGTGCCAGGCTGGGAGTGATACCTCCACTGGAGACCGGCTTACACATTTCAGCCCTCTGCCAGCCGAAACCAAGGCCAGAAAACACAACGCTAGCGTGTAACTGGTGGCAGTAAGCAGCCAGTGCTGCCCATGCTGAGCTTTATATGCTAGGCGGGGCTTTCCTCCTCGCCCCAGTCTGCATTCAGGGTCCTGTTCACAGACTTAACTGCAGCGGTGTTTCCATCAGAGGCGTCTCCAGAAAGACCATGACCTGGGAGCAGGTCTTCGGTGCCTGCTACACAAATGAGAAGGTTGCTGCAGTAGCCTGGACCCTGCCAAGTTCAACTGGCAGCACCACCTGTAGAGGGCGGAGACCCCTTCATCACCACTGGGGTGCTGGGAGGGAAGGTGGCAACACCACAAATCCCTCCAGGCGCTACTGGAAACAGGCTGAACGCACAACGGTCTCCCTCTTCAAGCAAAAGCGTTGTCTTCGCAGGAGCAAAATGAGCCGCTTTGGGAGGCCTGGCTCAAAGCTGAGTGAGTTTTGCTTCCCTTTATCCAGCATCCACACAAACCCACTATCCTGCTCTCCCTGAACACAGTTAAAGTTTACTGATGAATCCCCATACAACTCACCTTTGACAGGACACCTCACACAACCTGTCACATTGACCAAACCCGCCCTACCGAGTCGATTTATCTCCAGCTCATCAGCTCTGAGCGTGCAAAAGGAGCCCACGAGCCAGCCCTGACCGCCCCAGGAGGAGACCAGACCCACGCAGCCAGCCTCACCCAGCTAGACAGGACAGCACGTCACCTGCTTCGCTCCCCGAGCGCATCGCCGAACACCGGCTTGGAAGGGAGCTCAGGGATCACCCGGCCCAGCCTTTCTTGGCAAAAGCACGGGCTAGACAAGATGGCCCAGCACCCTGCCCAGCCGAATCTTAAAAGTGTCCAACGTTGGGGAATCCACCACTTCCCTGAGGAGATTATTCTAACGGCAGATTGTTCTCCTTGCGAAAAAATTTTCCACCTGTGTCCAACCAGAATCTCCCCAGGAGCAACTCAGACCCATTACGCCTTGTCTTCTCCATGTGACCCCTTGTGAAAAGGGGGTCTCTTCTCTGTAGCCACCCTTTAAATACTGGTACATGGTGATAAGGTCTCCCCTAAGCCTTCTTTTCTCAAGGCTAAACAAACCATTCTCTCAGCCTTTCCTCATATGGCAGCTTCCCCGTCCTTTGATCATATCTGTGGCCCTTCTCTGGACCCCCTCCCACCTGTCCACGTCTTTTTTTGTGGAGCAGGGTCCAAACCAGACCTGTCCTAACTGTCCTGCATGCTTAAATGACACCCCATGAGCCACCCTGCAAGGACAACTGCAACATGGTCCGATGCGATGGAGCCTAAAACAAGAGCAAAGCAAAGGAGAAAGTGACATAAACCCTTTTAGCCTCTCTGCTGGGGTGGGAGAAGAAAAAATACGGCAACCACCTTCCCCTCCCGATAAACACACAATCCAGTGTTTCCCTGCGTTAAGGATGCCACATGCTTTGGCCCCAAATCACCCCCTAGAGATTTAAACTGCCACAGCAGAGCCTGTTAGCACTTACAGCGGCCTCCTTCAAAGGTTTCCAGCGCTTTGAACGAGACACAGACTGCCACGCTCGCACAGGGAGATGCGGACGATCTCTGCCATGTTTCTGTGGGTGTGACTGTGTGGGGAGCAGCCACAGGGCAGGAGCAACATGGTCCTGAGCTAAACGTGGGGGAGTCCCTGGGTTGGCCATGCTCCCACCGCCATGCAGACCCCACACACCCAGAGCTCCTTTTCATGAGTGGGGCAACCACAGCACAACCTGCCGGGGCGCCCACCTCGCTGCGTGCAGTGACGTGCCACAGCCGCCCCTCCTGGCCACGTCGCTGCCAGCCTGGGAAGGGGTTGAGGGGGGGACAGGGAAGACGCCACGGTGCCGCTCCCGATCACACCCAGGCGGTGCCCAGCAACACCCCCCGCTCCCAGGGATGGCCTGGAGTGGGGCATGCATATCCAGTGTGATCCCAGTTCAAGAAGGGCAGGGAACTGCTGGAGCAAGGCCAGGGCAGAGCTGCCAAGGGGATCAGGGGCTGGAGCATCTCCCTCGTGAGGAAAGGCTGAGAGACCTGGGCTTGTTCAGCCTGGAGAAGAGAAGGCTGAGGGGGGATCTCATCAATGCCTATAAATATCTGAAGGGTGGGTGTCAGGGGGATGGGGCCGGGCTCTTTTCAGTGGTGCCCAACGCCAGGCCAAGGGGCCACGGGCACAAGCTGGAACACGGGAAGCTCCACCTGAACATGAGGACAAACCCCTTCCCTGTGCGGGTGCCAGAGCAGGGGCACAGGCTGCCCAGAGAGGCTGTGGGGTCCCTTCCCTGGAGACATTCACCCCCCGCCTGGACGCGGCCCTGTGCCCCTGCTCTGGGGGTGCCTGCTCCAGCAGGGGGTGGGCCGGGGTGGTCTCCAGAGGCCCCTTCCAACCCCAACCGGTCTGGGATTCTGCGATCACGCCCCACTCAGTAACGTTGTCTGGTGTGCACGAAGATGCATCCCCACCCCAGGAGCACGGCTGGGGAGCACAGCTGCCATCACGCCACGCTCCGCCGTCCCCACGGCACACAGCCTGTCCTGCCCCGGGTGGGGGGAAACAACGACAAACAGCCAGGGGGTGCCCCACGGACCACGTGCCCCCGCAGCATCGCACACGGCGTCCTCGGCCCCGCTGGGAAGTGGGCTGGGGGCAGCCAGTGTTCAGGTGGAGACACCTCGGCTCGCTGTGGGGCACGCGACGGTCCCCACGTCCCCTCCAGAGAGGAGGGGGTGTCCCAAGCCTCCCACGGTCACGCCTCCACCACGGTGGTCCTCATAGCGCCCAGCGCCCCCCACCGTGAAATAGTTCGGGGTGGGGGGAGAAAGAAAACGGTTTATTAGCCTGCATCGCACTGGCCGCGCTGCGCTGCCCACGGCAAGTCCCACCCGGGGAACCAAGCGTGGGGTGGGAGCCCTGCACGGAGCCGAGCGCCCACCGCACCGCACCCCACCCCACGATGGGGCACGGGTCGGGGCGAGGGAGGACACTTCATACCCAGCACTCTGCCCTTCCACGGCCCCGGGCCCCACGGCGGCTGCCCCCGCCCCACGGCACCGCGCCCCGCGGCTCCCACTCCACGGGGCCAGGACCCACGGCAGCCCTCCCCCCCCCCCCAACGGCACAGGGCCCCACCGCAAACCCCCCGCCCCCCCCAGTTCCATACGCCGTCCCCCGAGACCTCCCGCCCACGGCACGGCGGCCCCACTCGGGACGGCGGCCCCCTCCCGGCGCCAGGCCCCCTCTTCGACCCCCGCATCCCGCCGGTCGGTGCTACCGGTACCTTGTACTTGCCGAAGCCGGCCAGCTGCTCGGCGGTCACGTACTCCATGGCGGCCGCACCGACCGGTAACCGGTACCGATCCCGCCGCTCCGCGCCCCGTCAGGCCCCCGCCGGCCACCGTAGCCCGCCTCCCGCCGCCGCATCGGCCCACCGGGCGTGGCCGCGACGTCACGGCGCCCCGCCCAGCGCGCCGCCCGGCCCGGCGGGGGACCGGAAGGGCGCCGCCTGCAGGGCGGGAGGGCGCCGCGCCCCGAGGGGAGCCCGCTTTGCCTCTGGCGGGCACCGCCCCTAAAAAATGACTGTTACGGGGGAAAATGAACGTGTCCCCCCCACTCCTCTTGAGTGTGCACAGTGAATTAAATCACACTGTAGCTTTAAATTTAAGCGAAGAAGATACAGACCAATGGAGGAAGAGGATGCTCAGTCATGTCGATGATTGTCCGTTAGATAGGCGCCATGTGTTAACTGTCGCGATCAATGTCAAAATGACCTCCAGCGAGGGCGCGCACTAGCAGGAATCGTCCCCCATGCACCCGGCGCTGTAACGAAAGACCGCCTGCTTCCTAAAACTCCAAAACTGAGTCCAGACAGTCATTTTAACCGGCTCTTACGGAATCAGGACGAGTCCTGCAGAGCTGGGGGGAGCTGTTGGTGCTCCCGAGGGCGGCGAGGCCCTGCAGAGGGGTCTGGACCCACCGCAGAGCTGGGCAGTCACCAGCCCTATGGAGTTTAACAAGGGCAAGCGCCGGGTTTTGCCCCTGGGGCGGGGCAGCCCCGGCTGTACAGACGCCTGGGGAGCGAGGGGCTGGGGAGCAGCTCCCCAGGGAGGGACCGGGGGGCTCTGGCCGATGGCAGGTTGAACACGAGCCACCAGCGTGCCCTGGCAGCCAAGGGGGCAGCCGTGCCCTGGGGGGCACCGAGCCCTGCATCGCAGCTGGGCGAGGGGGGGGGGTGTTAGAGAGCTGGGCCCAGGGGAACCTCAGGGAATTCAACCAGAGCCAGTGCAGGGTCCTGCCCCTGGGGAGGAACAGCCCCCCGCACCAGCACAGGCTGGGGGGGACCTGCTGGAGAGCGGCTCTGCTGAGAGGCCCTGGGGGTGCTGGGGGGCAGCGAGGTGACCCTGAGCCAGCACCGGGCCCTTGGGGCCAAGGGGGCCAGCGGTGCCCTGGGGGGCATGGAAAGGCGTGTGGGCAGCAGGGCGAGGGAGGTTCTCCTCCCCCTCTGCTCTGCCCCACTGAGGCCACATCTGGGGGGCTGCGGCCAGTTCTGGGCCCCCCAGTGCAAGAAGGGCAGGGAACTGCTGGAGCAAGGCCAGGGCAGAGCTGCCAAGGGGATCAGGGGCTGGAGCATCTCCCTTGTGAGGAAAGGCTGGGAGACCTGGGTCTGTTCACCCTGGAGAAGAGAAGGCTGAGGGGGGATCTCATCAGTGCCTATAAATATCTGAAGGGTGGGTGTCAGGGGGATGGGCCGGGCTCTTTTCAGCGGTGCCCAACGCCAGGCCAAGGGGCCACGGGCACAAGCTGGAACACGGGAAGCTCCCCCTGAACATGAGGACAAACCCCTTCCCTGTGCGGGTGCCAGAGCAGGGGCACAGGCTGCCCAGAGAGGCTGTGGGGTCCCTTCCCTGGAGACATTCACCCCCCGCCTGGACGCGGCCCTGTGCCCCTGCTCTGGGGGTGCCTGCTCCAGCAGGGGTGGGACGGGGTGGTCTCCAGAGGCCCTTCCAACCCCCACCAGTCTGGGATTCTGTGATATGTGTTCGGGATCCCTTGGGAAGGGGGAATGGGGGGTGTATGCACCAGGAGGAGGGACGGGAAGGACAGAGCAAGGAGTGGGAGAAGAAGATAAAGCAAGGAAAGGGGGAAGAGAAAGTGAAAGCAAAATTGCTGTAGTCAGATCTCCTTGCCTCCACTTCCAGCACCATCCTGACCTCCTCCCAGCCTGTCACCCCAGCTCCAGCCCCGTCACCTGCCTTCTCCAGCCCCCATCTTTCGCACCCTACGCATCAGACAGAGCCCCACCAGGCAGCTCCTCATCAGCTTTACATTCACATCCCACCACCATCAGGCCTTTTGAGTTTCCTAACGACTTCTTTTCAGTGAGTCAGTGTCACTGAGAACCTTAGTTACAAACCTACTACATCCCTGTGTCACTTGAAGGCATGTTTGCGTTCCTTCCCATAGCAATGCCTGCAAGGAAGGGCGCGCCAGACCGAGGGAGACGCGGGGCAGGGTGGAGTGGCAGAGTCACTGGAAGGCGTGGGTCTCCACGTAGAGCACTGGCTCCCTGTACTGGAGAAGATGCTGGGAGTTACTGGCACACAGGCCTGGAGTCATCTGAAAGATGATTACCTAAAGCTTGCAAGCAATGCACAGTGCACACGGAAGAAAAAAGCCCTGAAAGAGTGCTTCAGGCACATGGCAGGGTGAGGGAACCAGCAAGGACACTCCACCCACCTGATAACTCAGCCTGGACCCAAGGCCACCCTCCTCGCCAGCTGGTCCAGCTTGATGTTTGCTGGTGAATTCACACCCATGCCCCCACACGCACCTGGTTTAGGGGGTGCAGGCACTTGTTCGCCGCACCAGGCACGTGGGCTGTGACCCACAGTCCGGCTGCAGCTGCCAGTGCTCAGCCCTTCACTCACCTCATTCACACCGGTCTCCCAGGTACTTCATTTTCAGGGCACACACCATTCCCACCCCAGTGGCTGGAGGCTAAGGAGCCCCGCTTGCTCCGGTAGCTGGCAATGAGACCCACCGCTGACTAGCTCCAGTAGCTGAACTGGCACCCCACTCACTCCAGTAGCTAATGCCACAGGCCAGGGGCACCCAAACCCCCAGTCTGACTCCAGTAGCTGGCCCCAAATCCACTCACACACAGGCAGGTCTCACCAGTAACTGGCACTTAGACCTTGCGGCACATGCTCACGCTGGCAAGGTTCGGTTCCTGTCATTGTCTCTGTGTCTGTTTTGTTGAGTCTGTGCCTTGGTGTGTTTTGGGTTTGGTTCCCCTTTTTTCCCTTATTTTCCCACCTGACCAGCTCCCCGATCAGATAACCTCACCGGAATGAACCTCTCACTCTCTTACTCTTACTCAGTTATTGTGACTGACCAGGTTTGGTTCCCACCACTGCCTCCCTTATCATTAGCTGGTCAGATTTGTTTAACTGGATGTTCTTGTTTATGGCTTCCTCCCCTTCTTATTATCCCTTAGGAGAGTGAAGAAGGTCCTTGACCAGACACCCTGGCAGGAGCAGACACCCTCCTTCCACACACCCTGACACAGACCGTTGCCCAGTTGCTACCTGCCTGCCTTCACCGCACGGGCGCTGAAGTCACACACAGCTCTGGCTCACGTGAAAATAAAGGATACAGAGACCAGCCCAGTCCAACTGGATTAGTTTATTAGCAAAGACTACAAGGGATTGTACAAGCGAATCGCCACTTTGGCCAACACTCCAGGGCGCCTCAGTCCTTGGGTTTCCAGCAGCGTTGCAGGAATTGCGCAGCAAAAACCACCGACTGCCTCACTGGGTGCAGACCCAGCTGGTTACACGTTCTCCAGACCATGGCTCCATTGCTACCAGCCTGTCCCGACAGCACAAACGCTAATGTCGCACGCTGCCGATGGCTGCTGAGGAAGCTGCAAAGATACATCATTCTCCACATTGGTTATACAAAGGCTTTTGCTCAACAGCTGAGCAAATGGCAAGAGCAGTTGCTATTACAACTGAGAGCTGGAGCAAATTGCACCAGGTCCAGGCACCCGTGCAGGAATGGCTCACCTTAACGTACAAAGTATACCTAATAAACACGGAGTTAAACTGCTATCGAAATCCACGTAGGCTACTGTGTTAACTGCTTTAATGTCGTCGGAGCCAGAACCGCGGCTGCTCTGACTACTAGCTCAGTTTAGCAATAAGGGCTCGATAAGGGAATGATAATCTCCAAAAGCAAAGCAGCACAGCTTGCAGCCAATGTTGGGCTGCTCTCAGATCCCGCAGCCTTTTCTTTAAATGTGACAAGTACTTGCTGCAGGAAAACTATTTTTTGCCAGTGTCACTTATTTTCTCAGAGCAGATGATAAAACTGGTACTTTCTAATGCTGTCTTTGCTCTTTGTTTGGCACTTGGTCTTAATCTTGGCCCTTATGACTGCTCGCTGCAGGATTATTTTTCTTTTTTGCTCTAAGACAAAGCAGATGTAAATGGTCATGGCAAGAAGGGAAGAGGATTCTGATTTTATTGTGAAGGAAGGGAATTTCTAAGCGATGGCAGGAGCAGCACGCTTTATTTCACCCCACTTTGTGAGCAATTAGATATCATTTTCTTCATGTGGCTTGAGGTCATAGTCATTTGGAACAGGCTGCCCAGAGAGGTGGGGGAGTCACCGTCCCTGGGGGGGTTCAAACACCATGCAGCCGTGGCACTTGGGGCCATGGTTTAGGAGGCCTGGGGGTGTTGGGTTGGCCCTTGGCCTTGATGATCCTGGAGGTCTTTTCCAACCTTAATGATTCCTATGATTCTATTCTATGATTCTATGATTCTACAACAATATTTGGTGGATAGACTTGTACTATGTTCTTCTAAAATGCAAAGCAGTTGCGGTTCTTCCTTCATATTCACTTGGCCTAAAGGTTCTGCAGTTTTTCAAGTGCTTGCTGCTTTGTAATTATCTGCCACGAAGCAGGGATTTCTCCTTTGCCGTGAAACTTCCCATTGTACCATTTTTCTATGTCTGTCCTGAAATGAGACACGAACCACTGCCAGTATGCTTGCATGGATGTATCAGGAAGAATGTTCCAAGTGGAGTAGGGAAGTCCTGCTTCCCGGTATTTCTTGTAAGGGATCCATCTGTCTCCATCGATCCTGAATGAACAGTCACTTGTAACGCTACTAGAACAAATATCAATGACCAGGTTGTCTGTTTTATGCCACTTGTATCCTGTCAAAACTTGCGGACGATGGAAGAAAACCTGATGGTCTCCATCGTGATCCATCATGGTGTTTGTGCAAACAGCTCCGCAAAAGGGACAGTGCGCCCAGCACCCTGCGAACTGTTCAGCCAGGATTGTATGAGGTTGCCTTTCAAATGAGCTCATGTCAGCAGTAGCAAACCCTTCCCTGAGATGATCTCTGATGGGAACCAGTGCTTCTGTCATGGCATTGTTCAGGAACTCTATGTCTGTTACCTCCTGATGCTCAAGGCTCTTCAGGTCCCTTCTGGGCAAGTTTAGCACCTCTCCAAGCGCGCGGCAAAATTCATCCAGCCAAAGAGAGATTTTGTCATTTCTGTCTTTCCTGTCTTTGACAATGTTGGTTGATGCAAAAACAGCTAACTGAATGCTTTCATAGTGCTGATTAAGGGAGTAATCTAAAAACTTCTCCAGCCTCCTGTTCTTATCTAAACAGTACTTCTCAACGCATGTCTCAATGTACCTCTCTAAAAATTCCCGTGGGTATCTAAGGTACTCCTTGAACTTCTCAAAATTTTCTTCTTCTGCCAGGTACCTCAGTATGCAGACTTCCAGAGAGGATCTGTTGCCACTGAAATCTGGACTTTTACCCTTCATGTCTTGAGCTATGGCAAGAGCCGTCTTGTTATAGATCGCCTGGCGAAGAGCCGGGGCAATCTTGTCACACAGGAAAACAGCAAATGTCGTGATAGAAGTGGCTCCTTGACAGGAAATCTGGAAGCATTTAAAGAAATCTTCTCTCTTGCTCTCCAGGTAGATGGTTGGATCATTGGCTTTTCTGAATGCTACTTGCATGGCTTTAAACCTTTCTGCTGCCATTCTGCACAGATACAGTGATAGATCTATTCCATAATGTTTATTAAAACTGTATTTTGCATTGCTAGAGACAGACTTCATACCTTTCTGTACTTCATGCAGTATTTCATGAATAAAAGCTCGACAGTAATCCCTTTTCTCCTTTTCCTTCTTATCAATGTTTGCCTTCACACATGCTATGATGTTATCTGTAATGTGGTCCATGTTGTTCACATCAGCATCATCAAAATTCGTACCAAACAAGCTCCAACATCGCTTTTTCTTAGTGACGTGTTTCTCCAAGTCAAGAGAAAATTCTCTCTGTTCGGGAAATGTCCTGATTCGTGCATGTAAGTTAGGCTCCTTAAAGTGATCTAGAAGGACATCTTCTATTTCCACATCGATATCAACCTGTTCTGGAGGGGGAGCAGCAGAGGAGACTTCACTAATCCACACTGCCCAGAGAGTAATAAAGTTGTCTCTCAGTTCTCTTTCACTTAGTCTCTGGCCTTTTAGAGACAGAGCCAACTGTCTACTCTTCTTCAAGAGCTCGTTTTCATATTCTGACTTCCTTTCATCCAGTTTAGACTGGTTCTTCTTTAGTTCAATAAGATTCTCACACTTCTTTCTAGTTTCAAGAAGAAGAGAGTCTTTTATTTCTTTCAGCTTCATTTCCGTGTTGCCTTTCCACTGGACCAATATCTCAGAGTCTCTGTCTTCACTGAAATACTTTTCCATGTCTTTCATGATGGCATCACTCGTCGTTTGCACTAGGTTTTCAAGTTGGTCTGTGGTGACCTTGTGCAACTCCCCATTCCGAATTTTATTGTCCAGTTTCATCTGCAGGTCTAAGATGTGACTCCTCAGCTGCCAAGTCCACTGACTAAAGGCAGTTTCCAGTTTCTTGTATGCAGCAATCTCCACTGAATTCTTGAAGCTGAAAATGAAGTTTTCATTCAGCAAAGCATTCCAGAGGTCGCTAATACGAACTTTCAAGCTCGAGAGCCTTAAAATGCTGCCCTGCCTCTCCTTCTTGGTGGCTTGGAGAATTTTGCTCTTTAATTCCTGGACGTTCTGGCTGTAGGTGGGATTGGGTGGTGCCATTGGGGGGTTTCCTTCCCACAGGTGAGCAAAGTAATGAATGTGGGTGTTCACATCAAAGCGGATGACGTCGCTGAAGCAGGAGATGTCACAGAATTCCTGCTGGGCGGCTGTCACGGTCATTTCGTCCAGTTTTTCCTGCAGACGTCTTTGTCCTTCCATGTTCTGTTCCTTGGCAGTTATTTCTCCCACATTTTGGTGTACAAACAGGCAGCTGGGGGAAAGATTTACTTGCTTCATCCTCAGAAAAGCCTGCACAGCAATCTGAAGGACATCTTGCATTTCTGAAGGGTTTTCTCCAAAGATATTGATCAGAGTCATGTTGCCGATGCCAATGACAAAGGTGGCCAGCTCGTTGTCATGATTAAGGGACTGTTTATTGGCCATCTCTATGGCACGAAGTCCCTCTGTGTCAACAACTAGCATGTACTCAAAGTCCAAATCCTGTTGTAGCTTCTCATCCACTTTAATTAGCTGCATAAATGCTCCCCGGGTGCATCTCCCTGCACTGACGTTAAACTGAAGGCCAAACATGGCATTCAACAGGGTTGACTTCCCTGTGCTCTGGATGCCAAGCACTGAAAGGACAAACACTCGTTTGTCCCCTAGCTTCTCAATTAATCTGTCAAAGATTGCTCCCACCCATCGTAATGGTACGTAAGAAGCATCACCATCCATCAGCTCGACAGGATACCCTGAAACCATCAGATCAGCTGCAATTTCAGGTAGTTTGACAAAACATTTGTCCTTTGAGTTCATTGATTCCAGAGCTTCGTAAATCTGCCCTACCTCTCTCAAAATGTGCTCAAGGCCAATGGATGAATCGTTGATTTCATTGGAGAGGCCATTTAACTTACTCAGCAACTGAGATTTCAGGTTGGATTTTTCATTGCTTTTCTTCATTGCCAGGATTTGAGACCATAACTGGTGATACTGTCTCTTCAGTTCATCAAGGCAATCGGAAGAGAGTTCATCCATAAAGACCTTCATCCACTGCAGGAAGTATTTCTTGGTATCTGCTGGCTGCGACTGGAGAAAGCTAAGAACTGATTTCATCAGCTGATTGAGGGGGAATGCTTTATCTAGTTGCTTTCGTCTTATTGCCGACTTCTCTAACTCAATTTGGCTCCGATGATGCTCTATGCTCTTGTTCCTCTTTTCCTGCAAGCGAGTGAGTTCTTTGTCCTTTTGGCACCACGTGTACCACAGTTTTCCTTGAAGAGGAAGTAGCTGGGATTTGATGTCAGATAACTTCTCTTTCTTCAGAAGCTTCACCAGAGCCTTTGCCTTTTCTTTGGCTATCACACATGCATCTGTATCTTCATCGACTAAGAATCCATGCTTGCGAGCTTTCTCCAGGCAGGCATCAAGGCTGAAAATTGTGTTAGCCCCTTCCAGGAGATCCCTGATTGTTTTTGTCAGCTCACCAATTAATTCTGCTTCATTTCTGTTCTTGATACCTATTTTTACGTTTTGGCGAGAACGGCCAGCTGCAACGTTCTCTTTTTCGGTGAAAAGACAAACCAAAGGCCTTTGTGACTGCCACAGGTCACGTAAAATCTTCATCCCTTTCGTGTCACTCTGATCAGACTCGGATACGAGAGCCACGTTCACAGCAGATATCTCCTGTAAAAACTGCAGCTGTTCTCCGTGATCCCTTGCATCTCCATGCAGGTTACAGAAGGCAACGCAGCATTCAAAGCTGTCATCGTCACTGCCCCGGGGACAGTACCAGGAGATCTCCACAACACCTTTCATCAGCAAACAGTCTTTGGTGCTGCCTTTGCAATGTCGGTGGAAAAAAGTGTCGTGCTTTTGTTTGCTCAGCAGAGCATTCAGGATCTGAGACTTGGAAGAGGAGGGAGAACTGCCGATCCGTATGAAGGACACGATGGGTATCTCTGCCTGATAAATGAGTTTGTTTTTGTAACTGTTAATTCTGGCCTGCTCTCCTGACTTCTCAGCCCCTTTCCAGCTCTTCTTTATTTGGCTGAGGGACCAGAGTGGGAACTCTATCTGTGAAGTGCACGGGTTTGGCACCAGGAGAGGTAGCGCAAATTGGCAGAAAGCAAGCTTTGTTGAAATATACTGTCTCATGAAATGGTCAGCGCAATGAAAAATTGCCATCTGGAGGTCCATGGGGTGCACACAACTGTCCCTGGCTGCAGATTCAGGAGCTTCTGTCTCCAAATCTGTGAAAAAGTCATCAAAGGAATCCGAGGGTTCATGCTCTTGCTCTGTGGTTTTCGGCACGAGTGCGAGTCCTGGGTCGCTCTCAACGTTGCAAGTCAGGTACCTCACCCGATAATCCACGGTTAATAGCTTTTGCAAGAAGTAAAATGGTAGTTCGTTTTCTTTGCTGGGCTGGCTTTCGTGTAAAGATGTCTTGTATATGATGTGGAAATCTTCTGTCCCCATTTTTCTTGGATAATGATTTTCTAGTCCAAGACGCTTAAGTAACTGGAGGAACTCTTGGTTTGCAATGGCTTGATTTGCTTTGGATTCGCTGCCGTCTGATTCGGATTTGGGTTGACTGGCGGGCTCTGTTCTTTGAAAAGTATCTTCCATGTCTTTGATTATACTGTGTTTCTTGACATCGTCACATGTGTCATCCACACACCCACTGATGAAGGAATTCAAGTCGTTTTCCAACACCTTCCAGTCTTTGAATGCACTGTGCTTTTTGAGGAGAGTTTTTATCTCTGTGGACCATAAGTCTTTCATGTGATCTTCCATGAAAGCTAAACGCTTATTCTTCTCCTCAGGGGACACCTTTTTATGTTTGGATGTTACAGTTAGACCCAGCAGCAGCAGGAAGGCCTGGGCTCTGTAAACATCTTGCTCCTTCAGACTCAGATAGTCCTTATGTCCTGTTTGCATTTCATTTATCATGAAGTTAATTTCTGGGCATCCAAGGAGGTACTGAAAAATGCTGCTTTCCACCTGATATCCCGTGTTGGTCGTAATTAAGAGCACCAACAGTTCTATGTCTTTCTGTGCCATTTCCCGGAGAAACTGGAGTAAGGAATAAACAGCTAGGCTTGCAGTCAAGGTGGCTTTTATCTTCGCTTCATGAATGGCAGAGGCAGAGGTTTCTGGTGCGTAGGTGACTTCCTGGATGTACTCCTTCATTTGCAGCAGTGTCTTGGTGAGATCTTCAAGTTCAGAAACATTGGGAGTTTCAGGAAGCACATTCTCAGTATAGAAGATCCATTGCATAATGAACGAAGACGTGGGGAATTCCTTAACAGAATAGATATAAGGGTCCAGGAGGCACCTCAACAGAAACTTGATATAGGTGGTGTTCTCTGGAGGTGACTTCTTGCAAAACAGAACAGTATTCAGCAGGTACTCCTGCAGGGCTTTGTCCGACAGGCATACATTGATCCAGACACTATGGTTTTTGGTTTTTTCATTCAGATCCTGTTTGAAATCTATCAGTGCGAGCAGTTTCCTTTCATCCACCGTCACGTCCCAGGCCTTCACGCACTCCATGAAAGCTCTGGCCTCTTCCACTGCACTGACCAGTTCCTCTCCAAACATGGTGTCGACACTGTAATTCGTTAGCGCTTTGTACGCAGACCTGAGGCTGCTGCTCATTTGATAGCTGGATTTAAAATCACTGCTGTGATTCAACAGGATTATATCCCACACTGGGATCAGCTGAAAGCCTCGGTCGATAACACACCATGTTGTGTTATTAGCTACAAGCCCCAATTTCCACTGAGGAAGAGAATCCGTCTCTGATGGGCCCCCTGTGTTGGTCACGTAGACCTGAACTGCTGTGTAGTCACTCTTTCTGTCAGTTCCCTTAAAAGAAGCGTGTGAGCTGGATTTCGAAACGTCCACGTCCACTGCCACGTTGACACCGAATCTGCTGTAGCTGGCCCCAACGCAGCAGTTCAGTGCTTCAGAGGCTTGTCGCTTCATCTCTTCCCGCTGCTCAGCTCTGAATCCTTCCGTAGATGCCTTCCACCAGAATATTCCCCCAAAGTGGAGGGGACCCTGGTTTACATGGGACCCAAACCTGCTGAAGAAGCTCGCACATCTGCTTTTCAGCATGTTGGGCCTGTCTGCTTCCTCAGTGATGCTCAGAAGATGCTCGATTCCTTGCAGCTCCTGCAGGGCCGCATCTGAGAGGCGAAGCTGGTGCTTTTGGAAGTAGCAGGAGGCCAGAGGGATGTACTGGTACTTGGTGGTGCAAACGTAGCTCTGCCCAGAGCAGGATTTGTGGGTGTCCTCCGACTGTGAGGAGCTGCTGTAATCTGTACCGACTTCAACATTAAACCCCCAGAACCCAGCTTTGGCCGAAACACTGATGCTGAACCCCAGCTGCTCCATGGACTTGGTGAAAGTGGCTTCTGCTGCAGAGGAGGAGAACTCCTTCCTCTCGAGCAGCGACCCTTGCTCTGGACCGGTGAGCTTGAACCCATCGGGAACCCTGATGAGCTGGTCTCGCTTGGCCAGCACATCCTCAAGGCTGCTTGTTCTGTAAATGCCCTGCAGGGCCAGTCCCCCTGACGCCCGCCTCAGGACCTCCGTGTCGGAAACGTTCTCACTCCTGCCCACTGACAACTCCTGCTGCTCCAGCTGCTTCTGGATGCTCTCCAGCACATCCACCGATGACTTCTCCGGTAGCGTCCAGTACTCTTTCGGAATCTCTAGGGCTTGCCACAGAGCCTCCTCTTTCTGTCTCATAGCATCCCTGCTGTGGCTGCGGCTGTTGTGCATTTCTTTCAGCTCCTGCAGGGCTAGCTTGGCCGCTTCTTGTCTCTGCTTTGTCATCTCCAAGCGATTCTTCTGCAGCTCCTCAGAAGTTGATTTGTTTGTTGCTAGTTCCAGGAGTTTTCGCAGCGCCTTTGTTTCCCAGGGGTACCGTACTTCGCACTCCAGCTTAAGGTAGTCTTCATATTGCAGATGTTTCAGGGCTTCTCTGGACTTGACTCCCAGTATCTCTGACAGTTTGGGGAGCCAGTATGCATCATCCAGTCCTTCTTTCTCACAAGCTTCTGCCAGTAGTTTTTTAGCAAGAAGCGCCTTTTCATCATCCTCTGTTATCTCCTCCTGTGAACCCATGGCTGTGGAAGGAGAAAACAGACTTTCTTTAAGGCATGTTGTAAGAGGCCCTGGCCTTTAAAAGAGGGGTCTCCAGCAGCTCCAGCCCTGGGGATTCCTCCTACCCAGCTGCTGGAGCCCAGCCTGGCATGCCCCAAGTCCTGGGAGTCTCCATCCCGGGACAATGGATGTGCCTGCTGCTTTCCCATTTGCAGGATTCCCCATTTGCAGGATTGCATTTGTATCCCAGAGGCAACACACACACTCTCTGACTTGGCCACACAACCTGCCATGGACAAGGTGCTGCCTTCAACAGCGCCCACATCTACCCGACAGGACTCATAAATACGTAAGTACACACAACTGTGGGCATTTCTGGAGCCTTCGAGCACCAGCACAGCCCCGCTGCCCATCCAACAGTTCCCCCTGCATCCTGCACCCCCTTGCCAGCCCCACGGGTCTCCTCCTCACTGGCTGGTCCAGCTTGGCGCTCACCAGCAAGCAGAGGCACGTACTCATACACTCATCTCAGGAGCGCCCCACAGCCACAAGACACCCTTACCCTGAATACCCAGAACCAGGCACACAGGCTGTGACCTGTGGTCCTGCTCCAGCTGCCGGTGCAGAGCCCCTCACTCGCTTGCTCCCCCGAGGAGTTGGTTCTTGGGACACACATCTTTCCTATGCCAGTGGATGGGAAAAATCCGAGTAGTCCCTGTCCAGGGCTGTGCCTGGAGCATCCCCCGACTATGCAGGGTCCTGCCCTTGGGTCACACCAACCCCAGGCAGCGCCCCAGGCCCGGGGCAGAGGGGCTGGGAAGGGCCCGGCGGAGAAGGCCCTGGGGGTGCTGGCTGACAGCCGGCTGGGCATGAGCCAGCAGTGCCCGGGTGGCCAAGGAGGCCACCAGCCCCCGGGCTTGTGTCAGCACTGGGGTGGCCAGCAGGAGCCGGGCAGGGATGGGGCCCCTGTGCTCGGCCCTGGGGAGGCCCCACCTCGAGTGCTGGGCTCAGGTTTGGGCCCCTGGGGACAAGGAGGGCCTGGAGGGGCTGGAGCGTGTCCAGAGAAGGGCAGCGGGGCTGGGGCAGGGTCTGGAGCACAAGTGTGCTGGGGGGCGGCTGAGGGGGCTGGGGGGGTTTAGCCTGGAGAAGGGGAGGCTGAGGGGAGCCCTTCTCGCTCTCTGCAGCTGCCTGAGAGGGGCTGGAGTGAGGGGGGGGCTGGTCTCTGCTCCCAAGGCACCAGGGACAGGGCGAGAGGAACCGGCCCCAGGCTGCGTCAGGGGAGGGTTAGGTTGGGTGTGAGGGAAAATGCCTTCCCTGCCAGAGGGGTCAGGCCCTGGCACAGGCTGCCCAGAGAGGTGGGGGAGTCACCGTCCCTGGGGGGGTTCAAACACCGTGCAGCCGTGGCACTTGGGGCCATGGTTTAGGAGGCCTGGGGGTGTTGGGTTGGGGGTTGGACTTGGTGATCTTAGAGGTCTTTTCCAACCTCAGTGATTCTATGATCTTGTTGGCCGTCATTAGTGACTGGAGACTTTGGGTCTCTGGCATTGTTTCCATGCCCCCCATCTATCCAGTTTGTGTCCCTGTGTGGCTTTGTTTACCATTTCCCCCTTCACTTATTATCCCATGTGCATTGGGAAGGTCCTTGACAGCTAACTTTAACAGAGGTGACGCTCTCACTGTACACGTGCTTTTACACCTTTTTTTTTTCTAACACTATCATACAAACCTGATCATTGTCTCAGCTGGATACTGAAGGGGTTTAGGCAGTGCACAAAAGCTTTCATCCTACCAATGACACAAGACTCTTACCAACACATGTACTGACCTGAGGTGCTTGTGACTGGGCTCTTGGACCCTTTCAGAGCCTTTAATGTCAGATTTTCCTTTAAAGTCAGTGAAGATTTAGGCAATATGGGCTCTAATTCATCTCACCTCACACCAGATACTCCTTCTGGTCGGACACTTGACTTTCCAGAGGACACAGGTAGCCAAGGTCCCCAGCTCAACTGAGAGAGCACACCACCACACAGCAGGCCTGGTAGACAAGGCTGGGGTGTTCAGCAGAAGATGGGGATCGAGTCAGCACTTCAGGAGGTGAAACACCGGGAACAAAAGGCCCAAAATCCTAAAGGAGAAGACCAGACAGTCAGGAGACAGCAACCCATCAATGCAGAGGATTCATTCCAGTGAGTGCTGGAGGCCATTCCTTCTCCACCAGTGATGGGCCTGCAGTGACAGGACAAGGGGTGATGGGTTTAAACTAAAGGAGGGGAGATTCAGACTAGAGAGAAGGAAGGAATTGTTCACGCTGAGGGCGGTGAAAGCCTGGCCCAGGCTGCCCCGAGAGGCGGTCGATGCCCCATCCCTGGGAACACCCAAGGCCAGGCTGGACGGGGCTCTGAGCAACCTGCTCTGGCTGAAGGTGCCCCTGCTCACGGCAGGGGCTTGGGCTGGGTGGCCTCTAAAGGTCCCTGCCAACCTAAACAATTCTATGATTTCCCAGCCACTAAAGAGCCACCAGGGCCTTTTTGGGTGATGACCAGACTAGGGTTTTGCCTGGGACCTCAACCCACATACTCAATGGCACAGGCTGCCCAGAGAGGTGGGGGAGTCACCATCCCTGGAGGTATTTAAAAGACGTGTAGACGTGGCACTTTAGGGCATGGTTTAGGAGACATGGTGGTGTTGGGTTGGCAGTTGGACTTGATGATCCTAGAGGTCTTTCCTAACCTTAATGATTCTATGATATTATGGTTCTATGATTGTGTACCTTAGTCCAGGGACAGTTTGCAAAGTACAGATCTCCTGCTTTCAGTGTCTCTTCTGTGCACAGCAAAAGGTGCCCAGGAGTGACTCATGACAGGGCTGAATGCTCAAATGCCACAGCAGCATCATGGGGAGGAAGGCCAAGCCTGTCCATGAAGTCAAAGCTCAACCTGATTAAAAAGGTTCCTCCAATGCCCTACTACCTGCTGACCTCCCAGATACTGGCCCTACCAGCACCACCGTGCAGCCCCCAGCAAGGGAGGGTGGAGGGTTCACACCTGCTTTCTCGAGGGGAGAAGATGTGGGAGGATGAACAGCAGGCTGGAGGATGCTCTGTGAGAGCTAAGCCTGGAGACTTGCAGAAAAGTCCCAGCTCCAACTACACAGGCTGTGCTCTCCGGTGAGGCTCAGCCAGCCTCAAAGCAAAGCCTGGACGTGGCAGAGCCTGGGGGAACGGCACTGACGATGTGGCACCACGTGCCCTCTCCCACCACTGCCCAGATCATGCATCTGCTGCTGTGGGTGAAGCTCAAGCCCCTGAAGAGACAGAGAGAAACACCACGGTGGGTCGGCCTCCACTGGGATCTAAGCACCCACCAGCAGCTCGTGCAGTCCCACCAGCAGGACAGGGGAGAGAGAAGTGGAAAAGCAGAAGCAAGAAAAACTCCTGGGTCGAGACAAGGAGAGCTTAGCAAGCGAAGGAAAGCTGCGTGCGCTCGCAAAGCCAAGCCGGCTCTTTATTCACTACCCCCCATCGGCAGGCTGACGTCCAGCCGCTCCCTGGGAAGCAGAGCCTCAGCCCGTGTGACAGCCGCCTGCGGAGGCAAACGCCGCAGCTGCCAACATCTCCCCTCCCGCCTCCTTCCCTCCTTTGACTGCTGAGCACGGCGCTGTGCAGCGCGGTCCTCTCGGGCCACCCATCCCGGCTCTGTCCCCTCCCAACTTCTCACCCGTGGGAGCGGTACCAACGCTATTTCAGTCTCAGGTGCCCAAATCAGCACCGCTCGGCCGCGATGGAGGACGTTAACTCCCGTTTCACGGGAACAGGCTCCTTGAGAGTGTTTTCCCCAGCCCTGCCCCAGGGGAACCCGGCTCTGGAGGTGCTTGTGCCTTTGAGGGGCTGCACCAGGGCCCAGAGCACGTTGGGTGGTGAAGTCCAGGCTGTAGGAGAGGCTGGGAGAGGTGAATCCCACCATCGTTCCACCGAAAGGAAAAGGAAAAACTCTCCCCGTAGGCTTGGGGGCCGAGCAGGGTGTCCCACGAATGCCGCTGGTTACCCCCAGTGCTGCCACACGCCCCAACGTGCGGTGCGGGAGGCAGGCACCACCACCCAAGCTGCCCGCGCCGCCAGCCCGCGGACCGCACCCCAGCACCCGTCGCTTCCGCACCCCCGTTCACGCTGACGGAGAGCACGCCACAGAAAACGTTATTAGCCATGGGGTTCCCCAAATTATCCGCCTGCCGTGGTTTTGGCTGGGATAGAGTTAATTTTCTTCTCTGTAGCTGGTGCAGTGCTGCACTTTGGATTTGGTATGAGAATAATGTCGATAACACCGACGTTTTAGTTGTTGCTACGTAGTGCGTGTACTAGTCACGGACTTTTACAGCCTCTCGTGCTCTGTCAGGGGCACAAGGAGCCGGGAAGGGAGGGGACACAGCTGAGGCAGCTGATCCAAACTGGCCAAAGAGATATTCCATATCATATGACAGCACACCCAGCACATTAACTGGGAGGAGTTGGCCGGGGGAAGCAGTGGTTGCGGCTCGGGGACCGGCAGCCCTGGTTGGCGGGTGGTGAGAGGTTACACCACTTATTGTTTGGGGTCCTTTTTTTCCCCTGGGATTCACCTCTCTTGTTATTTTTCTTTTCATTATATTATTGTTATTATTATTTGTTCTATTACTATTTTATTTTAATTATTAAACTGTTCTTATCTCAACCCACGAGTTTTCTTGCTTTTGCCCTTCCTTTTCTCTCCCCATCCCACCGGGGTGGGGGCAGTGAGCGTGGGGCTTAGTTGCTGGCTGGGGCTAAACCACAACACCTTTTTAGCTTCTGAGGCCACGGGAGTGCCCGTATGGCTGCCTTCCCACCTCCCCTTTGCCTTCCGGTCTCGCTCCGACCCACCCCAGCCCCACCCCGTGTCTCCAGAGCAGGAAAGCAAATGCACCAGGGTACCGGAGCATGCACAGCTCCGCCGCCACCCTGGCCCCCGGCCCCCGGCCCCCCGGCACAGCTGGGCTTCAGGCGAGTGCACCCACCCTGACCCACCGAGGGGCTGGGTCGTGCCCAGGGCGGGCAGGATCAGCCCCAGGTGGGGGGAGCGCTTCCCAGCCCAGGGAAGGGGTCGCAGCCGGGAAGGGGCTCTGCAAGGGGTCTGTCCCTAGAGCAGACAGCAGGTCCCTCCCCATCCAGCCCTGCTGCCGGCTCCTGAAGCCAGGCTTTGCACCTCTGCAGACATCAGTCTGCCCCTGAATCCCCCCCAGATGCCGCCTCCGGCTCTGACGCCTCAGCCTCCTTCCTACCCTCCCAATTCAACCCTTGCAGCACACACGGGTCCTCTGAGCTTCCTCAAACAGGCTGGCAAGCAAAGGCTGCTTCCTCCATCCCACGCTCAGAGCAGAGACCATTCACCTGCTGCCCTAAAGCCCCTTTTTTTCATTCTCTGGCGTCTCTCAAGCGATGAGAAAACACACAAAATACAAAGCAAAGGACAAACGCCACCTCTGCTCTGTGGTGATCCCCGGCTCCCAGCCCCAGAGCTCGTCAGCAAGGTCCTGCCGTCTCTCTCCGGTGCTCGGCAGCTCGCAGGCTGGTGTCAGCCCAGTGCAAGCCCTCTCTTTATACAGCTCCCAGTTCTTTAGTGGGGTGTGCTCTTTTGCATTCGTGGAGGCAGGGAGGACTTCTGCCTTCCTGGAAATCAGGCCATTGTCTGTAGCAGAATATGAAAGTGAAACACAGGAGCTGCTGCAGCTGAGCCTGGCAAGTCAGAAGGCAGCAGCAGGTGTAGGCACACACACCAGGCTCCCAAATCCTGCCCTGGGCTCTGCGCAGGGATGCCCGGTGCTCCCGTCCAGCGCCTGTGGAGTGCTGGGGAAGCTGCTGCCTGAAATCTGGGCGAAAGGCAGCAGGCGCTGGGGCAGCGCTTGGAGTTCTTGGCTGGAAACCTCCCCAGCCTGCTCCTCTTACCCCTGAATCATCGAATCACAGAAGGGTTTGGGTTGGCAGGGACCGCTAAAGGCCACCCAGCCCAACCCCCTGCCGTGAGCAGGGACACCTTCAGCCACAGCAGGTTGCTCAGAGCCCCGTCCAGCCTGGCCTTGGGTGTTTCTCTCCGTCCCTCCATCCCCCAGCCTGGATTGATCCCAAGGGCTGCCCCGATCCAGGTGCAGGACCCTGCACTTGGCCTTTTTGAGCCTCAGGAGGCTCTCCCAGGCCCACCTCTCCAGCATGTCCAGGTCCCTCTGGATGACATCCTGTCCTTCTGGCGTGTCACCTGCACCGCTCAGCTCCATGTCACCTGCAACCTTGCTGACGGTACACTCGAGCCCACTGTCTGTGTCATTGATGAAGATATCAAAGGGCACTGGTCCCAGTACAGACCCCTGAGGGACACCACTCATCACCGGTCTCCATCCAGACCTCGAGCCATTGACCACGACCCTCTGGATGCAACCATCCAGCCAGTTCCTCATCCACCGACCAGCCCACCCATCAAATCCACCCTGAAGCCTCCTTTCCTCATCCCTCTCCTCAGAGGCCCCCTTTGCATCCACCGCTCCGGACGCCTGCAGGATTTATTGATGCTCATCCCCCCCAGCCCACGTCCCCTCCACCCCACGCGTCCTGTGCCGGCTTTGCACCGCAGCCGCTCGGGGCAGCCCGGGGGGCTCGGCTCCCGCAGGGCGAGGGCTCTGCAGCAGAGACGGGTGTGGGGTCCCGACCCTGGGGCCGGGCTGATGCCGGGGGTCCGCTGAAGGAGGGAATGCCACGATGGCACCGCGGTGAGGGGCGGAACTAGGTGAAGACTTGGTGGTCGCCCCTTGCTCAGCCCCCAGCCCCAGCTGTGCAGACCCCGATACCGCGCCTCTGCCACTCCCTGCACCGCTCATCAGCTGCCCGAAAATTAGGCCTAAACTTATGTCGACAGCTTCTAACAACCCCCCCTGGGGGAAGTGTTTAAACCAAATCAAGCAGCTGCCACCCTCTCGCAGCTAAACACTGATCGCCAGCACAACTGCTGGAGGGTTTAGTTGTGTGGCTCCTTAAATTACAGAAACATGAACACTTTTGTTGACCCACAAGGTCTTCCTCCCTCCTCGCCCCTCATTTACCCACCACAACAGCCCCTGTTCGGCTCCGAGAGGCGTAGCGGGGCGTGCTGCGGAGATTAAGCCTTGCACGAAGACATGTGGGGACCGGGGGCTTCATGCCGGCTGTAAAATCAGAGCGTGGGAGTAGCTCGGTGGAGCTCCCTCTCAGCCGGCCTCAGACCCCCATCGCCTTTGACCTTGCCGCGGACTGCAGGACCACCGAGCAGGGCATGCTCCCCCTCCCCCAACTTCATGCATTTTGCTTCGCCAATTTCTGTCTTATTATGTATTGGGCTTACTATATAGGTTAAAATAACTTGCTTAAGGACAGTGGAAAGTACAATAACCTTGTGCTATATGTGAACCTCCTGGCGCCCCGTCAGGGAAGCGCGTTCAGACAGAATCTGTCTCGCTGCGGGCAACAACCCGGGAGCGGCGCCCGGCAAGGGGTCCCTGTGCCCCTGCAGCAGAGTGGCTCTGGCCGGCTGCCCCGCGGCAAGGTGCGCCTGCTCCAGCCTTACCAAGCACGGGTCATGCCCAGGGGCAGCCGCTGATCCGCCGCACCCCTCTGGCTGCCCCGCGGGAGATGCTCCAGCCCCGCAGGCGCCGGTCCCCGGGGGCTGCCAGAGCACTGGGGGCACCCCTTGGCATCCTCCATCCTCGAGAGAGGTTTGCAGATTAAATTCCTGATCTGAGAAGAGAGAAACGAGGGAGTTTGCCTGAAACCACATGAGCCCGAAGAGCAGTTTCAGTTTCACAGGCTGCCTGCGTCCCCTCCAGAAAGGGCTGTGATTGCTGAGAAACAGAGGCAGCCGGGCCAAGCACAAGCAAGGGGGGAAGAGCAATATGAGCTTTGAACCTCCTCGGAGTCTGCGCAAGGACTGGCAGCCAGGGGAGAGCAGAGGGAAAACTGCTGTTTACCTGCCCCCAGGGTCGCAGCTGCAAATATATGGGCTCCCCCGTGGGCACATAGCGGCGAGGGGGGGTCATTAACATCACGACGGGGGCTCTCAAAGCCTGCCTGCAAACGTGCGTCACCCTTTTCTCTGGCCCGGGGGAGGCCGGCCAGCTCCTTGTTATTTGGCAGCAATTGCACGAGCGGAGCCCTGTCAGCACCCCGAGGCGGGCGGCGGACGCAGGAGGGCTGGGGGCCGCAGCGAGGAGCGGGAAGGGAGCAGACAGCAGGTCTTGGTGCCTCCTCCCGGGTCTGGAGGGGAAGGGTATAGGGCAGCCCTATAGCCCAGGTATAGGGGATGGAGCCGGGGAGGGAAGGGATGGGGATGGCGGCTCATCGCCTGTGCTCAAGGCAGGGGCATCGGAGGCCATCTCCAAAACCACTAGCCATCACCCCCGAGAGCTCATGCAGGGCGGCGAAAGCCCCTGGGCTGCAGCAGGGCAAAAAGAAGGAAGAAGGGAACTGGGGACTCGCAGTGCCCCCGGTGCAGCTTCCACAGCCAGAGGCACCCGACCAAATCGTCCGATGATCCTCGACTGATATCAACCTCCACTGCTCGATTTGTAGCACCCAGGGGTTAATGAGGTGAGACAAAGCAGGCAGGGAGCTTGGCCAAGGCCAAATGCAGTCACGCCAACCTCACTTCTTTCCCCGAGAGGTTCGTGGGCCGTGTGGGTGGGCAAGCGGCGGTGGGTGTCCTGTCCCTCGGCTCGGCGGGGCTGCCAGCCTCGGCTCCCGCAGCTTTTCCAGCACGGGAAGCAGGCACGGACGGTCCCGGCACCCCAGATCACGGGTGCCAGGCCACGGTGCAAGGCTGCTCCCGAAAAGCTGCCTCTTGTTTTGGGCTAGAAGAGTGAGGGTGGTGCACTGAGGAAGGGGCCGTCCTGCTCTGCTCAGGACCCACACGGCTGTGGGACCCACCCTGCCATGGGGAGCTGTGGGGCGGGAGGGAAACCCCCAGGGGTTCTGGGGAGGGGGGCAGAGAGGGGGAAGGCGGAGGGTGCCTCACATCCCCCCAGGAATGGGTGCTCGCACAGAGCGGTTGGAGGGCCCAGCACAGAGCCCACAACAGGGCAGTGCACACACGTGCACACACACAAGCACGCACACGCACACGAACACCTGCATATGTGTGCACACACACGCACAGACGTGCACACGTACGCACACGTGTGCACAGGCACACACCTGCAAGCGCACACGCATGCGTGCCCAGACCCGCAGATGCGCATGCACGTATGCGCACGCGCGCACACGGGCGTGTATATGCACCCACAGGTGCGTGCGTACACACAAATGCACGCGCACACGCCTGCGTGCACGCGAACGCCCACCGACATGCACGCGCAGGCACACACACGCATGTACACGCCCCCCCGTGCATACATGCACACACACACAGAGGCATACCCATACACGTGCATACGTACACGGGCACACGCGTACACGCACGCGCACGCATACACACCCGCCCGGAGGCACACACGTGTGTACGCACGCACCCCTGCAAAGCCCTGGCTGGGCCCCCCACCAGCACAGCGTGGGCTGCAGCCGGGCTCTGCTCCCGGATGCTTTTGGGGGGGGTGGGAGCTGCACCCCCCACCTTGCCCAGCACCGCAGCAGCTCCCCCCGCAGCACCCCAGAGCAGGGGGCCAGGGGTCCAGCCCCGGCTTGGGGACCAAACACCGCCAGGGCAGGAGCTTTTCGGGGCAGCCCGGAGGTGAGATGAGCAGCGCAGGGGGCTGCACCGGGGCGCGGTTCCCCCCCGCGCCTGGGGACGGGCTGCTTCCCTTCTGGGACCACGGGGTGCCAAGGGGGGTCCGGGGCTGACAATGTCACGGCGGCTGCTGGGAGGGTCCCGTCTGCAGCCCGGGGAGAAGGGGGAAGGCTCCTGCGAGCCAGGACAAGGCACAGACGCTTGTCCCCAATCTCCTCAGGGATTTCGTGGCCCAGAGGATGTTGCTTCCAGCCCCTGGTTACGGTGGCTCTCGTTGAGCTGGGGCCGATCGCCTCCCCGCCGCCATCCCGCACCGGGAGATGGAGCCCCGCGCCGCGCCGTGCCCCCGGCCACGCGTGACGCTGCACCCCGCGGCCGGGCCCGTCCTGCCCCTGCCCCGGGCGGCTGGGACGGGGCCAGGAGAGAAGCGACTGGTTTTAATGGAGTCCTGCACGGAGCCCAAGAAAAGCAGATGTGTAAATTACGGTCTCCCAGCTCCGCGGTCTTCGTTTGCTCCTTACAGGTGCTCCTTTGATCTCCCCTGGGGATGGGCAGACCTGGGGGGGTTCGGGCTCTCCGGGGGGACGGATGGCACCCAGAAGGCCAGCGCGGCAGGACAGCATGGCTGCCCACCGAGGCGCCTCCTCTGCGACGTCCCTCCCTCTCCGCCGGCCCCCGCTTGCCAAGGGGACAGCGTGTCGTGCTTTCACATCACCAAAGCACCAGCCTTTGGCCCCAGGACCGACACGGGCTATTGACCCTCTGCTTCCCAAAACACCGTCTCCATCCAGCACCCCGGAGGCCGAGATGAGGCTGCAGCCCAGGTCTCAGCCCGACTCCCCCCTCATTGTCCTCAACTACATCAGCACAACCCAGGTATGCCCACAGCTAACACACAAATCACCCAGAATAACAAACGCCTCCATGCAAACGGCCCCGGGACGTGATTTATTAAAGCAACAGATGCACAGGTTCTGTGCGTTACCGGTGATAAAACTGCTGGTTACAAGACACACACAAATACTAAGGAAACGAGTAACACTGCGAGGCTACAAGTGCGTTACGCAAATATGAAGCGACTCTAATGCATTGGAGATTTAAAGTGAAGATTTAAAGTGAAGCTTTAAATCTCTGAGTTTTCCCAGGGAAACACTTGGTGTAACCAAATGTTTAAATCTTACCCAAAGGTGTCCCAGTGCGTGGGGGGAGGGGGGGAGGCTCAGCCCGTCGACTGCTCCCAGAGGTCACAGTGGTACGCGATGGGATCTTCCCCAACACCCTCCTCCTCTTCACGTATTTTGTACTATTTTTTACCTTTCAGGTGGAGCTTGAGTGACTCCGGTCATTTGTACCTTTATTATGATGGGTGTAAAATTTCCTCGCTTTACTTTTAAGAGCATAGACTAGAAGGAATTCCAAACGCGTGCCCAGTGAGGGGTGGCCGCACCTGAGAGGCGGGTAGCTTTTGGGATGGAGGGGTGCTTTGGTATTATAATGATATTATAATGAGCAAAGCTCACCAGAAGGACATCATTTTGCCGAAAGCATGAGGGCCTGTTGGCCCAGGGTAGCAAACGTGCAGCTCCAGGGTACAGTGAGTCCCCATTTATCAGAGCCTGGCTGCGATGCCCCCGCACCGCTCCACCCTCCGGACAACTCCTCTCAGAGTCAGTGCGCCAAGGGCTCCTGGCACTGCCGACATCTGTGGTTACAGGGGACCTTCCGTGGAACGGGTTCCTCACATGCCAGCTGCACCCCACCCTGACAGCTTCTTCCATGCTCTACCTTTCCTAAAGACATGTTTAATCTAAGTCACCTCCGGCGATTATTCCACACCCCCGCGAGTCACCCCAGGGAGCCGATCTGGGGCTGCCTCACGGGGATCCCAAAGACACCCCAGGGGCATCACACACACACCCCCAAACCACAGCCCTGCACCCAGGGTCCCCCCGAACCTGCGCCTCCCAAACCTGCCTCTGCACAGCCCAGCCGATGGCACCTGTCCAGGGTCTCCCCCACCTCCTGAACCCCCTCCCTCTTTTGGGGGGGCACAGGATCTGCCCAGAGCCCCTGCACCCCTCAGACCACGCAAGACTCGGGGTGCCACGGGAGGGTATTGCAGGGGCAGGGAGCACTCGCCCCCCTCCCTTTCTCCATGAGGAACTGGGTCCTGGGGACGGACCCGGCGCCTGCAGCTCAGCTGCCCGGGAAGGCTGCAGGGTGCTGGCAGCACCGGCGCGAGGGCCTTCAGCCTCACTGAAACTGGGGAGCGGGGACCCCTCTGCCGTTCCCAGGAAGGTATTTATTGAGGGCGCCGGCTCTGCACAGTGCTGTGCCCCTCCTGCCAGCCCCACGCACCGAGGCGATGGATTTCCCCAGCGTAGCAATTGGGGAATGCGCCCCCTCCCCACGCCAGCCCCCCTGCCCCGTGGATGGACAGACAGACAGACACTGCTGTGCCTTCTCACTGGAGGGTCGCTCCTGGGGCTGGGCTGCCCCTGGATTCCAGCAGGATCCTGGGGGGCTGCGGGGCCAGGGGGGGCTCCCCCAGCTTGCCGGAGCCCGCGGGACTCCGTGGGAGCTGGCAGTGGGGCCAGGGGCAGCCACCCTCAGCTTGTGCCGCCACGGGCCCCGTGACCGTTTCTCCCTGCCAGGTCTGGGCTTTTTGGGGGGGCACACGTGACCTCGGGGATCCCCCCGGCAGCACTCCTGCTTCAGGTGCTCAATTCCAGCTGCTGCTTCGTCCTCTGTCAGCGGGCTCCGGGACATCCGCAGGGACGTCATCGTCACTCTGGGGAGAGAGGTGATGGTGACCACCCTGGGGGACCAGCCCACGCACCCCCCAGCATCATCATGGCCGGTGCCCGCCCTCAACCCACGGCCCCAGCGTGGGCAACGCTCACCCCCAACGATGCTCAGCAGCTCCTCGAGCTCCTGCTGCAGCCGCAGGCGCAGCAGCTCCCGCAGCAGCTCCCGGCGTCGGTTCCGCGGGGCCACCCCCATACGGCGCAGGGTCCCCTCCGTCAGCCGCAGCAGGGCCCGGCCCGAGACGTCGTGCTCACGCGCCAGCTCCGCCAGCTCCGCGCTCCCGCTCCGTGCGGCCAGCCACGCGCCCACCTCCGCCACCGTCCACTGCCCCGCCGGGCGCCGCTCCCGCCGGCAGCACCCCTCCGACGCCTGCGCCGGGAGGAGAGGGCGAGCTGGGATGTCCCCTCGTGCCCCAGCCTGTCCCTCCAGCTCCATGGAAGCTGTAGGGTCAGGCTGGCTCCTCCCGGCCACAGTCCCCCCTCCCCAGCCTCCACGGGACCCTCGGTCCCACCCCCGCACTGATGCTGGTGCTTGCACCCGCACCCCCATCCTCCACCTGTGGGGATCACAGAATCATTAAGGTTGGAAAAGACCTCCAGGATCACCAAGCCCAACCGCCAACCCAACACCCCCAGGCCTCCTAAACCATGGCCCCAAGTGCCACGTCTACATGTCTTTTAAATACCTCCAGGGATGGAGATCCCCCAGCCCCGGTTGTCTGTGGGGTGTCTCCAGCCCATGAGCCCCTGCCCGCGCTCACCTCGGCCGTCGGGCGTCCCTCTGGCGGCACCTCGGCCCCGTCCTGCACATGGGTGTCCATGTGGGGCAAGGCACGGCGGTGGCTCAGGCGCCCTGCAAATGGGGCTTCGTCAGCCGGGGGTCCCACGCCTTGCCCCCCCAGACCAGCCCCCTCATATCCTGCCAGCCAAAATAACCCCCCCAGCCCCCCCGCACAGCAAAGCACCCCATCCCGTGGTCCCTGCACGTGGGACGCAGGCAGGGTTGGCTCTCCTCCCCAGTGCCACCCGGTCTGTGCCCCCCAAGCCCCTCAGTAGGAGGGGGTCCCGTGAGCCTACAGGGAGACACCGGCACGGCACAGCTCCACCAGCCCAGCCAGGACCCCTTCCCTGTGTGACCCCCTCTTCCTCCCCGCCCTCCACCTCGGCTCAGCGCCCAACGCCAGGAGCGCGGAAGAAACCTTTGCCCCAGGCCCGCCACCGCGGGCACAGCCCCGACAGCCCGCCTTGCCCCCGCAAACGGCACCACCAGGCTGCGAGGGGACCCCGGCCATCTCGGGGAGCCGAGGGTCAGAGCCAGGCCGGGGCGGAGGAGAGCAGAGCCGGGCTCTGTCCGTACCGAGAGCCGGCGAAGGAGCTCTGCAAAGCCTCCTCTGTCTTCCCGCCCGGTTCGCTGCGGCCAGCCCACCCCGTTGCCCCCAGCACGTTCCCCGCACAGACCGGCACCGGAGCAGCTTCACCCACCACGACGACGTCCCGGCGAGGGTCCCGGCAGAGAGAGGCACTGGCAGAGCAGGTGGGAGGAGCGGGATGAGCCTCAAGGATGAGTCACATCCTGAAGGGCTGCAGCCCAGCCCCACTGAGCATGTAGGGACCCAGCCACCGCCTGCACCAGCCCACGGCGCTGCTCGGCTCCCCCGACACCCTGGCGGGCGATTAAATCCCCCAAATAACATTGAAAATCATCCACCGTGGAACAGACAGGCCAGAACGGCCCAGCGGAGCCACGGGGCTGCAAGGGCTGCCCCAGGACACCGGCAGCACGCTTGCGCCTGAGCCGTGGAACAGCTCACCTCCCGGCCAGGGCACAAACAGCACCTTCCCAGCCGCAAGCACGCCAGCCCCGAGCAGCGTACATGCTTCAGCTCCCTCCGGTCCCGGCAGCAAGCCCCAGCACAGCCCCAACAGCCCGGGGGCTCGCAGCAGGGTGCCTGTGCCCCCACCATCCTGCACTGAGGGTATGGATGAGGATCCTCACCAACAGAGCAAGCAGCTACGCATTTTTGTTGTGGTGCTACATTAGAGACTGTTGAACTCCACACGTCCTGCAAAGGAGGATCGCACCAAGCCTCCAGGCTGGCCGGGCCGTGGGAACGGGCTCTCGCACACGTTGGAACGCTGGGAATTGCAGCGGTGCCACTTAGAAGTTGGATGAGCTCTCCAGGACTTCCCTCTGCCAGCAATCACAGAAACATGGAATTACTGAGCTTGGAAAAGACCTCCAGGATCAACAAGGCCAACCCCAACCCAACACCCCCAGGCCTCCCAAACCATGGCCCCAGGTGCCACGGCTGCACGGTGTTTGAACCCCCCCAGGGACGGTGACGCCCCCACCTCTCTGGGCAGCCTGTGCCAGGGCCTGACCCCTCTGGCAGGGAAGGCATTTTCCCTCACACCCAACCTAACCCTCCCCTGACGCAGCCTGGGGCCGGTTCCTCCCGTCCTGTCACTGGTGACTTGGGAGCAGAGACCAGCCCCCCCCTCACTCCAGCCCCTCTCAGGCAGCTGCAGAGAGCGAGAAGGGCTCCCCTCAGCCCCCTCTTCTCCAGGCTAAACCCCCCCAGCCCCCTCAGCCGCCCCCCAGCACACTTGTGCTCCAGACCCTGCCCCAGCCCCGCTGCCCTTCTCTGGACACGCTCCAGCCCCTCCAGGCCCTTCTTGTCCCGAGGGGCCCAAACCTGAGCCCAGCACTCGAGGTGGGGCCTCCCCAGGGCCGAGCACAGGGGCCCCATCCCTGCCCGGCTCCTGCTGGCCACACCAGTGCTGACACAAGCCCGGGGACTGGTGGCCTCCTTGGCCACCCGGGCACTGCTGGCTCATGCCCAGCCGGCTGTCAGCCAGCACCCCCAGGGCCTTCTCCGCCGGGCACTTCCCAGCCCCTCTGCCCCGGGCCTGGGGCGCTGCCTGGGGTTGGGGTGACCCAAGGGCAGGGCCCGGCACTGGGCCTTGTTAAACCTCACACAACTGGCCTCAGCCCATCGATCCAGCCTGCCCAGCGCCCCTGTGCAGCCTCGGTGTCCTGCTCTGGGGAAGTGGGACACCAAGCACCGTGTTTGAGCAGGGAACACAGGGGTTGTTTGCACAAAGTCAAGCAGGGCCCTTCTCCCCTCGCCCAGGCGGCTCCCACCCGCACCCGCCTCCCTGCGCCGCATTCCCACCCACAGCATTTCCAACCAGGAATAAACAAGAGCCACCCACTGTCGCGCCCGTCCCTTACCTCAGGTGTGTCTCCCGAGTCGCGGGGCTGTACAGCAGCCACTGGGTCGCAGAAGCTGTTGCTTTATACAAAGGACTCAAAGGTTTTTGCAGGGCGTTTCAGAACAATCTCTGTTCCCTGGCAAATAACACCAGCCGTCCTCAGCGTAACAAAACCAGAGAGCCGAGTGAAGAAAATCACCCAGAACACGAACCCAAAGGGCAAGGACAGCCATCTCATCTTCCCAAAACCTTGGGAGAAAGATCGCGAGTCTGCACACCTGAAGTTCATCAACGACCTGATGCGGCGTAAGCACTACGCTGCCCCTGTTCCTGCATTTCCAAAATGCCGGATGCTGAAAGTGCGTAACCAAGGAGCCACAGAGAAGCAGGAGTTACCAAAACAGCCGCAAAAGCGTGGCTCTGGGTGATGCACTGGGGCTCTGGAGCTCAAGGTGGGCTCCGGGCAAGTTTCGGAGCAGCTGCCGCCCCTGTCAGAGGGCAGACACCCAGTACCGCCCCGGAGCGCACAGCCCCCACGACAAACACCGTGGAAACCCTCCCCAGCGTATTTCAGGCGAGGGGAGGGAAAGGAAAAAGCCAGACTATTTTTTTATTTTCCCGATTTATTGTGGCTACCACGGTGACACTCATTTGCCAGCAGCAATTTGCTACTTCCAATGCTGTTTGGACATTGTGCAGCAAACTCCCTCCGTACAAACCAGCCAACTCAGCCTGAACCCGCTTCCAACAACGGCTGTTACTCCCTACAAGGACTCATTAACTCCCATCTCAGCCCACCGACTGCCAGTACCTCGCGTTCTCCTCATCTCCAAACTTAATTCTCTTGTACGCAGCTTTGGAATCATTCTTCTTCTCCAGGGGGAGAAACCTTGCTTACTGAAGAGTTACAACAGAAATCAGATAGGTTACAAGGACACCGGAGAGAACAAGAGCCACGTTAACTTTTAGTCTCCTGGAATATTTCCTAGAGCGTGTTCATTGGTTGAAAATTACCAGCTGAGTAGCTAAAAGGTATTTACAAAGGCCACCAAAAATCCTTTCCGAGAAGGACTGTAAATACGCTTTTATTAGTGCATTGAAATGGCGTTGCCAGGCACAGGAGATGTGAATACCCACTCAGCAGTCCCTTGTCCCGTTACTGAGGGTAAAGCTCCACTATCATCGCGTGCCCCTGAAAAGAGAGAGAAAGAGGGAGCAAACGGTCACCGCAAGGACTAATTGTTGCAGACACGCACCTAACGGGGGGCGCCCATCTCCCGACTGTCTTAAAATAAAAGGGGAGATGAAAATCCAGAGGCGATTCACTAAGAGGATTCTGCAGGCAGGGCTTTGACGGCTTCAGGAGAGCACAGATGGGCTTCAGGCTGGCCAAAGCAGCAGAGCCCACCCTGACCCGAGCATCAGGCTCTCCTGAGGGCCAAACCAGGAACTCAGGGAGGAGGCGGCGGCGGGACCTGCTCCCCCAGGTTACGGAGGGCCAGCCATGCCAGGTGCCCTCAGAAGTGCCACCAGTCGCCGCAGCCCGAACCAGGGCTCCCATCCGCAGCTGCAGGGGCTGTAGGGAGAGTCTCACCCCCCCACTTTCCCTGCCAAGGTCGCTCTCCCCAAGATTAGAACGATGCTCACAAACCACAACCCGGGAAGTCTTTGAGAGCCACCAAGCGAAACCCTCAGAACGTGGCAGAAATCTCCCCTTCCCTTTCGTGGCACACGGGCAGCGACGGGCTGCCGTCGCCACTGCCCAGGGGCGATCCTGAGGCGGGCTGGAGAGTCTCGAAAGCGGTCGAGGCGGAGGGGGCTCGCTGAACCGAGCTGTGCTAAGGAGGCAGCCAGCCGAGCCGGCGGGCGTCAGGAACCCCCGGTGCCACGGGACTGCGGAGGTGCCCCCGCACCTGGTGTCGCTGGACAGGGTTTTGTGTAGCGCCAACAGGAGCAGAAATGCAATTTCTCTCCCCCTCCAGAGGGAAGAGCGCCAGCCATGCAGCATCGTTACCTGCCCTCCTGCAGCACAGGCAGCAATCAGGCCGTACTGCCCTCCCTCCTTCTTCAATCTGTGGGCAGCAGTAATTACTAGTCGGCAGCCAGTGGCACCGAAAGGGTGTCCCAGCGAGAGGGAGCCGCCCCAGTTATTGAACTTCTCCAGAGGGGGGGCTCCGACCTGCAAGAACACACAGAGGGACGCACACAGTCACCTGTCTGGAAGGAGGGTGGCCTCACCACAACACTAAACCTACACAGCCAGCCGGGGCCGCTGGAGGAGCTCTCTGGGCCGTACGAGTGCCTGCTGACAGCACAAAACCGCGCCAAAGGCTCTGCTGCTTCCCCCGCAGCCAGCCAGGTACGCCCCGTGCTGGCAGGAGGCATGCAGAAGGACTGAGCCCCTCCCATTGTTTTTAATTCCCTCCTCTCCAACAGTTACAACTATGGCTCTAGCTCTCCACCTCCCGCTCACAACGGGAATGCCATTGCTCCCAAAGAAACTGCTCAGATGGGCATTTGCTAACCCAGAGTTCAACGTTGCTTCTCCTCGCAGGACCTAACAAAAGCCCTGCTTTCCAGCACTAGCATGCCCCGCTGCAACGTGGAATCCGGTCAATCCCGAAGTTAAACTGAAGATAAAAGCACCCTGACCGCGCCTTACCTTTGACTTTCTGCCCATGTAGTTTTGCGCAAACCAGTCTGAATCCATCGCTTTCAGGTTAGCCAGTATCTGCCCCTGAAAAGGAGGGGAGGGCAATGTCAGCGAGGACGACGGCAGACTTCGATGCAAGCCTATGGACAGCGCTAGCAAACAGGAGATGCCCTGAGACTGGCTACAGCCACAACGCCAACACAGCCAACCGGAAAAAGCACTTTATGGGATCAGCCCTGTTGATCCACGTTAGCTCGACCCCAGCGAGAAAAAGAGGCTGTCCAAATAACAGGCGACCTCTGCACCGTAACACGTATTAGCAGGCGATGTGCGGAAGTGGCTTCTTTCATACAAGGGTCTTGGGAAAGTAAGATTTATTATTATTATTATTATTTTAAAAGAATCTGCATTCCTTTGGTGACTTCAGTCAACAAAAGCCACTCTTAGCATGGACTGTGTCAACATAAAGATGTTTTCTGGTTAAAATAGACGCAGCACTTACATTTAGACATAGATGTAGAATTACAGCTATCTACATTTATAGAAATATCGAATCATTCAGGTTGGAAAAGACCTCCAGGATCACCAAGGCCAACCGCCAACCCAACACCCCCAGGCCTCCCAAACCATGGCCCCAGGTGCCACGGCTGCACGGTGTTTGAACCCCCCCAGGGACGGTGACTCCCCCACCTCTCTGGGCAGCCTGTGCCAGGGCCTGACCCCTCTGGCAGGGAAGGCATTTTCCCTCACACCCAACCTAACCCTCCCCTGACGCAGCCTGGGGCCGGTTCCTCTCGTCCTGTCACTATTTATTTGGGAGAAGAGACCAGCCCCCCTCCTCAGTACAGCCTCCTTTCAGGTAGTTGTAGAGAGGAGGTAGTGAAGGTCTTAAGAGCTTTCACCAACACCAGATGCCTACAGAATGGTCTTTTACAGTCAGAGGCATCCTCGGTGTTCAGAGTACTTACAGCAAAAGCTTCGTGGAATTCAAACACATCGATATCAGCCATGGTCAGACCAGCCTTCTCTAGCACTTTGGGAGTAGCATATGTTGGACTGAGGAAGGGTTAAGAAACAGAGTCTGGCATGAATATGTTTCCTCCCATCATCATCCCCTTTTTCCACAGCGACCCACGCTACAGTCCTCCTCTCTAGGGCTCAAGGCACAGGTCTCTGCCTGTCCCACTCCGACTGAAACACAACCCCAAGTAACTCCCGCTAGTACCAACACGCCGAGATCCCCCCCGGCAAATCGGGGTGAGTATTTCTGCCACAGCTGCTCTCCCACGTCAGCCACCGCCCCCTGCTGAGTCACACCTCGCACACCGGCTCTCGCACCTTCGCGAGAAGGCCTGAGGAGATGTAACATCTCATGAGACACTTCCCAAAAAAAACAAACATGTAATGGCAAGTCAGGGCTGTTGTGCCAGTACGGATGGTCAGGGATGCTTTTGGTCATCGCCACCTACCCCAGTAGCAGCTGGTCCTTCGGATCCTGCGACACATACACAAAGTCCCTGCACAGGAGAAAGGCTATTAGTACCAGGAAGAGGAGAAGGAAGTGAGAGCAGACTTCAGAGGCCACGTAGAGCGGTCTCTTTTTACCTTAGGTAGGCCTTCGGTTTGTACCCCATCGCCAGAGCCTTCTCCTCAGACATGAGCAGAATTGCCGAAGCACCATCTGTCTGAAACAGGCAGACACACGCAGTGAGGTCGCTGCCTGAAGAGCGAGCACAGACCGAGCCTGACAGCCCTTCTGCAGAGCAGCTGGCAAGGAGGACCCCAACAGAGCCAGAGCTTCCACGACACCCCCCTGTGCTATGGGACAAAGAACAAGCCTGCACGACTGAGCCAAGGGATGGATGATCTCTGAACGATGTTAGCACACATGCCGCCGAAGCGCTTCCTTACGGTCCAGACCCACAGCTCCCCCTGGTTTCAAACAGGGCAGGGGTGCCCGAGTGTCCTGCCAGTCCTGAGGACAAGCTGGTTTCCCCAAACGCTCACCTGTCCGCTCAGCTCCATCCCAAAACCTGGGGGGAATCATCCTGGGATGACACAAGGCACAGGTTCACCACCTTGCCAAAATGAACATCATGGCTTTGGCACATCACCACTCATTTCTGGGGTAATAGTCTAAGCTGGCCTACAGACCCGCGGCCTAGAGCACACCAACAGTGCTTCAGCTGGTCCTAACACCGAGGCTGTGGCACTACCGGGCTTTTGTAAGTCCCCAAGAATGCCAAGGAGTAAACAGCATCGCTGCTGAAAGAGCCCCAGCAGTAGTTACTTGCTTCCTTTGAAGTGCTCCTCACAACCCATGGAACGGCCTTTTAAACAGACAAGACTCTGCCAGGGCTGCCTGCAGGAACAAGGCAGACACCTCGAGCCCTCCGCGGGAGAATTTCAGGGAAAATCACCGTCTACCGAGTCTCAGGAACTGGGGCTCGGATAAACCTCGCCTAATTTACACAACTACATTAGACTTCAGCATCTATGAAAGCTTCCTTGAAAAGCACTAGAGAGAGACAAAGGAGCATATGCAGAAGAGAGGCCATCGTAGATGTGCTAGAGAAATCGCTCCTTCCCCTCTGCGCGTTACAGGGCAAGCCTTAAAGTGAAAAGCTGAGACTAAAACTACTAACATCTACAGTGTGATGAATCCCATCCTAGGACAGAATTTCTACACATGCCTTTGAATGATCAGCCCTCACGAGGCAGCTACAGAAAAGCAAGCAGGGGAGACAGACCAAAACTTCAGGGGTTTAGTTAGTGATTTTAAAACGAAACAATCCGGTACCCAAGTTCACCAATTGTAACATGGTTCAAAGTCACCCTTGAAAAACCTGAAAGCGGGTGATGTTACCAAGGAGACAACTGATTCCCATGGATTAACCAGCTTGATCTACGTGCTGAAGGGAGGCAGAGGGTAAACGGGACGTTCCCCTCTGGCCCGCAGAGCCATGGGAGCACACCTTACCAGGAAGGAGGAGTTGGCAGCTGTGACCGTCCCGTACGGCTTGACAAAAGCCGGCTTCAGCTTGCCCATCTGCTCCATGGAGGAAGGACGGATCCCGTTATCTTTCGTAACAGTGTCTTTGCCTGTTGATGAAAAAAAGCATGTTTAAACTAAGAAAGTCAGCAACATACATGAATTTACACCTCAGATGTCCAGAGGGGAAAAAAAAAAAAAAAGAGAAAACTGTGCTTTTTATGACAAGTGGGAGGAGAAGAAAAGGGAAAATCATTCATGGTACCAGGATATTTAACTTGGCTAAAAAATAGCACTTATTAATTGAAGTTACATTACTTTCTCTCTGAAGACTGCAAAAACAAAGAGCTGCAATCTATTTATTGTAAGAAAAAACTACCGCATGGAAAACCCAGTTGATAAAAGAATTTAAATTCTGATTACAAAGCCTAAATTGTACAACTGAGCCTACATCAGTACACGCTTGTGTGCCAAGTCTGAGGAAGTAAGAGCGCTGGGAAGAACCAGATATATCTATCTTCTGGCTCCTTAAATAAGCCAGTTAACAAAAGGTACCAATTTTAGTATAAAGACTATATGCAACCCTTCCTGTCCTGCACCTGATTTATCAGACTGGGATTTTATTAGGCTTTCTATTTGTTGTTAATAGCTTGGGGTATAAAAACAGGCGCTCTCGCCTGACCAAAGAGCAGGTGGGATTCTTGGTCCAACCATTCCGATTTTCCTTGCTCTATCGCCACCTTAGCACGGACACGAGGTGGGCATGACAACATTTAGATATGGAAGGATATGTTTATGTATTTAGACACGTGTGTTCAGAAACACGCTCCTACGTGAGTAGTTTTCCAGGGAGAAACAGAGCATATCAGAGTTAAAATCCGTATCACATAGGCAGAACATTACGAATCTGACCCCAGACTTCCCCTGGTTTTCTAAATAAAGTATTTTATTGAACCAGTGCACGCTAGCAATGAAACATGTGCTGTTACCTGGCACTTTGAAGGGTACCACATCAAGTAGCAAGCCTCCGTCCTGGGCTTTCTTGGCTAGCGTGTGTGAACGGAGGGCGTACTCATCTTGCTCCAAACGGGAAACGGCAAAGGCAGCAGCCAAACGATCGGCTGAGTGCCCCATAGTCTCGCTGGTGGAGAACTCTGCCACAGCTGGGAGCTACAAAACAGGAAAATACAGTCAGCGCACATAAACCCCTGTCCCTGGGCAGTCACGTGCAGTCCAGAAGCTGATTAACCCTGCAGTCAGCCAGCGAGGCCCTTCCATCCGTTACGCAAAGCACTTAATATTAGAGCTATACAACCAACACATGGTAACGAAAGCAGAAGTGACTTGATCAAATGTATTAGTGGAACCATCACTTTCAAAGATTTTGGAAAAAAAGTGGATACAAAAAATGAGACCCAGACTGCTGCTTACGCCAGGGCCTCAAGAACCGTGTTGGATTTGCACCTGCAGATAGAGAGAGGCTGCCTTGTCCATTTAACAAGGACTCTCCTACGAAGGGGGACCGGACTTTTTGGTCCAAGGTGAAACAGCACATCCTGAGACCTTAAAACTCCTTGTCAATCCCCTCCGCAAGCAAAACCGGAGCCAGCAAGTGAGTTCAGCTCGGCTTTTATTCTTTCAGCAGCACACAGGAAATCCCTGCGTGCATTTAAGCCTGCAATTTTCACACCTTATTTGGACTTTGGGTCTCACCTCTGCTGTACGTACGCTGTCCTTCGCTGCGCTCACGCTGAAGGCGGCCAGCAGCGGGACAGACGCACACAAGTTTTCTCGGGAAGAGCTCGGCGGTGGTAAGGAGGGAAGTGCTTTTGCCTTCCCACCTCCACCACCCATAATTCACCTCTCTCACGACCTCCAAGGCAAAAAGTGGCTCTCCCTACAGCAGACGCCTGACAGTAACCAGCAGAGCGCTGATTCTTGTCAGGGCCCAGACGTGGGAGCTGAACATGTTCGGTGCCTGGCAGGATGCAGCCGGAGCAGTCATCATGAGGCAAATTTAAGACAGGGTAATCAAACAACCATTATATTAATAAACTGAGGATATTGCTTTCTGATATTAAGCATGTTACTTATATTATCAAGGAAACAAAAATTCTTCTGGCCCTTTAGGACTCTTGCATAATTTCTACATTTATGGGAAAAAGCTTCTATTTTTGTAGTCTTCAGCACAGTTTGCCTAGGAGTTGCAGGGGAGGGAAGTTTTGAAATAAGTTAGGTTTACCGAAGGCCAACACGTAAGAAGACAAAGCAGAGAGACAAGAACACTGTGAGGTGCATGAGTCAACTGCAGTTTTAACCTAAAGCACAGGAGAAAGACCCGATAAAGGTGAGCCGCAGGCAGCAACCTTACCCTTTTTAAATCCTCTCCATCGAGGCTAAAAAAATTACCTAAGCCAACTTGTTTTACACCTTCTTATACAACAGTCTACCTTAAGCATCTAAACACCTGAAAAAAAAAAAATTACCTCAGGAGTAAAGTAGTCAGGGCGAATTTTGGAAATCAGGGAGAGCTTTTGGCCCAAGGTCTTGGCTCGGTTAAGAGTGAGCATAGTCTTCCTCATCTTCCTACTGTGACGAATGGGAACGTCTGACATCAACTCCACGCCTCCCGCTACGACAACATCGCACTGCCCAGCTGCGATCATCCCCACGCCTGTGGAACGAAAGAGTTTCCCATGAGAACTGTGGGGAGAAGCACCACTTACCCCATCAGTGCCTGGGTACGACTACATTTGATTTCCTTCTCCAGCCTCTGGCTTTGGCCGAGTTAACACACGCTTAACAGGGAGGGAGCAGGCTGAACAGACATTTTCTGAATCATACTAGTTTTGTAACTTTGCTTCCACTTCTGTCACCCACAGCAGTTGGGAGAAGAATACCCCCAGTGATTCAGGACAGCAACGGGGTCTCAATTTTTTTTTCTCTCTGTTTAGGCTAAGTCAAAGATGAAAGTAGCCTGAAAGGCAGCAACTTCCTTAGCAAGATGCAGCCTTTACCTCCCAAGCTAACATGGACATGGAGCAGAGACTATTACTGAATGCAAAGGGTGTCCAGCTGCTGGCAGATCTACAGCGGACACTGGTTTAATATTATATTTCATTGGTTCGAAAACTTTCCTTCCACTCCAGAATTTCTTAAGATGCTTACTTATATTCACTAAGCAGCGTGAGTTAGATGAGGGATGTAGAGGAATTGCTAAGCTCCTTCTCAAACCCACAGCTCGTTCTTCCAGCCAACATACCTGTGGTCATAGCCTGGTTTGAAGAAATGCAAGCCATGGTGACGGTGTGAGCTGGAGTTTTGTCAGAGAAACCCGCTCCCAAGGCAGCCTATGAGCAACAACAAATGACTGTTAAAACCTACACCTTTTGCTCCACAGGGTCAAAGCTACCTTCTGCCCAGCAACACGCCTTTGCAGACTAAGCTGAAAACAAGTACATCGAGTTTTCGTTCGGCCGATTACTGCAACAGCTCTTCCCCTCCCCGGGCTCGGGGAACAGGAGGAAACGGCGGCTGCCAGGGCTCTCAGTCACATCACGCTGACTATCTCTGGTCCCCCATTAATAAAGGGACAAACTAACCACACAGCTCACAATTTCAAAAGAGCTTCCAACTGCTTGACATCACCTTTGCTTCACCTTATTCGCAAAGGCAGTAGGCGAAAGGAGTTATTTAGACCCCTCAGTAGGAGGCACAGTGACTTCCTTTACACAGAAACCATTTCCCACAGTTCAGAATGCAGCGCCTCATCTGACATGGGAGAATTGCTCACAGCAAGACCTTCCCTACTTGAGACGCGGCCAACTAGTTTAAAGTTCAGCAGTTGTTCCCAAGTTAAAATTATGCCGCAGCCTCATATGACTGGCAGGTGACCAAAGCAAGTATTTGCGTACACACGGCTAAAACGGCCGATGAAACTGGAGAGCCTCGTAACCTGCTAAGTCCTTCCAGCCCACGTTATGTCATGGCTTTGCCCAGTTGCAGAGAACAGCAGCAGAAGCTCCAGGTTACAGAAAATCACATGCTGCCTCTGCAACGTTACTTCGGTGGGGCAGCTTCTTTCTGCGTATAATACACCAAGTGTGTTTTCTGACTGCCAGAAAAAAGGGCCGCTAAGCTACTCTGCTTCAAACCATTCAAAAGCTGCACCTGATCGGCCAACTAAAATAAATAAATACCACAGTAACACAGTCTATCGCAGCACGCTCTGGTCCTCTCAAGTACTTTGGAGAAACCAGCATTTGAATCCAACCAGTAGTTAGAGCTGAGTGATCAGCAATCGTTAACAAAAGCTTCCCTTTCAGGGAAGAATCAAGGAAAGGCTTTGCAGAATTACAATGCACTTGATCTACAGCAGATTCTCATACAGTTATTTGACAGGCAATACTGCACAACTAGGTCATACTCTCAAATCATGTTTCAATACACGATAATACTGGAAATATCTTCTTTTGCAAGTGTTTGTCACCCTCCTAGTAGCTGCAGAAATCAGAGTCGCAGGGGAAATGCCGCACGTAACCCACCTCTCTGGCAACATTACTTGTTTTCACCTCCTGGATAACTGTGCCATAAACAATGTAATCGACAACGTCCCTCGGGACACTGGTCCGGTTCAGCAACCCCCTGAGGAGAAGATCAAAACAAACAGAATTTACACCATGTAAGCAATAACCTTGTCACAGTCCTCAAACATCCTCTTTGCACCAGCTTGGCTGGAGAACAAGGCAACAACAGAGCCACATCTTCCGCCCCTGGTTCAGAACGCCTCTTGTGTGCATATGTGCTTGACAAAAAGCATAACTGACTACGGACTGCAAATATTTGTGGTGATAATATCACTATAAACGGTTACATAATTTCACAAAAGCAACTACTCTGCACCACGCCCGCCCCCAACACGGCTGTTGGTGTCTTCCCCAATCTGGAGTACTCGGACATCAAAATTAAAGGAAGAGGGCCTTAAGAGATAACAAAGCCAATCACCTCCGGTGTAGGAACATGTAAAACTTCAATAAAGACACGCAGAACACGAGCGGTGCGTTTTCACAGTTCATTAGAAAACATACTGCACAATTTGCCAGAAAGCCTCGACAAATGGCCACCGCAGAAAATCCCATTCCAGGCACTGGTTTAAGGCCACCGGGATTGAAATGTAGTTTCATACACTACAAAGCACCAAAAGAAATGAAACTAAAGGCACCTCTATCACGAACTTCTCTTCCGCAGCACCCTAAAACCCCCTCGATGTCCAGGACGCAGCCCTCACACATGACTAACACTGCCTGTCGAGCAAGTGAGCCTGCCTTGGCTAAACGTGGCATTCAGATTTGGCGCGACAGCACCCAACCTCGCAATCTTTCCTTGGGCCTTGGAAAGCTCCGTTCCCCACTGGTAAAGCCCGCTCGCTTTTCAACAGCACTTTGCCCTGCTTCTCAACAAAACAAACCCCCTGCCAATGACCTACGGCTTTTGTCAAATTGCTGCAGGATCACACAATCACAGAATCATGAAGGTTAGAAAAGACCTCCGGGATCACCAAGTCCAACCCCCAACCCAACACCCCCAGGCCTCCCAAACCATGGCCCCAGGTGCCACGGCTGCACGGTGTTTGAACCCCCCCAGGGACGGTGACTCCCCCACCTCTCTGGGCAGCCTGTGCCAGGGCCTGACCCCTCTGGCAGGGAAGGCATTTTCCCTCACACCCAACCTAAACCTCCCCTGACGCAGCCTGGGGCCGGTTCCTCTCATCCTGTCGCTATTTATTTGGGAGAAGAGACAAACCCCCGTCACTACAGCCTCCTTTTAGGCAGTTGCAGAGAGCGATAATGGAAGGAATGGAAGGGAATGGAAGGGACAGGCAAGATGACAGAATTAGCTTGTTATTCTTGTTGCCACTTAGTTCTCTCCTCAGTGCCCAGACCGTTTTTCCCATGCACTGTAAGAACACCTCAGCTTTAGCTACAATCTCTGTATTTAGGCAACTACATTCAGAATTTGTCAAGCAGGACAACGACGCAACCTCTGTATAACAACGCACTTTAACACAAGCCTATTATAAACCCTACTGCTTAAGCCACCTCCTAAGGCAGTGGCGGACCATTAAAAATGAAGCAGCTGGATCGTATCGTTCAGAGACAAAGCTAGAGCCTTGGCTTCCAAACCCATTGAAGCCACAACACCCCAACACTGGGACCCCAACAGTTCAACAAGAGAAAGTTTTCTGGCCCTTCTAGTATTCGATTTACTTACTGCAGCGCTGCTCTTGCTAAGTCATGGGGCATAAGATCCGCATACCTGGAATTTAAAGAAGAGGCAGAAACTTAGGAGCGTCAGAACCCAATACAGATGTCTACCTCACTCTGTAAGTGCATGTCAGCAGCACAGAACTGGTGACATACCACAAATGCTCCACCGCGTTTATAATCAAACGTTTCATAACCCTGCGTGTGGAGACCATCCGTGCATCGGTCAGCACGCAATCACTGTACTAAAAATGCTGAAAAGCAGCAGTAACAGAATAAAGAAATCCCCTACCCATCCTAAGAGTTAGGTCTGGTCCTAATTCAGCCATGAATTTGCTGCTAGCAAGAAGAGTCTGCAGCAGATTCTCTGCACCTGTCCTGCTAGTTTTGTGAAGCTCTTTGCTTTATTTGCTATAGTTTCACCAACAGCTTCCTCTAGACGTGCAGCACAAATCCTCGTTCTTCTCAGAACTCGTGTACGAGGGCCATCTTCTTCAAACCACATTTTTTCATGAGGTAAGCTGGAATAACTGCAGCAGACTCGCTCACTGCCATGCCAGTACTTTCAGGCATTAGAATAACTACATTAAAACGAACAAGCGAGCCAATTTTTTTCTCAGAAAGATTCTACCATTAACCAAGCCAGCATATATTTTCTTGTTATTTTATACTTACGAGGTGCCAGACTGCAAAAATGGAATACGGACGCCCTCCACCACAACGATATTCTTCACACCACTTTTGGCTAAGGTCTTCTTACTCTTAGGCTGGACTGCTAAGAGAGAAGTGACTATTAACAAGAATACCAGCAAGCATAAAGCAAGATTCTGTTAAAACTACTAGAAAACTAGGGACATTGTTCCCTTTTGGTGCCGAAGTGAAGACCAGAGTAGGCAGGACACCTGGGCTGTATTCTTGTCTCTGCCTGGTTAATTATGTGACCTGTGAAAAATGCTTTAACAACTCAGTACTTCCCCCACCAGCAGAGCTTCATCTACAGCTCCACTGAGGCAACAGCACAGCTGAGAATAAAGGCACATAATTCCCAGCCTCCGTCACCACTGACAAGAATGTTACAGGAAGAGACACCTCTAAAACTGCTGTGCAGCTTAGAATAGGGATAAGGTGGAGCAAACTCAAAAGCCTGAGTAGGATCTCATATGGTCTCTTACTTGGGGAGCAGCAAGGACTGCAAACAGCAACCTGCCTTCCACAGTAACTGCCTGCGTATGTGCTCTCACTGCACAGAAAAGGCGAGATAACTCAAGGTAAATCAAAATACAGTTCAATAAGTCACCTAACTTTCACCCCCGCAGGAAAGCAGTAGTGAGAAGAGCACGTATGGTTGCTGTGGGTAACTCGCTGCTTCTCTGTAAGGTGTCCGAGCACCCCAGGTTCAAGACAAAGCACGTCACAATACAGTATCGTTCGACAGGCCATTGTCAGAGCTCTTCCAGAGTGATGATTAACAGAGAGTTCAATGAGAATATCCTAATGCTACCAGGCCTGCAAATCTTCATGAGCGTTTATGGTGGCATGGAGCAGCTCCTTTTACAAGCAGGAAAAGGACAAAGACACATAAAAGCAGATTAAGGCCAACTAAACACCGTGCTCAAGCAAGCACGAGCACCAGTATGAAACTCCAGCACTGTTCTTGAGTTATACAAGGCTCTCTGTGCAAAGCCAAGGGGATGAGGGGGAGCTGCTGCCAAGGCCAGCTTCCAAAATCCACGCAGCTCGAAGCATTAGTCACCCGAGCAACCCCCCCACATGAATCCCAGAACACTGGATTGCCCCGACCACTCACTAAGGGCCACAGCTAAAAACCCACGTAACCGTGCGCGCTTAGCAGCTCTACCGAGACCTGAACCTCTTACTGGTCTCACTGGACTTCAGAGCTAATTCCACAAGCTTCTCCTTATCAGGGACAACCCCCTCCCCTCTGGGCAAGCGACCTGGTTATGCCCGGACAGCTTATAAACCCCGAGCTTAGCGTCCCCGTTTAGGTTCTAGAAATAGCAATCTATCAGGTGACGATGGGGCGTGAGCTCTGGACTGGGCACAGCTGCTGGGAGCGAGGGGCACACGGAGGTGGGGAGGGCTCTGCTGCCGACAGTGGTTTGCCTGTAGTTTCTCTGGTCTGCAACCTTTGCGGGGCACTCTAAAGCTGTCTGCACCACGTTTCTGAGATTTGTGTCAAATGAGGCTCTGGAAAAGGGAGGCAGCTTCAAAAACAGTCGTCAATAGCACAGACCCGCTGAGATTCCTGGTGTTTTCTCTTTACCTGCAGCTTGTACGTGTGAAGAGCAGCTGAGCGATCGAGCAACTGAAAACAAGAAATGGAAAAATAGCGTCTGTGAAACCTGAAACGTTGAAAACATTTATAGTTGCTGTAAGAACTGTTTAAAAAGTAAGATAATGCCATGGTAAGACAACTGCACCTGAACACCTGCGAGATATATTTTACTTTACTCTCTTCATAAAAACGACACAGTTCTTATTCCCCGTTGAGATTCCTCCTACATCTGATGTGGGAAGAAACAAATACGGCAGCAGTGGAATTGTTTATTTTTAAAAAAATATCATCTTTTTTAAATGACAACCGAACAGAGATTCAGATACGAGCATTCACTCCAAACCCAGCACTTAAACCTGAACTTTACAACCCACCAATTCAAGCTTTTAATAAATGTAAAGATACTTACAGACCCTGGTAGCCCATGCTGAGGAAGCAGGGAGGTTTCTGATGGCATGGGTCAGCATGGAACTCATTTTGATACCTAGAGAGGTGGAGAAAGCCTGGTATTAGTCCAATCTGGTCTAGTCGGAACAATTTCCAGGTAAGCGATCTGCCTACTTCACAGAGAGCCAAGAAAGCAAAGAAACAGAAGACACTCCGAGGGCAGCAGCACAGAGAATCACTTCCTATTACACTTTCCAAACAGCATCTAACACACGAGGAGCCTGGCTTCTGACTGTGGCCTGCAAACGTTCCTGTAAATAAATACCCATCTCCCCAGTGACCCAGCACTGTACAAACACCAGCCAGTGCAGTTTTCGATTCCCCTTCCAAAAACTGCTCCACCGCTTCCCCACTGGAAAATTGTCCCAGCGCCCAGCCAATCTCGCTGCCAGTGTGACTCTCCTGATGCACTCTCCTTGGCACAATTTCATGCCACTACTCCTCGTTTTAACTGTCGATGCTAACCACAGTAACTTCCGTGGCTTATCCCCACGGGTAGCAGAACAAGATGGCACCCGCTACCCCAAAACCTTCCTCTGTAGCTTCCCCAAAACCTTCCTCTGTAGCTTCCCCAAAGCTTGTTCCAAAACAGGGTTTCCCTACAAATAAATCCTCATCTATAGTTTTTTATTGCCTAGGGCAAAAACATGGTCCTTGCAGCTCCAGCTTTTTGGCTCTTCACAGCACCGTTCACCTTATCCTACCATGATTTTAGCATTCAGGCTAACAGCTCTCTCTCTCCCAAATACACACAATTTTCCCTAGAGCGTGAGAGAAACACTTGCAGACCCAAGCTGAGCCCACTTGGGTACTGCAGCTCCCTACAGCTTCCCAAAACCCAGCGTAAGCTGCCAGCCAGCCCCTGCCAGGTTTACATCTCGTGCCCTACAGCTCCGTACCTCCAACATGCCACGCAGCGTGCCTCGTTCCCCAGCCCACTCCGGCTATTCCAGCACCCCACAAACCAAACCTAGGCTCCTCATGTCAGGAAAGGTCCAGAAAACAGACCTCCTCCTCGCCAGCATCTTTCTCTGTATCGCCTCTCTGAAACAGTGCTTTTCCTCCATCTGTGCTGAGCTCCCTTCCTGTGCCTGACTGAAGCTTTGCTCCAAATCTTCCCTGCCCAACTGACAAAATAAGTACCCACGCCAGCCCCACGCCTGGCACGCTGCACAGCCGCTCTCCCCACAGCGCAGCCACAGACCAAACCGGCCTCGCCCCTCACAACACGCGCTATCCCAGCTGCTCCCCCGGCACCCCAGAAAGACACCCCTACACACAAAAACACCCCTACACATGCAAATCAATCTGGGTGAAGCTCCTTCCAGAGCCTGCAGCATCTGCCCTGCTTCCACATCAGCCCCAACCCCACACACACAACACCCCTGACCCTGGAACTACTGGAGAGAGTCCAGCAGAGGCTACAAGGGTAATCTCGGGACTGGAGCATCTCCCTGGTGAGGAAAGGCTGAGAGACCTGGGTCTGTTCACCCTGGAGAAGAGAAGGCTGAGGGGGGATCTCATCAGTGCCTATAAATATCTGAAGGGTGGCTGTCAGGAGGATGGGGCCGGGCTCTTTTCAGCGGTGCCCAACGCCAGGCCAAGGGGCCACGGGCACAAGCTGGAACACGGGAAGCTCCCCCTGAACATGAGGACAAACCCCTTCCCTGTGCGGGTGCCAGAGCAGGGGCACAGGCTGCCCAGAGAGGCTGTGGGGTCCCTTCCCTGGAGACATTCACCCCCCACCTGGACGCGGCCCTGTGCCCCTGCTCTGGGGGTGCCTGCTCCAGCAGGGGTGGGACGGGGTGAGCTCCAGAGGGCCCTTCCAGCCCCCACCAGTCTGCGATGATTCCGTAACTCTTGCGCACACCACACCACCTTTCCGATCCACGCTACAGCCCCCCCGCCCCATACCCACACTCCACACACACACACCCCAACCCCACACACAGCTCAGACCCACTACGCACGCACTCAGCCGCACACAACCTCCCCCTCTCTTCACGCACACACTCAGGGGCCGCACGTCCCCCACCAGAGCCCCCAAAATTACTCAGTATTCCCCACGAACCCCATGAGACCCCCCCCAAAATTAAGCAGCCCCCGCACTCCTCATGTACACAACCCGCCGCCCCTCCGCCATCCGGGACGGACCGACCACCCACCCCAGCAGCCCCCTCCTCCCCGTCGGCCCCCGCCGCCCCCGCAGACCAGCCGCGAACCTCCGCTCGGACCCCGGATCACCACCACCGCCACCGCCACCGCCCCACCGCGCCGCCCCTCAGGAAGGGCCCCGCTACGGCTATCGCCCGCCGGGCTGCCCATCGTTAAGCCTGTGGGACGCCGCCCGTCCCGCCATCCCTACCCGCGTACTCCCGCTCCCCCACCCGCCTCTCCCGCTCGGCAAGGGCTAGAAATATCCGACATCTCACGACGAGGGGAGAAAAGGGATAGAGGTAGCAGCTAGCTGTGGCGGAACGGACAGGCAGTGTTGCGGGCAGCCGCGGGCGGGGCGGGGCAGGAGGAGGAGATGGCGGGGTTAAGCCCCCTAGGCTGCTTCTCCCTCACTCGACCTCCCGCGCAGCAAAGATGGCGGCTGCGGTCCGCGCCATCGGCAGCCTGGGGCGCTTCACGGCCGCCGCCAAGTACGGCCCGGCCCGCCGCCCGCCGCCCGCGGGTGAGCCCGAGCCCCGGGGCGGCGGCTGTTGCTTCCCGCTCAGCGGTGGCGGAGTGGTCGGGGTTGGGTGGGGGGATCCACTCGTGAGCGTGTCCTGGGCGGTGTGCCCACGCGTGAGCGGTGAGGGACGGGGTGTCGCTGAGGTGATGTGGGGAGGGGGGCACCTGTGAGGGTGGCGCTGCTGTGGAGCTGTGAGGGGCGGTGTGCCCACGCGTGAAGGTGGTGTTGAGGGGGGTGTTACCGGGTGGTATATGCTCAGGCGTACGTGTCAGCGTGGGGACTGTGCGGAAATGGGGTGTTGCCGGGGAAAGGCCTGTGAGGAACGGGACGGGGAGGTGTTCCCAGTGTGTCTGTCAGCGGGGGCTGCCGTGGAAGTGTCCCCGCGTGTCTTTGTGTCCTGTGCCAGAGTGTTGTCCCCACGGCCTGTGAACCGCGTGGGGGATCCCTGGCATGTCCCTACACCCTCCAGCCCCCCCAAAAAAAAGATTTCCCCAGAGCAGGGGGCTGTGTCTCCGTGTCCTGGGGGGCTACGGGGGGGAATCCTGCGTGGGGGTGTTTGTGCCCCCACGGGGGAGATGCTCCGGCACTAGTCCCCGAGGCAGGCTGGCCTTCGTGTGCCCGGCCACGGCACCCATGTCCTTGCACATGGACACGTTTTGGGAGTCATTGGGGAGGGGTCTCTGTGACCCTGCGTGGGCTGGGGGGACCGTCCGGTTGACCCTGCCCTCTGCACATAAGCTGATCCGCAGGAAGAGTGTGTCCTTCTGTCCTTATGTGTGTGTGTCTGTCCCCAGTGTCTGTGTGTGTATGCCTGGGGTGGGTGTCCTGATGTCCTTGGATGTCTGGATCCTGGAGCTCTCCTCCAGGCACACAGGTGCGTCTGTGGGATGGGGTACCCCAGTGTCCCCGGGTAGGTGGGGAGAACTCCCCCAGGCATGTCTGTGTCTCCAGGTGCCTGCCATCTGTCTTTACTTCGGTATGCAAGCAGCTTCAGCTGTCGCTTAATGCTCCCTTCCAATCTGCCAACCCAGGCAGGGCCTCAGCGCGCTCCTGCGTGTCCGTGGCGCCTGTGGCGAGGTGGGTCGTGGCTCCTTGCAGAGCCACCAAATCAAGGAGTCACCAGGTGCCCTTGGAAGACCGGAGGGCAAGGCTCAGAGGTGTTGGAAACAGGTTCATATTCCTGTGCGTTGAGGGGCCTCAGGGTCTGGTATTAAGGTTGAGCTGAAGTCTAGCAATGTTTCGTTTAAACCTAATACCTGTCTTATGTGCAGCGTTGGAGCGAGTGTGTGCATGAGCTGGTCGCTGCAGGAGCAGGGCGCTGCGATCCGTGACAAGCAGAACTGTGGTAACTCCAGTGGGTGCTCAGGCTATTGTTGGTTGGACTTGTTATAACTGGCAATATTCTTCATCGCAAACAGTCCTGGAGCGGCTGTGAGGATGCTGCCGCTTGCTATAATTAATAGCATTGCTCTGCCCTAACAAAGCGTGTGTTAAATTGGATGCAGGCCTCGCCGAGGCAGGCCAAGAAGCGTGCAGAAGGCAACCAGTGTGAGCTCGAGAGCTGGCCGTACCTGCTGAGCCACCTGCCGTGTGCTAGCAGGTTCCCAGAGGGGAAAGGAAAGCTCAGCTTCCCAAAAGTTTCCCGTCTCGCAGTTCAGCTCTCTGTGCTGGCAGCTCGCAGGTGCAGGCTGAGAGTGTGGGCAGTTGTGCTGAGCTTTGGCTGTTTCGCTCTGCTGGTGCTCGGCTTGGTCCAGGAGCGCAAGAAGGCTTTTCTCCTGAACTACCCATGGATGCTGTTCCCACTTCAAGGGGCATGCCACGGCTGGGTGAGTGGAAGGGCGGGACGGGGAAGTGCTGGACAGGGAAGCAGGCGAGGAAACAGCAGAGAAAAGAGAAAGTGGGGAAGAAACAGGTCCTGGCTAGGCTGTGTGAAAGGGGTGTTCTTCCTCCTCTGCTGCGTCTGAGCTCTCAGCAAAGTCCTGAGAGCGACTGTCTGAAGCGTTGGTGTCCCCGTCTCTAGGCGGTCTTTTAGTGAGAGTGAAATAGTGAAAATGGAATCAATATTCAAGGCTTTTAATTTTAGAGTGAATGTTAGTGAAATGGCAGAAGCGTACATCTGGCCGGCTGCTGCTTCCTTCAGTACTCTGAAGGAGGATTTTTCTGGCTCCAATCTTGGCATGTTACTGTTGTACTGCTGAATGAATCAACGCCTCAAGCAGACGTGCTGTGACTGTGACCAAGTAAATGTGCTTCTAGTTTTCGACACGTTTTCCACAAGTGTTCTGGGCTCTAAAACAGAATATTGTCAGGCTAAAGAAACCTCACTCAAGCATTAAGCAGCTGTTACTCTAATGACAGTACCTTCCCCAAAAGAGTTTGTATTAAAATGTAGTGAGATGTGTTCAGTCGTGCCCTTGATATTTTTTTTCCCCGCTTCATATCTTTTGTTTTGCTAGAACTGAAAGGCAAAGTGGAATTCAAGGCTTAAGGTTTTCGTGGAAGCAGTCTGTTCAGAAACCGATACAAAAGAGGAAAGCATGTTAGACCATAGAAGGAGAAACAAGTTAATGAATCCCTTCACTTTTTATTTTTAACTGAGACTGTGTGTTTTGCATGTGATGTACTCCACTCTCAGTGGGCATTGGAGAGCGAGGTGCTGCTTACCTTCCCGCATCCCAGCCTTCAGGGCTGCGTGGCCTATATTGAGTTAAAATACTGCTGTCGAAAATGCATCATATTCAGCTGAGGAGCATCTGTCAGCAGAAGAATTGTTCTCAGACCATGCTCAGATTTGTGGGGAATGAGCATCGGCACTTAGTTTCAGGAGTACCTGACTTCAGCGCACAAAAAGTTTAAAGAAATGAATGTTGGCTGCAGCAGTCATGATCTGGCCATTGTCATAGTCCAAAAATACTTTAAAGTAGCTTTGGAGTACAAACCAGTTTGCTCTTTATTTATAAAATAGTGTTGTGGGCACATGACACACTCACGCAGACACAAACCCATCTGCCGGGACACTCTGACACTGAATTTCCATCCCCACAGTGTCGCACCGTGTATCCTGGGCTTGGGGAATGGAGCACAAAGGTCAGTCCCTGCTGCCAGCACAGGGGATGAAGTGGGAAGAGGGACAAAGTGCAGCGGAGCTCCAGCCCTGAGCCCATGTCACGGGGCTGTGGGGAGGGGGAAGCGCCTGTCGGCGAGGTGCAGGCTGAGGCTTTGAGTTTGTTCTCCCTGTACTGGATTTTCTGCCTTCTTTCTGATGGGAATGGGAATGTTTCATTCCTGAATGCTTCACCAGCGTTGAGCAGTGAACCTCCCCTAGCTACATGGCTGAGTTCCAGTGCATAGATGTGCATATGGTGCTTAAGAAGTAAAGCTTCTGCTAGATTTCAGACTTAAAGCAACTTTGGCAGGGACTCAGCCTAGATCTGTGTTAGAGGATACTCTCGGTCAAGATCAAGGACAATTGAATAGGACTGAGATTTGTGGGTGTAGAGGGATCATCAGGCCAAATGCAATTTCTCAGCAGAAAAAGAGATCTGGGATGTATGAGTCAGAAAAGTGGCATTTCACTTGTGGGCAGAACTTGTTCGTACCATGGTCTGAGTTTTCTGAGTGCTTTGCATCATAACAAGTTTGTCCAGGTGCTTCCACGTGTAATTAGTAGAGATGGATCAAGTATTTTGTTGATAGATGGAGGCAAGAATAAGTATTTTGTGTGCGCTTTTTGTGGCTCACCAGATATATACCCTGATATCTGTGAAGTAATACTTGGGGTGGCACCATTCACTGGCACAAGAGTGTGTTTTTACAGAAATATACTAGGGAAGTTATGTTTGATTTGCAGGAAAGTTTAACTTGCAGGTCTGAAATGCCCCAAAGTACAGCAAGGTCTCTGGTTTAGCATATGAAGAAGCGTTGAACTGTGCATACTAAAGGCAAAACAATCCTGTGTGCCACCCGCTTCGTCTCTCGTCAGCTCCTGGGGAAAGAGGCTTTGACGTTTTTGGGGTGGGTTTTTTTGCCCTCAGTTTGGCATTGCTGGTGTTGGAATCTGCACTGTGAAGGTCACTTCAGTAGCGTGGAGTCTGCTGAACTCTGGTGGCGGCACAGGTCAAGCAGTAAGAGAAGGAACTGGCTCATACTCAGGATTTTCCGAAATGCCATCCTTGGCAGATGAGGCGAGGTGGGAGGATGCGTAAATAAAGGAGAGTTAGGCCGAGACTACTGAGAATTCCTTTAACATCTGCAATGTCTTTTCTTTAGGTTATGCTTGCCGTAACATCTCCACCTCCAGTGCTCTTCAGAGTAAGTGTAAAGCTTTTCCATGCGAGTTCATTTTCTTAAAATCCGCTGAGCATAAGCTGATAACACGTTTCTGTTTGCTTCCAGCCAGAACCCACGTTAGCTATGATATCAAAGGAGACGTCGCTGTTGTACGCTTCAACACACCAAATTCAAAGGTACTGTTTTAGCTGGCTGTGGTTAATAGGCGTGGCAGTGGAAATGGCAGCAATAGCAGTTGTATGGAGAAGGCACTGAAAAGTCTAATTTAAGACTAAGAACTTTCTTAACCCGCAGCCTTTCGAAGTTGCCGGCCAAGTAGAAATAGGAGAACAAGCATTTGGGTGTTTAAGGAGACATCTGAAAATGCCTCGTAGAAATATTTTGTATTTGTTAACTTGTTTCTCTTGCTGACACAAGATACCACTAAATCTTATGAAGTCTTGGATCCAAGATGGTTAAGGGGAGTGTCCGTTATACAGGAGAAAACAGCGTAGAAGCTCATAAAACCTCTGTTTGAAGTCACAAACCCACTGTTGCTGAGATTAAGGAGGAACTTCTTAATAACAGATTACTTGATGACCTGCTGCAGGGTTTTATCTTGGAGGTTTTTGTCTTGCTGTATTATGACAGAAGACGAACTAATTTTTGTAGCAAATCTGGGCTCAATTTGAGCGTCCCAGAAGTGTTACAGTTGTGCCAAGCAACGGTCTGGCTGTCAGGCAAATTCCTGAATGGTCGAGTCCTTTGCGTTTCAGGAGGCAAATCGTGAAAGGCCGTAGAGCTGCTGCTTGGAAAATCTATTTAGACCTGCTGTTGGTTTTGGCTTTTTGTTGTCAGTCTGTCTTCTGTGCAAGTTTTCTGATGATATGGTGATTGAGTCCAGTGCTTAATCAGAGGTTAAACTTCGCTGTCTGCTGGGTTCCCTATTGACAATGCTCACTTGCTGCCTTCAGGTGAATACTCTATCCAGGCAGCTGAACTCAGAGTTTACCGATGTAATGAATGAGATCTGGGCCAATGAAGCTGTCAAAAGTGCCGTCCTCATCTCTTCAAAGCCAGGCTCTTTCATTGCTGGAGCAGATATCGAGTAAGTATGGGGGCCTTAGAAGTTGTGCTGCTGGAACTTTCTCTGAAGTCCAGCATCCAGGGCTATAGAATCATGGAATCGTTAAGGTTAGAAAAGAGCTCCAGGATCATCAGGTCCAACCCCCAACCCAACACCCCCAGGCCTCCCAAACCATGGCCCCAGGTGCCACGGCTGCACGGTGTTTGAACCCCCCCAGGGACGGTGACACCCCCACCTCTCTGGGCAGCCTGTGCCAGGGCCTGACCCCTCTGGCAGGGAAGGCATTTTCCCTCACACCCAACCTAAACCTCCCCTGACGCAGCCTGGGGCCGGTTCCTCTCGTCCCATCACTGGTGCCTTGGGAGCAGAGACCAGCCCCCCCCTCACTCCAGCCCCTCTCAGGCAGCTGCAGAGAGTGAGAAGGGCTCCCCTCAGCCCCCTCTTCTCCAGGCTAAACCCCCCCAGCACACTTGTGCTCCAGACCCTGCCCCAGCCCCGCTGCCCTTCTCTGGACACACTCCAGCCCCTCAAGGCCCTTCTTGTCCTGAGGAGCCAGCCGTCTGGTGTACTGTGAAGCCCAAGCAGTTTGTCACTGACATCTTCCCAGGGGTGAGGCAGAGGCTGGGAATGAAATCCAGGAGAACAGGATGCCTAACTTGCTCAAGTGAAATTAGGACCTTGATGAAGAGGAACATGGCCAGTCATTAAACCCCATTTGGCTGTAACACTTGGTCGCTCCTTCCTGCGTGCTGGGGTGCAGCCAAATAACCCTTCCTGGCTCTGGGGTGAGCATTGTCCTTTGGTTTGGGACACAACAAGAGCAGATAATTTACATGCAGGACTTCATTTAAGCTGGGTTTGAGTGCCTGGCAGTCTGCCATCGTGGCCCCTTGATTAGGCAGGACTTGGTGCTCTGCCACATGGAGCATCTGAGCAGCCTCCCAGGCGATTCAGCGTGGGTAACGTCTGCGGGGTGTGGGACGACCCGTGTGCACGCTCTCACTGGGACATGGAGTGCCGTTGGCTCCTAGTCCTGACATCAGGCTGGACAGGATAGCTGTTTAAAGGCATCAAAAGCCAGAAAGCTCTGGTGAAAGATGGTGAATTACAAATAGGCCCTTCCAAACCTTATTACCTTTTCGGCTGGCTTTATTCAGGGGTAGAGACTTGATGTATGTTGTGGTGGGACGGAGGTGGTAGCTAGAGCTGGTAAGCAGAGCAAAAGGACAGGCTGTGTTTAAGAGGTATCTGCTGGTCTCAAGACTACGAGCCTCCTGAATTGCGCTGGCCTGGCAAACGCCTCTAGCCTCCGTGAGAGTAATTGGCACAGGGAGTCTCTCATTGGCGGAGTGCAACATCAGAGCACTGGCCATCTGCTCCTCTAAAAAGTGATCCTGGGCTCTCCCCTCCGCCCTTCCTGGCAAGCGCTTTGAGGCTTCCTATGACCCTTCCTCTTCTCCCCCAGAGGCTTTCAAAGCTCTGAAACAAGGAAACTCATTCACCGCCTGCAGGCGCAGCCCAGTGTCAGCATGCCGTGACTTAACCCACTGAATTTAGTAGTCTTCCTGCGTTGCCTGTTAATCTAAGACTGGGGAACTAAATAGCTCTTGCCCGCCTGCCTGCCAGTCATGGGAGCTTTGTGGGAAAAGGGGAACAAACTGCTTGAAGCAGTCTCCGTTTTACTGCTGTTTTCTCAGTGCTTTTCCAATTCTGATCAGCCTTTCTGCCTCACTGCAGCATGATTGAAGCCTGCAAGACTTCTCAGGAAGTGACTCAGCTCTCTCAGGAAGGACAGAAGATGCTAGAAAAAATTGAGCAGTCTCCAAAGCCCATAGTTGCTGCCATCAGCGGCTCCTGCTTGGGAGGAGGACTGGAGGTACTGAACAACTCCGCGTCTGACAAGCAGCAGTGGGAGTTGGTAGCGCTGGTTCTCTAAACTATCCAAACGATGCCTGCAGGACTACTTAGCGTGAGAGGGATTTGAGACCTAACGTGGGTGCGTTGCATCCATTCAAATGAGTTTGTGGCAAGTTAATGGCTTGGTTGTGCTTCAGGGCTCTGCCGTGCTCATTTTTCTGCTCCTGGTGAAGACAGTTAATCAAATATGAATTTGTGTGGGCCAGGCTAATATTGAGATGAGTGTCCCGGGGAAAACTGGCTGTTTCCAGCAGGCGTGGGATCTGCATAAATGCTGCTGGCAGAGTCCAGGCTGGAAATTGCTGCTTTTCAGATGAACTGAGTCTTGTATCCCAGCAACTTCTGTTCTTTTAAAGGTTGTGGTGAGAGGGATGAGTGTGGGGAGCCTGGCCAGGCTCCACCCTGGCCTGCGTCCTTTGCATCATCACTTGCCATTTCAGCTGGGTGCAGTATTTGCTTCGTAATCTCCCTTTAGGATTTTGTAAACGGAAAGACTCTTTAGTAATTCCCAGAGCAAAGTTGTTACTAAAACAGAATAACCTTGTGGGAATGGAGTCTCTTCAGCTGCGTGCTGATTGCTCAGGCAGTCGCAGCTTTTTACAAGCACTGTGGTGACAAACCTGGACTTGGTGATCCAGTGATAAACCAAGTGTCATGGCTGATCGTGGGACCATGTAAGTGTAAGCGGGACCCTGCACTCAGTGTGGTGAAGGGGTTTAGCCCTTGACAGTCTAGATGAGATTTTAAAATAGCTTGGCTCAGTTTGGTAGCAAGCAGCTATGAGATGAGCATGAAACTGTCATCTGCCCTGTGTGCCCTTCTCTTCCTGGACGAAGCAATCAGCGAGCACAGAGGGAATTTGGGCAGCTGAAGTGGGGAATTGGGGTAGGGTCAGGAGAAAGTTGAGGCAGTGTGTAGACAAGACCTTTGTGATGGATGGCCAGTTCTTCTGTGGTCTGTCACAGGGAAACCTTTAGTTTTCTCTTCCTTTCTTAAGGTTGCCATTGCCTGTCACTACAGAATAGCAACAAAGGACAAGAAAACAATCTTGGGAACACCTGAAGTGTTACTGGGTCTCCTGCCAGGGGCAGGGGCTACTCAGAGGCTGCCAAAGATGGTGAGTAGGAGGAAAATCTTTACCCGCTAGCCCCTTCTGCCACACGGCGTGTTCCCATTCTGAAATCCCCTTTGTGCCCTTCCAGGTGGGACTTCCTGCTGCCTTTGATATGATGCTGACCGGCAGGAACATCCGTGCTGACAGAGCAAAGAAGATGGGTCTGGTTGACCAGCTGGTGGACCCACTAGGTCAGACACGGTGCTTGATCTGCTGCCTGACAGTTAACCTCTCCACCTCACTGAAATGGGTGGAGAAGCCATCAGTGCAGCCATCCGTCTAGTGGGGGCAAAGCATAGGGACTGCAATGTCCGTGCCATGCTCTGCAGTGCAGTCGCCATCCCCTCCACAGAGGCGTGCGCACGGGGACCTTGAAATGTCAGGCTCCTGCTAAAGCCGAGTGAATGGGGAAAGGTTAACGTAGAGGGCAGGCCTGCTGGCTCTCTTGTGCAAGCTAATTATACAGATAAGAACCTGCATTCCTCATTTATCATGTCGGAGGGACAGATTGCAACCCGTAACGAAAGGAGAATAGATGACTGATGCCTACATTTATGCAGCCTGCAGATGTTAATCTCTGTGACAAGATCTTGAGAAGAAGCCAACTGCTTGGCTTGGGCACTCTGAATTGCCAACTGACTTTAAGCTGGATGCAGAAATTCCTTGCGAGCTGCAGACCAAGTTGCACTTCCCAGCACTGAGTGGGCTAGGGAATAGTTTCTTGCTTCTGCTGTTCCTTCGCTAGGGGGGCTTTCTTGGAAGGTGACTAAATGGAGGAGCAAACCCTCCGCAGCTGCCCCTGAGAGGTCTGAGGAGCTGCAGCCAGGAGTCAGAAGGGAAACCGCTGTACCAGCTGGTGCTGCTACGCAGTTGCACTGTGCTGAGCTTCGTTTCCCCAGGCAGAGCATGGCCAGAGTACCCCAGTGGCCCTTAGCTCCTGAGGCTGAAGAAAATAAACAAAAAGAAAAGGTGCTGCTGCCTACCCTGAGAAATGCAAGGGAAGGCACTGTGTCTGTTGTCTCGCACGCCGGTGTTCAGCTGGATGAGACCTCCTGAGCTGTATTATTGCTTGCAAAATGAACCACTGGTACCCAGGCTCGAGTTAAAATTGGCTGAGTAAACATTCCCACTGTACACTGGCTTAAATGTGAATTGCCTTTTAAGAGCCAGGAAATGTGGCTTTTCACACTAGTGGTTCCACTGGCTCGCTTAAAGGAAACCTGAACTTTTTGAAGAGCTGCTTGGAATCCTAGCTCAGACCAGATAAGCACGTAGGAGGAACACAAAAAACCACAAATTATATGCAAGCATTGGAGGCATTCCTTGTTCATTCAAATAGCAGCCAGTGCCAGAAGGCTTTCTGCTGAGTGTTCTCAATGTCTGGGCAAAAGCAGCTTTAACTGGGGTGATGTTTTAACTGATTATAGAAAGCTTTGAAGGGGAGAGACAGCATTAATCAGGAGACAATTTCATGGGGTGCAATCAGCCCTCCTTCAGTAGGGAGCTCTACAGCATTCTCTTGATCTATTTACTACTATGCCCAGATCTAATTCTGGTGTGTGCCTTTTATATGAGAAAGCAGATGTGAATCGACAGCTTGGAGCTCCTCCTGGGTTAGGACACTACAAAATGTTGAGAGGTAACTGCAAGTAAAGTAAACCCACGTACGTGGCTTTGACCACCTTGCCTGAATAGTTCTTATAGCCCAGGCTTACAAATAAACAGCTCTTTTCTTCAGCTGTAGTATCAAAGTCCAGAACTTGTTGGTGTGGAAAAGGGGAAATCAGGTATTCACACCTTGTAGCGCATCAAGTTACTAAAGCTGAAGGTCTCAGACATGTTGCCTTGACGTGGTGGGAAGAGAATTTGGAAGCTGGTAAGGTTTGAGCTCAGAATTCCCAAATGCTCTCAAACCTCCAGTAATTTTTCTAAAATCCACTGGATGTTGCTGAAATGTAGATTATGCAGCAGCTCTGGGTCAAGTTTTCTGAGCTGCTTGTATAATATGGTGTTTTGTTTGGACTGCTTTCTTCTAGACTGGCTCTGACATACTGCCAGGGTATGAGTGAGGTTTCTTAACTGTGAGCTTTCATGATGTGGTTAAATGTACATGCTCCTTCACGTGCCTCTTGCTGAGGGACCCTCCAGCAGGCAGCAGCAGCATCCAGGCTCTGTGGAGTGTGTTCTCTCAGGTCTTCCTGAGCAGAGAGGCTGAAACCTTAAAGTTGAAGACCTCGGCTTTTGGTGGAGGGCAAGAGTAGTGGGAGGTGAAAGAGGAGGGGTTTTCTGTTTTGTTTTTGTTCTTTAGCTGTCTCTTGTGTCAGGGAGGAGTTCTCTTCTGTGGCGTTTTCGTAGATCTGAAGGCTCTGTGCAGCAGCTGGGTGTGTTTGGAGCAGCTTCTGGTGAAAGTTCATGAGTTGTCCAGCTGTAATCACACAGAGTTGTAACCTCCTCAGGTTTGTTCTGCTAGTTCAGAGGCAGCCCAAGGCTGCACGTTTAGCTGCCGGCCCTGTGCAGAATCGCTGGGCGTTGCTTTCATTAATGACTCGTCGTATTTGCCTCCAGCAACTTCACACAACTGCCTTTTCAGCCCTGCACTCTATCCTCCCGTACTGATGATACAAGTCCTGTGCTCGCAAATTTTGCCGCCCACCCTCGAAGATCGCTAAAACTCGTTTTGTGATAGCTTGTTTCATTGTGGGACAGCTCTAAGTTAGCAGAGCTGGGCCACAAGGTGGATGGCACATCACCTGGAGCCTGGCTAGATATTGCTGTCTGTGGCATGAGCTAAAGCGAGGGAGAGGTTTGCTGCACCTGAGGTCCAATGAAACCTCAACCTTTGACATCAGTTCCAGCACAGGTCATTCTCAGGGACACAGTGCTTAATAAATGCAGTCTGTATGTTTAATAACAGCAGTGTTGCTACAACTTAGTTGTGCAGACTTACTGTACTGCATAAGAAAGGAGAGGTGCAACAGGAGGGATGGGAGGCAGAACACTTAACTGCAGGCACCCCTGTACCTCAGGGTTTATGCAAAGTAAAACGTTGAGGAATAAAGGGCACAATTTGCAACAAGATGGTCAGGGGTCCAAGGAGGCGATGGGACCTCCATCCTTGGAGGTGTTCAGAGACTGGCAGAACAGGGCCCAGAGCAACCTAATCTAATTCCAGAGTTGGATTTAACTCTGAACTTGACCCTGCTTTGAGCAGTGGGTCAGACCGGGTCGCCTCCCATGTCCCCTTCCAACCAAAGCCTTTGCATGGCTCTGTGAAAGTAGTGTTGATGTTTAAGTGGCATACTGCTGTCTGCTCCCATTGGGAGCTGGCATTTTGGCATTCCTGTGTAATGCCGTGGATATTAAATGCCTTGGGGCCTTCATATAGTTGCCTGTTGAGCCTTTCCATCATTGTTCATAATCAAGAAAAGACAAAACGGGCAGGTGGTAATAGAGCGGTAGCAATTCAAAGGAATATCACATTGCTGTCTCATCCTTTCTTTCCTGCATCGTATCTGTCACTGATAACTTGCTGCATTTCCTCAAGACTTCCCTGTTGTTCACAGGGCCAGGTGTGAAGGCGCCAGAAGCACGGACGATTGAGTACTTGGAGGAGGTAGCAATTGGCTTTGCCCGAGGACTGGCCAACAGGACTGTGTCTGCCAAAAGATCAAAAGGGCTAATGCAGAGTAAGTCTGTGGGCATCACAGCCAAACCCAAGGGCCTGTAGCGAGCGTCATCCAGCTTTGCTTCTCAGGGACGTGGTCGTGCTCCTACTTCATTCCATTTTCAAAACAGTGTTGTTTTGTCTTGTAACTGTCTCTTGACAAGACTGACCCTCAGGTGGGTCAGTAGAGTAAACGTTCCCCTGCAGATGTGATCAAGTGGCGTTGCCAGAGCTGCACACGGTGGCTCCTGAAGTGTACTAGAAGGGAGCCAGGCTTTGGGGAGAGAGCAGCAGCTACCTCCAGAGGCCTCTCCATCTTCGAAGTTCTAGTAGCAAGTTCTGTCCCAAGCTTGTGTAATCAAGTGGGAAGCAGCACGTGGGTCTGCTCTGCACTAATCCTCTTTAGCAGCACCCTTATGCAGTTAGAGCCCAGAAGTGATGGCATCTCTGAGAGCTCTACTCTGCAGAGCTCCGTCTGTCACCAGTTGTGTTAGGAGGATACTTTAGCCCTCAGTGAGACTTGTCTGTGGAACGAGCCATAGAAACCCTTCTGAGCAGGCAGTGCTACCTGTGGCAGAGTTCCAGGTGCATGTTTGTATTGCAGATGTGCAGCATTCACATCTGTACTCCGTTAGCTTTCAGGCTAATCATTTAAGGGCTGGATGTGCATATAGCGCTGTGCTGAGACGTGTTTTGTCCCATCTTGCAGAGATAACGGACTATGCTATGGCTCTTCCATTTGTGAGGCAGCAAGTCTACAAAACGGTGGAGAGCAAAGTTCAGAAGCAAACCAAAGGACTCTACCCCGCTCCACTAAAGATCATTGAGGTAACTCCCACTGCAAGGCCAGAGAAACTATGGTGAAGGTGGATCTGTGGGATAACATAGCAACAGAGGGAAGGTGGTTCCCTCCTCTGAGTCAAGCCACACATCCTGATCTTGATGAGAGATAGCTGTGTGGTATATCAGGCACACATGGTAAAATTCAGACTAGCTTCCCAGAGTATGATCCCCGATTTATGTGGTACTGGTACCAGTAAGGGGAAGATCAAGAATCCCAATCGAGGAAAGGCTTAGCTGGAATACTTTGTCCATGAAGCTTTCAGCTGCAGTTTTTCCAGGTTTCCTACACTGTCTCCAAAGAGATGGGTTAACCTGTGTGAAGCCAGGAAAATACAAATTGTTGTTTTTCATAGCACTAACCACACAGTACCTTAAAAGCTAGTCCCCTGAATTCGGCAGGCATTGTGTTACTTAGACACTGTCCATGGTTGAATCCTTATTTTAAAACTACTTTTCACTAATTAAGTTATTGCCAAGACTTCTCGAAAACCTGTGAGTGCCCCCCTCTGACTCCGAGAGCAGCGACATTGCAGGAGCATGGTCTTTCTGAAAACAATTCCTGAAACCGCAAGGTGTGTGAGGGGAAAAAAAAATTAACCTGATAAATTCCTTGCCATCGTAGCTCTTCCGTGCTAGAAGGGCAAGGTGCTTCATAGCTCTGCTCTGAGCAGCATGGACAGGACCCAGGGAGTCTGAAGTGAGCCTTGAATATTGGGGAGGGGTCACTTGTGAAAACGGGAGGTGCAGCTAAACAAGTAACGTCACTGAAGTGCAGCTGTTGGCAGACATGACTTAACAGCAGTATATCTTTATTCTCCCTTGACTAGGTTGTAAAGACTGGTCTTGATCAGGGGCGTGAAGCTGGATACCTCACTGAATCCCAGGTGAGATTAGATCCCTGGTGGTAATTGGTAAGTTGGGTAGTTGGGGGGATTTGTGTTTAACCACGCACAAAGGGTAACGCTTGTCCCAGGCTGCTCAGGCTGGTGTCCTGCTCCCTGCCCCCTCTTCTGGCAGTGGGGCTGTGAAAAAGGCCCGTCTTGAACAACGGAACTCTTTGTCAAGGTTCTTCATCTGTGCAAACAGTTTGTGCCTCTTCTCACTCCTGCCTGTGTTGTCTTTTCGAGTGGGGAATAACCAGACGGAGTTCACCGATGGAGGTTTCACATAACAGGACTTTGATTTCTCTGTGTGTCTGAGCACTTTGTTTTTCCCGATTGTCACACGGGACGGGTAACCCAAGGTGTGCGCAGAGCGCGCTCTGTTGCATCAATTTTCCCTGGCAATTTGGTGCAAACAACTAAATTCTTCCAAGAATTAGCTTCCATTTTTTTCCATACCAATGTTCTCTCTTCTCTGTCACCTTTTCTTCACCACCATCGTTGTTCAGGGTGTTGATTCTCCATTACTCTTGTTTTTCTCTTTGTCCTGTTTTCTAGCCCAGATACTTTGTGCTGGTCCTTTTCCATCCACTGATAACTTCAGGTACTTTTGACAATTAGGTGGGTTTTTTCAGTAGGGATTTCTCACCCAGAACAGGACTTCTCGCTCCTTATTCCTTGGTCAAACTTGCCTATTCAGTAGCCGCTCTGATGACTGTGCTGGCTGGTTCTGGCCGTTCAGGGGCACCTCAGCAGGCTGGAGAACTGGGGAGGCAGGGACCTCATGAAGTGCAGCAAAGGGAAATGCCAAGTGCTGCCCCTGGGGAGGAATAACCCCGTGCATTGGTACAGACTGGGGGCCAGCTGACCAGAGAGAGTCCAGCGAAGGGCTGCAAGGATGATTAAAGGCCTGGAGCAGCTGGGACACAAGGGGAGGCTGGGAGGCTGTTCAGCATGGAGAAGAGAAGGCTCGGGGGGATCTTAGGTGTATAAATTCCAGTAAACAGTAAAGAAGGCGTAGCTACACTCTTCTCATTGGTATCCAGTGGCAGAATAAGAGGTAATGTGCACAAATGAAACAGGAAAGTCCACTTAAGGATGCAAAACAACGGTTTTGCTGTGGAGGTGATTGGACACTGGAACAGGCTGCCCAGAGAGGCTGTGGAGCCTCCGTCTGTGGCAATACTCAAAACCCAAGTGGGGACAGCCCGAAGCAGCCTGCTCTAAGTGGTGGGGTAGGACAAGAAAATTTCCACAGGTCCCTTCCAGCCTCAACTGTTCAGTGGTTCTGTGATCCTGTGAAAGGAGCCTCTATTTTCATTCCTCCTTTTCCTCCAGTTCTGTAGTGCCCTGATCCATCGGTTTTAACACCAATAACTGTTAAGGGAAGTCGAGTCTTTTGCACTTTAAAGCCCAGACGACTTCACCTCCTGTTCTGCTTGCTGCTTTTCCCCTTCGTAGGTCCAGCCAGTGGCGAGGCTGAGCAGCTATTAGAATCACAGAAGATACATCCTATTGCAGGGGTGTAGGTACACGCACACGTATGTTCAGAGTACAGGCACGGCTGGCTGCACAGACAGTGCAGTGCCTTTACTGGTGACACAGGCATGGCCGATGTGGAGGATTGACACTGTTCCTCTTGGTTGGCTGACCAGAACTGAAGTTCATGTGCGGCACTGAGTGCACATGTGCACACGCACACCCCTTCAGTAGCTGGCTGTAGGTGTTTTGTCTGTCAATAGTTGGCCACAGGGCCCAGTCTGACTAGCTGCTGGCAAGTGGGCCTCGTGTCCTAAACGCCATCCCATCCTGCTTGAGGTTTGCTAGTGACACACTTGGGAAAACAGGAGTAAAGTTTAATATGAAGGGAGGACGGGCTGTGGTGGGCAGGTCCAGGGCTTGAGCAGGCAAATGTATTCACCGGTGGCTTGCTTTTGTGTGACCCTTTTATTCCACATACACACAGTGTCTTTGTTTTCCCATGCTTTTTCATCCTCAGCCATCTTGATCCCTCCCTTTCTCTGACCTTGTAAACTGCCTTGATAAACTATCTGCCCCTAATTAGTTTTTCCTCATTGGTCCCCGTTTTGCTACGTCTGTACCCAAATTTGCCATTTCTGATGCTGATGAGGTGATGCTGGCCTCCTGCAGCGTCACTGCTGTGGTTACCCGAGGCCTGCATCCCCAGAAGACCCACAACACTCCCATCTGGTTACCTCTGTGTGCGGGTCATCTCTCACGTCGCTGCCCGTTAACTGCTGGTGAAATCCATCCGTCCCCCACAGTACTGTCTGTAGCTTCCACGGGCTTCTCACGCTGCGATCTGTCACACCCCGCAGTCTTTCCTGCTGTGCTTAGTAGCTCTTTTTGTTGTTGTCTGGTGACAAGGTCCTGGTCTGAGACGTAGCTGTGTGCCTCCTACCTTAACAGTGACCTCTTGGGCATACCCCGTCTGTTCTGGTTACTCATTCTACCCACGTTTGCTCTGGTGCTCAATAAAAGGCCTGGGATACTCTGTTCCTACAGAAAAGAATGTTTTTTTTTCCAGAGAATAGCAGCAGGATGGAGATCTTCCCAGAACCCTCTAAAGAATAATAAGTGTCAGTGTCATGTCTTTTTTAATGCCTCCCTCCTTCCCCTGGGATAGGAGACTTGCAGATTCTCTTCCAGGCTTTGTGTGTCTGATACTTTAGCAAGCCTCTAACTCGCAGGACAGTGGTGAAGGAGGATACAGCCTGCTCTAAACCAGGCTGCGTTGGCGGCTTTCCCTGGCTGACTTGGCTCGGGCAACTTTAGTTTTCTGTTGCCTTATGCTGTCTCTTGTCTTCCCGTTTCATGCTGAGTGCTCGGAGGTTACGCAGGCCTTTGATTTTTGTTGCCTGTCCATGATCCTCTGAAAATAGTATCAGGCTACTGCTGTCAGTGAGAATTGGCCTGTTTAAATATTTATTCTCAAAGCCGGAGGGCAGGGCCCTTTCATCTGCAAGCCACTGGGGCAATGACCCCAGCAGGATGCACATGGGGGAGAAAGGGTTCCATGTCAGCGAAATACAGCCCTGCCGCTGGGGAAGTATGGATCCCGTAGGACTCCGCAGCTGCTGGCTGGCCCAGGCAGCCAGATCACTGCTGGCGTACCATCACACCAGTGAGCTAGCAGGGAATGCTCCTGCCAGAGCTGTGCTGGGAGGGTGGAAATGGGCTGTGAGTGAGTCAGTGGATAGGAAGGAGATGGACATAGAAATACTGCGGCTGCTCTCATTCCCTGGCAGAACCCCTGCCCTCCCAGACACCAGTGTTAGAGGTATGTGCTCTTTCAGGTGCCTTAAGTTATACTGTTTATGGGAAAGGACACTGAACAAGAACTTTGCTCCTGCTTTCTGGCAGCCCGTATGGGAGGGAGTGGTGCAAAGCAGGCTGTGCTTAGCACAGAAGATACAGCAGCGGATACGTATGCCCTGTCCGTTCTTCCTTTTCTACCAGGTTACTGACTCCCCAGAAGGCCCACAACACTCCCACCTGGTTATGCAGATGCACAGGTGGCTGTGCTCTCCCCTTGCCACGTTATTGTGTGTGTGTGCTGGAAGGGAGACAGCTGTTAAATGCCAAACTCTTTGCTTCCCTCTTCCCTTTCTTCCAGAGCTTTGGCCAGCTTGCGGTGACTAACGAGTCCAAGGCACTGATTGGGCTTTACCATGGGCAGGTGCGCTGCAAGAAGAACAAGTTTGGAACACCTCAAAGAGAGGTCAAGTAAGTGCGAGCGTGGGGTGCCTGAGGAGCAGTTGGAGGACCTCTGCTAAAAGGCTCTCGGGACTGAGTGGCCTAGAGTCCTGAAAAGCAGTGTAGCAGAGCAGAGGGATTTCCAGCCTCCAGATGGCTAATCATCTGCAGATTGGAGGTCTCACCCATGAGTGAAATCTTCTTGCATGACCTCTCTAAAAATAGAATCATAGAATTGTTAAGGTTGGAAAAGACCCTTCAGATCATCGAGTCCAACCGCTAACCTGTCACTGCCAAGCCCACCACTAAACCATATCCTCAAGCACCACATCTACCCTTCTTTTAAATACCTCCAGGGTTGGAGATTCCACCACCTCCCTGGGCAGCCTGTTCCAGTGCCTGAAAACCCTTTCGGTGAAGAAGTTTTTCCTAATATCCAACCTAAACTTCCCCCGGCGCAGCTTGAGGCCATTTCCTCTCGTCCTATCGCCTGTACTAGGGAGAAGAGACCAACCCCCACCTTGCTACAACCTCCTTTCAGGCAGTTGTAGAGAGCGATAAAGTCTCCTCTCAGCCTCTTCCAGACTAAACAACCCCAGCTCCCTCAGCCGCTCCTCATAAGACTTGTTTTCTCGACCCTTCATCAACTTTGTTACCCTTCTCTGGACTCGCTCCAGCACCTCGATGTTCTCCTTGTAGTGAGGGGCCCAAACCTGAACATGGTACTCGAGGTGCAGCCTCACCAGTGCTGAGCACAGGGGCACTGTCACCTCCGTGCACATCCAATGGTACAATGGAAGTTCAGCTATTTCTAGCTCTGAATGTGTCCCCTGGTGCTTTTCTGTGCAGGACTCTGGCTGTGCTGGGAGCAGGGCTCATGGGAGCTGGGATCGCACAGGTTTCAGTGGATAAGGGACTGAAGACCATCCTGAAGGACACAGCACAGCAAGGCTTGGACAGAGGACAGCAGCAGGTCTTCAAGGGGTGCGTGAGTTAAAAGGAAATTGCTTGGGATGGGGTGGGGCTGCCTTTAGCTGAAATACTCCTCTGCTTCCCAGCAGTCAGCACCTCCTGACACCTCTGTTCCTCTGGAGTCTTCTACCATCAGATGTCACAGAAATGCTTTCTTTTAAGGTTGCCCTATGCACTGTGCTGGGATATTGCTACGAAATAGGCCCAGTGTATTCAGCCTTAGCCCCTTAGGTAGGTAGACAACCTAACAGATGATTGCTTTAGCTTTTAGATTTAGCAGCAGCTTATAGAGCTAAGGGGGGAGGGAGTAATCCTGGCTGCCTAGAAGCCCATGTCAGGGGAGGCATTGGGTCAGACTTCTGAAAAGCTGGATTTCTCTCCCCTGTCCTCTTGGCTCTCTTCCACTGTAAGCTGAGCAGTTACAGTGCTCAGCTGTGCATTGTCAGGAATGTCAGCGACTGACCTTCAGACTAATGCACCAGCTGAGTTGTGTGAGCATGGCTCCCCTTTTCCCAGATGGAAGGAGGGGCCAGTAGGCAGAGTGACAGCCCTGCTGGATTGGAGATGGTGGTTTGGGTCCCAGCTCCAGGAGGGTTGCCCTTGGTGTTGTGGAGCACCTCTAGCAGTCTGGGCTGGCCTGCGCAGGAGCTGTGACAGAGCTGTCCTTCCCTAGGCTGAACAGCAAGGTGAAGAAGAAGAGTCTGACATCGTTTGAGAGGGACTCCATTCTCAGCAACCTGATGGGCCAGCTGGACTACAAGGGCTTTGAGAAGGCAGACATGGTGATCGAGGCTGTGTTCGAGGACATTAACATCAAGCACAAGGTGCTGAAGGAAGTGGAGGCTGTGAGTATCAGTTCTGAGCAGCTTGTGCTAGATGCGGCCCCCGTATGGTGGTGTCTTGTCCTGTGCTGCTGGGTTTGTCACATCTCCTTTTGTGCTGCGGTTTGGTGCTCTGTGCAAGCTGTTTATGCCAGTACCTGGGTGATTGTCGAGGGCAGCCTTCGTGTTCGCTAAGGATATTCACTGTGCAATAAGGAGTCGCTCGTTCTGAGCTGATTGGGGCAGTTCTGACGTTCCCTGACTCTGGGAGCTGCTCCAAAGAAACATTGATATGACAGTAATGTCTTTTGGTATCTCTACAACTTACAGTTCTTCACTTACTATCTCTAGCTTGCTGCCACTGCTAGTCTCCGTTCAAGAGCCCACTTGGGGGAAATAACTGTATGGTGCAGGAGCTGGTGCGTGCACCTTTCTGAAGTCCCTTCCTGCAGTGTCTAACGTAGTCGTGATGGTGCAGCAGAAACATGGGGACTCTCAGACTAATATTGCAGACCTAGCAGGGAGTTCAGGGGAAGTTGGGTCTGGCTGAGTTGGGCTGCTGTTTTAGAATTAGTTTCTAATGCTGTCTGCCCAGACAGAGAATCAAGTTTGCCTTGTCTGTCAGGGTTACCAGGTGCCAGTACTGTTCTCTCGGGGCTCTGCACGTCGTGCTCTGGAGCCTGTGCATTTACACTGTCTCTTCCACCCCCTGCCACAGGTGATCCCTGCTCACTGTATCTTTGCCAGCAACACATCTGCCCTCCCAATCAGCCAAATTGCTGCTGTTAGCAAGAGGCCAGAGAAGGTGAGTACATCGTGCCATGAGCCTGCTGTGAGCCTGCTCTGCGCTCGGCTGCCTGTTAGCAGCAAACTGGCTCTGCTGTAGATGAGCGCTGGGATCTTCTGCTTCCTCCTCAGAACATGAAACAGCTCATCCTTCACCCCCAGTGCAGGCTTTGAACAAAGAGCTTGTGGTCCTTGGACAGGTAGGAAGGGGATGAAGGTGGACTCGCCCCCAGCGGGATGTTGGCGAGGCAGGGTGCAGTAGGAAGGTCAGGATGCTTCAGGAAGCGTTGATGCACATGGGGGGCAGAGAAGCTGTGGATGGACTCAAGCTGAGAGAATTTCAGCCAGGAAGACTTCAGTCATTTTGATAAACTGCCTAGACATAGGAGTGACTTGCCACGATGGGAAAATGCCTTCTCAAGGAGAAAAAGCAGCAAAAAGGGAAGAAAAGTCAGTGGCTGGAAGCTGAATTTGGAGGTGCCGAAACTGAAGACTTGGTCAGCCATGGGATCAGCTCCTGAGAGGGTGGTAGGGTTTTCTCTCTGCCTCCAAATAATCCATGTGAGTGGGATACCAAGAGCAACATTGCAGCTTGTGGCAGTGGTTTGAAGTGTAGGACTTCTTCATCCCTTTCCTTGAAGTCTGAAATGCATATGAAATAGCTGCACCCTCATCCCTTAGCCCAGGCAAGCCCAGCTGAGTAGGAACGCTGCTTCATGTGGAGCAGCCTGCCCTGAGGGATGTGCTTGGTGGAGTTACTGCCTGAGGGGTGTGAACGTGCTGGATTGGGAGCAGTCAGCCGCGTGCTGGTTTTCATTGCCATCCGACTGGTAAGCGTACCTGTGATACCTGCTAGCGTGAGGCTGGCAGACCTGACCGGGGATGCAGGAGACCCGCACCCTTCAGGAGACCAGACATGATGCTGCAGTGCCCGAAGTAGTGAGGGAACTGCGTGACTAGGTGGTGTCGCCTCCTGAGGGCTAAGCGCCAGTCTGGGGCAGCCTTGGTATAAAAAGGGGAAATACTTTCCCCTCTTTTGAGGAATCTGCTTTGCCTACCTGGGGCTGCAGAAAATGAAGGGAAGGGCAAGCAGTTCTCCTGTGAGATAATCCCATGTCCCTCTCTAAAACAAGTGGGATGGGGAGGCAGTAGCAGCTTGGCCAGAAGGAGGGAGAAGCTCTGGAGCTCAGTTGGAAAGTATTGCACAAATGCTAAAGCACAGGTACCCTTGACTGGTTCCCTGAACTCCTACAAGGGTCTCAAGTACTGCATTGGTCAGTACGTTGCCTCTGCTGCTTGTCTTCCTGCAGAAGTTTTGTGGACACCTGCAAAGGTTGTAGAGTAACAGCGTGTGTCTGCACTGTTGGGGAACAGTGGAGAAGCCTGGGGAAGAGAAGGCTGAGGGGGATCTCATCAGTGCCTATAAATATCTGAAGGGTGGGTGTCAGGAGGACGGGGCTGGGCTCTTTTCAGCGGTGCCCAACGCCAGGCCAAGGGGCCACGGGCACAAGCTGGAACACGGGAAGCTCCACCTGAACATGAGGCCAAACCCCTTCCCTGTGCGGGTGCCAGAGCAGGGGCACAGGCTGCCCAGAGAGGCTGTGGGGTCCCTTCCCTGGAGACATTCACCCCCCGCCTGGACGCGGCCCTGTGCCCCTGCTCTGGGGGTGCCTGCTCACGCAGGGGTGGGACGGGATGAGCTCCAGAGGGCCCTTCCAGCCCCCACCAGTCTGGGATTCTGTTGGAGGTTCCTGTGACCTTCGTGAGCCTCTTCCTGGTTTGCTGTTGGACCTTAGTTGCATCGGAAATGCAAACTGAGTCTTAGTTGTTCATATTTGAAAATAACATCCTCTTGCTCTACAAATTGCCCGGGTAATGGCTCTTTATGGGGAAACTAATAGGAAATCGGTTAACTAATTAGGGTATTTTCTTTAATTAGTTTTGCAGTCTGCAATTCTCCTGCGAGGTGCCTCTGACTTGTACATATCTTAGTGCCAAGTGTAGCTTCCAGGAAGCATGAAGGTGACATGCTGATTACATGGTCGTGTTAAGAAAGTGAGGCACACAGCCGAATAATCTCCACTTGAATGCTTTCCCAGAGGAAGGCTGCACTTACCTCTGTAATTAGTGTCTGGAAACTTGCCTTCTCATCCTTAAATTCACTTCATCACCCAAAAGAAAAAAACAAAACCCCAAAGCAAAACCTTCACAAGCAGAACACAGGGACTCTGCTCTCTCTGCGGCTGTGGTTCCCCTCTCAATGTCCAGGAGAAGCACCACCCAGGCGTGAGGCTCCTCTGCCAGCTCAGATCGTACCTGCAGATCACACAGCGCCTGTAATTTGCCTGGGGACTGAGCTCGACTAAGATTCCCAGACAGGTTTTGCTGCCGGACTATTAACAAGCACAGAGAGCGCGGAGCAGCACACTCGGCCCAGTAAGCATTATCCTCACTGAGGCGAGGGCTGTGGCGCACGTGCTGCGTCCTTGGGAAAGCCAAGGGGAGAAAGGGAGTTGGAGAGCACTTTCATCAGAGGGGGATACGGCGCAGCGTGTGGCTGAACGGATAGCACACGGTGCTGGTGGGTCCTGCAGCCCGTGCTGGCCTGCTTCCCTCTGCAGCTGGGCACTTGGCTGGCCCAGCAGATGACTCTGGGAGCCAAAGCCTGCCTTAACCGTGCTTAACCCTGGGCTCTTCCTTCTCCCTAGGTGATCGGGATGCACTACTTCTCCCCTGTTGACAAAATGCAGCTGCTGGAAATAATCACCACAGACAAAACATCCCAGGACACGGCTGCTTCAGCTGTTGCTGTTGGCCTCAAACAGGGCAAAGTTGTCATCGTGGTAAAGGTGAGGGAACACTGCACAAAATCTGAGCCGGGATGATAAATAAAGGGGCAGGCTTGTACACTGCTAGGAGGCTGAAACGTAGCTGCGAATACACCGAATACACTTCTCACTCTGAGAAGTAAAAACGGAGGTTAGAAGGCGGCAGGTGCCCAGGTGATCTCTGCCTTTGGAGTGGCCGTGGAAGGCTACAGTCTGATGGGCCAGCACGAGGAGCTGGCAGTCCTGATCCGCACAGCTTCCAGGAGGCTGAAATCCCTAGTGGCATCCGAGATGGAGCAGAGTCTGGGCAGGACTCTCGCCACCTCTTCTCCCCGGCAAGCTGCAAGGGCAGAGGGGCCTGTGAGCAGTAACCCTCCTCTTTCTGGATTTAAATCTTGTGTGAGAGGGGGCACAAATACCCGAGTGAGTGTAGGGCAAGAGCTATACCGAGCAGAGAGAGAAGACTGAGCACAGCACAGGGAGACTGGAGTCTAGAACAAACTGCTGTGATCTGTAAGAAAAGGCAGCAGAGCCTCAGAAAAGCCACGGGCTTTGCGTGGCTTGTTAGGCTGAAGGCTGCTGTTGAACACGCGGCCCTCCAAATGGAGCTGGTCTCCTGCTCCATGGTAGAAAGCATCAGTGGTGCTGTTTCAGCTGCGTGGGAGGTGCAGCAGAAGGCTCAGGGCTGTTTGGTGAGTCTATTTTTGGATCGGTCTTTTCGCTGATGTGTGAGGTTGCCAGCGATGCTGAGCAGGTCTCGTGTGGTGCTGGGAAAACTGGCTTGACTAAAAGTGCTCCAGGCACCTCTAAAGGCCAGTGGGGATACAGTGCTGCTTCTCTAACCCTCATCCCACATAAGATACTTCCCTGAATGGCAGTTTGCAGCTCATCTGTTGCTTCCTGGCTTTGTGAGCAGTATCAGAGATGAAACAACTGGTTTATGCCTGTTTCACTTGCGCTGAGCACCCTTTTCCCCCGGTCAGACTTGGTGTAGCAAGGGGACCTCTGCAGCCTGCTTGGGGCCTCCAGGCGCTATTGCAAATAAAAACTTCAGAGGGGGAACTTCAAATGCTGCTGAGCCCTACAGGAAAAAACTGTTCTAGCAGTCGATAACATACTGTTAAAAACGGAGTTCAGTGTGTCTGCCCTGCATGTCAGTGCCTGGGCTGTGAAACACAGTTCTTGTGCTGCTGGGAGGGGCTGTGTTCCTGCCTTCATCCTCCACTCCTCTTCCCTAGGATGGGCCTGGCTTCTACACCACCAGGTGCCTGGGGCCAATGCTGGCAGAAGTGGTCCGAGTTCTCCAGGTGTGTATCCTGTTGGCTACCAAGTGTCTGCCCAATAGTCCTGTAAACTCTGCTTCTCCCTTGCCCCCCGATCAGGCCGACCCCAGCCCTGGCCAAGAAGGGAGGTGGGTAACCAGCTCTGGTGTCTGTGGTTGTCCCCAGCCTGCTTTTGGCTGTGGTCTGATGAGGCCTGGGGCAGGCAGTGATGAGGCTCTTTTCCCCCCCACATGGCACCAGGGGAGAGGCAAGAGTGGTGCAAGCATGATTACACTGCTCCTGTCCGTAATCAAATGGCTAATGGGGCTGGCTGTGGTCTGTGGCCCCAGGTGAGCGAGGGCTTTCTGCCCCCACGCTGGTTTTCCAGGACCCTCACCCAGAGATACCATTGCTTCCCCTTCTATTCCTGCAGGAGGGCACTGACCCAAAGAAAATAGATGCCATCTCTACGGCCTTCGGCTTCCCTGTGGGTGCTGCCACGCTGATCGATGAGGTGGGGGTGGATGTGGCCGCACACGTGGCCGAGGACCTTGGCAAGGCCTTTGGCGAGCGCTTTGGAGGAGGCAACGTGGAGTTGTTCAAGCTCATGGTAGAAAAAGGCTTCTTAGGTGAGACTCTAGGCTGTTTTAATCAAACACGTTTCCCCCTTGTTCTAACAAAAGCACTAGTATCCATCACCCTCTTCTGCCTCAGGTGAGAGCAGTCAGAGAACAGCCCTGGGAATGGGTCAGGAAGCCCTCCCAGCTGTACCCTGGGTAGGCCTTTGCCTGCTGCTGCCACCATTTCTGCAGAGGAAGGTCTGGCTGCAGCCAAAGATGCTGCCCAGAGCAAAGGCAGCAGACAAGATCTCCTGAACCTCTGTCTGGCCCCTTTGTGAAACCTGCACAAGTGCTCTGGGACGTGGGGAGCAAATGGCTGGAAATAAATGTGCTCGAGTGAAACAAGCCCTGAGCTGAGGTTTAGAAGCTCTGTGCAAGGAAAGCTGATGGCTCCGCAGGGCAGAAGCTGTGCTGTGGCGGCCCTGGGTGCCAGCTGTGCCTCCGAGCACACCAGGGCAGAGCAGGGGCCATCAGTGGGATCTGCACGTGGACTGTAAGAGCTCTCACCTTCCAGTGACCCTTACTGTGACCAGACCCCTGGTATTGAGGGTTACTCAGGAGATCTTGTCACCTCTGTGCTTTGCTCCCAAGGGCAGACAAGGACCATGTCATTTTTCTGCTGTAGCCACAGAAACAGTGGGGTTATTTGACTGTCCTCTGGCCTTAGTGGAGGCATTAGGGTCTGGCACAGTGGCAACGTCTTGCCAAGGAGCCAGCTGGGCACGGGCCCCCTTGGCTCTGTCCTCGGTGAGGCAGCGAACAGGCTCGCTCTGAAGTGCCGAGATGCTGCCTGTGCTGGGAGGATGTACTCGTGCTAACAGAAGCAGGAGTCACAAGAGGATCAGGTCATGAAGGTGTCATGAGCAAACGGGACACGTGGCAGGGTGTGACTGTCTCTTTTTATCCCCGGCAGGTCGCAAGGCAGGGAAAGGCTTTTACGTTTACCAGGAGGGGGTGAAGAACAGGAGCGTGAATTCTGGCATGGATGAGATCTTGGCGCGGTTCAAAGTGTCAGCCAAACCTGAAGTGTAAGTAGCTGTGCCTGCCTGAGCGGTGGTGTGTCACCCCAGCTCCTTCTGCCTCGGAACAGCAGCACGAGGGCTGTACCGGGCAGCGCTGAGCGTGCAGCCACTCCAATGGCATTTGGCTGTTCCCACCTGGAGTGTAGCGGGGCAGGCTCCTGGTTCTGGAAAACCCCTGCTAGCAGGAATGGGGCATCCTCAAATTCACCAGCATTTGCTCAGGCACCTTTGCAGAAAGCTTTTCTGCGGTGGAGCTCTGCCCGGGCAGGCAGGTTGGTGCAGGCCCTGCCGTGACCACCCTGGCATCAGACCTGTTGTACAGCCTGGCACGGAAACAGCTCCTGGAGCGGTTCCCATCTGGCCCGATCGAGCCTTTGCCATTCTTACATGCCTGCTTTGGGACACGTCACAGGACCTAGTCCCTATCCTCATGAGGATAGGGACAGTTTCAGTGAGAAACCGTTCTGTCGCCTACCCCAGGCCTGGCTCTGTCCGCAGTCTGTGCTGGCTTCACGTGCTCCCCCATCCAGCTGCCGTGTTACCAGCACAGCCCTTACCGACTCCTTCCTTGCAGCTGTACCGATGAGGACATCCAGATGCGCTTGGTGACGAGGTTTGTGAATGAAGCAGCCATGTGCCTGCAGGAAGGGATCCTCAGCAACCCCGTGGAGGGAGATATTGGTGCTGTGTTTGGCCTGGGCTTCCCGCCGTGCCTGGGAGGTAGGTGTTTTCAGCCAGGGTTTGGGCTAGGCTGCATGGCTTGGCTGAAAGCTTTGTAGTGGGCTTGCCTAGCGGGCTCTAGCCACCAGAGGCAAGTCAGCTGTTAAGGCCAGGTTTGAGCTGCAATCTGACAAGCCTGAGTGTCCTTCTCCCACGTAAAGCCTGAGCCAGGGAGGTTGCTCCAGCATTCCCACCCCACGAGAGGTGGCAGTGAGCCTGAGAGCTGCTGTGAGACGTTTCTGCCAGGACCCTGTGGAGTTCCTCTGCTGGTACAGCTGTTTGACAGAGCTGTGGCTGGTGAGGATCAAGGGAGAGGGAGTCTAACCAGGCCGTTTGCTGTGTCTCTGGGCTTGAATAAGAAGGCAGAGCTATGCTGGCCCGCGCCTCATGAGTGCTTTCTGTCAGAACTTCAGAGGAAGAGCTTTTACCATGCCTGATAGTCATGGGGATGCGGGTGGGATGCGAGACTTGCAAAGGCCCTACATTTTTAAGAAACCCCTGGCTTGCTGTTGTGCAGCTGTGTGGTGCTTGGTGAAAAACAAGGCTCTGGCATCTCATCTCTTGCCACTGCTACGTGCCTGGCCGGGCAGGCAGCAGTCTGGCAGCACTTCTGCAAACCTGGTCTTGTGCTGCATGCAGAGCTGAGAAATGGTGCCCAAGATGCACCGTTCCCCCCATGTGGCACAGATAAAGCTGAGCCAACAACCTCAGCCATGGTGCACAGCACTTTTCAGGCCAAGGTACTCGCCAAGAGCCGTGGGCAAGGGTCTCCTGGAACCGCCTGCGTTGTGGCTCGGCCGGGGCCTGAGCAGTGGACAAAGCATGAGCTGAGGTTTGGCTCACAGCTGAGGGATACTAACGGCTGTTGGGCATGAGGTGGTGTTTCTGCTGAGTACCTAGCACATCCCCTCCTTGAGGCAAGCTCAGACCAAGGGAGCAGTCCCAGTTAGCTGTGCCCAGCTTGTCCCCAGCAATCCAGTCTGCCTCTGCTCAGAGCAGGGTCCTGCGCGGCCCTGCTCCGAGACTCTCCTTTTGGAGAAGGACGGATCGGCCGAATCCAGCGCTCTCACCCTTCCAGGCACCTTGGTGCTTCTCGCTTCCTTGGCCCAGATGTGTCCCCCTGTCCTCGGCAGGTCCCTTCAGGTACGCAGACTCCTACGGAGCCAAGCAGCTGGTGGACAAGCTGCGGAAGTACGAGGCCGTCTACGGCAGCCAGTTCACGCCGTGCCAGCTGCTGCTGGACTACGCCAACAGCCCAAGCAAGAAATTCCACCAGTGAGCGTGGCAGGACACCACCCGCCCGTGACGCGCCGACAGCTCGAGCCGGGACCGCCGGCTCTCCAGCAACACCCCATTCTCTGTAGGTTAATCTGCAAAGCACCCAGGGGAGGCAGGGAAGGAAGGAGGGGGGCAGCGGATTGCCTCGTGGCTTGTAGTCATTTCAAGTGCCTTATCAGCTACTCTGTGGTGGGCATGTCCGTCCCGTGCCAGCCTGGGCCTGGTGGCTCCTTGCTGGGGGAGAGAATTTCTTCTGCATTTGCCTCCATGCTACGACCTCCAGCGCTCCCAGTCTGGCAGGCACCATCCAGCACCCATCTGGCGCCGAGGCCCTGCCGTTCCGTAAGCCTCCAACAATCGATCCCTGTCTCCTGGGGTTGGACTCCATGCCTGCTTCTCCTCCTGTCTCCCTGGGGCAGCAGCCTCTCGCCACCAAGGAAGGGAACCGCTCGAGTCGGAAATAAAGCGTTCAGGCAATCCTCTGGGGTCCTCTCCGTGCTTGCTGGCTGAGAGACCCACAAAGCGGGGGGCTGGGAGTTGCGGGAGGGTGGGGGAAAAAGGCAGGGGAGGGCGGCAGTGCAGAACAAAGACCAGCTCTGTCACCTCTGCCATCAATCAGGGTCTGTGAGGAGCCTCTGGCTCTTTTGTCTGGCCCCGAGTGCTGCCGCTGGGGTTATCCTGGCAGATGGACCCGCCTCTAATTGCAAATCAAGCAGCCAAAGGCCAGAAGGGTCCCCTGTGGGGAGAGCTCCGTTTAAACTAAAAGCCTTTAAATCTGTGCACCTGTCACTAATTTCAGAGCTGGCCTAGCCTCTGCCTCCTGCCTCTGCTAGGCCTCGGGCTGGGAGCTGGTGTGATGCTGCTCTTTTCGTTTCATTTTTGTGCTCGTTTCTCAAAGCCAGCGGTACGCAATTAGGCTGAGGCATCATCTCACCCTGCCCCTGCGCCCTGCGGAGCTGGTAACCAGCCTTCAGCCCTCCCCGGGGGGGAGGCAGCAGCCCCCAGGACCTGCCCCCTGTGCTGGAGGGCTGTGCAGGGGCTGTGCTCACGGGATGTGAGCCTTGTATGGGGCAGCCCTGCTTCCCCCCAGCTTGGGAGCTGGGGCTGGGGAGGCCTGGTCCCAGAGCCTCCCATGGCCGTGGCGTCGGGGGGCTGGGAGTGGGGTGCTCCGGGTGGTGGATGCAGCCTTGGGGTCTCCTTTTCCCAGGGTCGGCCACATCTGTCAGGCAGGGCAGCTTCCTTCCAGGCTCCCGAAATCACCCTAGGGTGCTGGGAGTGGGTCCGAGAGCAGGGTGGTCCTTGTGTGGAGGCCCCTGGGCTCCTGCCCCACAATGGGGCACCTCCGCACCACTGTGACCCACCACCCTGGCGAGGCAGGGTGTGCGAGGGGCGGCGCGAGCCCCAGAGCCTGCTTCCCCACTGAGAGCCCCTTTCCCCCTCCTCCCTGAGCACAGAGCTTCTCCAGTGGCTCGTTTTTCTCCCATACATTTATTACGCTAATCCACAAGGATTAAGTTAAACCAGTCAACGCAAACTCCAGTATTTTCCAGCCCCTTTGGGCCAAAATTACCGTCCAGTGTTAAAACGGAAAGGAAGGGAGGGCTGGGCAATAGGGGTGAGCTGCCAGGGAGGAGGAAACCCCACGGCCGGTGGGGCAGAGGCACTGCCACCTCGGGGTGCTCCGGAGCGGGGGACGGGAGCAGGGAGAGCCATGTCTGTGGTGCAGATGGTTGGGGGACCCCCCATGGTCCAGGGGGTCCCCGGCTAGATCTTGGGGCGCCAGCCCTTGATGAACTGCATGATCTTCTTCACCTGGAGCTTGGTGAGGCGGAAGTCGTCGGCCAGGATCTCCTCGCTGAGCTGCACGAAGATGCTGCCGTCGATGCGCTCGCGGGCGAAGAAGCTGACCACGTCCTCGGAGAGGCCGATGAAGCGCAGGCACTTGGAGACCTCCTCCAGCGAGAGGGCCGAGAGGTCGGCGGGGGGCAGCCAGGGCGAACCGTCCCTGCTGGGACGGGGGGCGGCCGGCGGGGCCCCCCCATCGCCCCGCGCCGCCGGCGGCACCTCGATGACGCCCTGCGCCAGGTAGACGCGGGTGACGCCGCCCTCGGCCCCGTGCAGGACGGCGGGCGAGAGCGGGGCCGCCCCACGGATGACGATGCTGTCCCCCTCGAAGCCCTTGGGTGGGCGAGGAGGGGGTGCCAGCTCCTCGACGGGGGCGAAGGGCTCTGGCGAGGAAGAGGAGGAGGGGGTGGCCGGGCCAGCAAAGGGGTTGAGCGCCCCGAAGGGGGCAAAGCGTTTTTGGGGATGCGGGGGCTTGAGGCGGGGGCAGCTGCGGTAGGGCTTCAGGGGGGGCTCAGCCCCCGGCAGCGGGGTCGAGCAGCCACTGCCCACCCCGGCGCCCGCCTCGGCATAGGCCCAGGGGTCCGACCAGGAGGTGGGAGTGGGCTGGGCGGCGGGGGGCAGCACGGTGGGGGGCAGCGGGCGCCCGGGGGCCTCCCCGGCTTTGCAGTCACCCCAGGTGCAGGGGTAGCAGTACAGGGAGTAGGCGTCGGGCGAGGGCGAGCCGCTGCCGCTCCGGGGGACGGACCTGCGGGAGGAAGGGGAGCATCACCCCAGGGCTGTGTCCCCCCCGCTTAGCCCCGGGGCCATCCCACCCTGGGGTGCCAACCCACCACCCTGTCCCCACCACAGCACCCCGACGCCCGCGGCCGCACCGGAGCCACTCACCCATCGTGGAGCCCCGAGGAGTAGTAGGAGAGGCTGGGGCTGGGCGAGGGAGCGGGTGTCAGCTTCGGGCAGTGCAGGGGTGCTGGGGGGCTGCAGGGCGCCGGGGGGCGGCTGCCCCGGGGCGGCACGGGGGGCGCGTTCAGCAGCCGGCACTCCTCCTTCACCTGGAAGGGGGGCGAGCGCCGTCAGGCCCCCGGTTGCGGCAGGGATCTGCCCCCGAGGACCCCCGCGGATGGAGGGGGGCCATCTGGGGGGGCTCGGGGGCAGGCAGCCCCCATCGAGCCACAAGGCTCAGGGTACCAATGGGGCGGGGAGGCCCCGGAGAACTGGGTACCCCATGGTGCAGGAGGCTCCAAAGATTTAGGTACCCTGTGGTAAAGGAGAGCCTGAAGGACCCCACAAGCCACAGTGTGGGGGAGCCCAGGGGATTTGGGTACCTCCATGGTGCTGGGAAGCCTGAGAGATTTGGGTACCCCATGATGCAGAGAGCCCTGGGGAACTGGGTAACCCATGAGACAAGGCTGTCCTGAGGATTTGGGTGACCGAACATAGCCAGGGAGGGACCCCGGAGCTGGTGGACAGGGGCTGCCAGCTCAGAGCTCCCGAGCACCGGGGAGGGTCGGGCTGGCCGTGCCGTGGGGCTGACATCACGGCCCGGGTCTGTGCACCCCCTGCCCAGGGTGCAGGGTCCGGCAGGCCCACGCCGGGGCTCGTCGCCCCCGCTACCCCGGCGCATCACCCCTGGCCAGGGCAGCTAGCGGCAGGCGGGACCCCAGGGGTGTCACTCCCCATCCCTGGGGACAGGACCGCGGCTCTTACCGCCTCCGACTTGGGTGGCACAGGGGGTGGGGTGTCCCCACGGGGCTCGTCCCCAGGCACGCCGGGGCGGTGCGGGGAGCCCAGCGGGGTGACAGCCCCGAAGGAGACGAGGTCCTGCCGGCCGGCGCCGCTGCCGGGCTCGCAGCAGCCCTCCGGGCTGGGGTTGCTCCAGAGCTCCTCGTAGGGGATCTCCAGCGGCTCCTGAGTCCTGAACTCGGGCTCGGCCCAGTCGGGCGTCATGTATTCCCGGTCGGGGTCAGGGAATTCGGGTAGCGGCGGGCGCGGGGTACCTCCCCCGACACCCCGCGGTCCCTGGCAGCGGGCGGCAGGCTCCCGGGGGGCCCCCGTGCCGCAGGCGCAGAGGGAGAGGCGCTGGAGGGGCTGGCTGAGCTCCTCACGGGCGCAGGCAGGCAGGCAGAGCCGCAGGCGCCGGGGGCTGGCGCACTCCTCCGAGAAGTCCGGCTTGGCCTCCCGCACCGCCCGCGAGTACTCGTCGGGGTTGAATCGGTCGTGGCAGTACGCGGCGCTGTCCCGCAGCAGCTTCTCCAGCTGGGGGTCCCCGGCGAGCAGCCCCTCGGGCAGCTGGAAGCGGGGCATGTCGGTGAGCAGGAGGAAGTGGAAGGGGACCAGCTCGTCCCGGCGGAGGATGCAGCAGAGCACCACCGTCTTGGAGATGATGCTGACCAGCTTGTAGCAGTGACCCTCGCGGATGGCGTGCAGGTCGTAGGGGTTGCGCGCGGGGCGGCTGGGCACGGCCACGTTGACGGGCAGCCGCACCTTCTCGATGATGCTGCGGATGGTGTGCTCGCCCTCCTGCAGCCGCAGCTCGAGGGGGCTGCGGGTGCTGAAGCGGCCCTTGCACTGGAAGGGCAGGCTGAGGCTCTCGTTGGTGCGGTGGTTCATGCAGATCAGGCACGGCATCTTGCCCTTCACCTGCCTGGCCCCCGCCGCCGGCGCCGCCTTGCCCAGCTTCCGCAGGATGGTGTTGAAGCGCGACTTCTCCTTCACCGTCTTGGCGCAGAGGATCTCCGCTTGGCCCATCAGCGTCAGCTCGTCCCCCGCGTGCAGCGTGAAGTTGTACACCTCGCTGTCCTCGCTGAACTCCCCCGACACCACCTGCCCCGGGACAGGCCCACCATAGGACCCGCTGCCCTGTCACCATCCCCTGAGGTCCCACCACCATCCCCTGAGGTCCCACCACCATCCCCTGAGGTCCCACCACCACCTCTTGGTGTCCCACCACTATCTCCTGATGTCCCACTGTCCTCTTCTGATGTGCCACCACCATACCCTGCTGTCCCACCACCTACCCCCGAAGTCCCCCCATCAACCCTTGACTGATGTCCAGCCACCATCCCTTGATGGCCCACTGTCCTCTCCTGGTGTCCCACCACCGTCCCCTGCTGCCTCGCCACCCCTCCCTGACATTCACCTGCTGTCCCACCACTGTCCCCATACCAACCTTCACGCTGAAGGTGATGGCCTCCATGACGAAGACGCGGTCCGGGAAGATGCTGGCCACCTCCTCCACGCTGTTGAAGTACTGCACGGGCTCGCGGATGTCCCGGTCCTGGTCCAGCAGCTTGAACTTCCCTGCATGGGACAGCCCAGAGCCGCGGCAGGGATGTGAGCCCACCTCCAGCACCCGGCTGCTGTCGCCCACCTCGGCGGGGGGGAGGGGAGGGGGCAGCCACCCCAGATGCCTGGGGTCCCCATCACAATTTTCTTTGGGGGGAGAGGTGGGGGGCACCTCTGTGGGTAGAGGGGTTCACGTGGTGTGGCCAAGGTCTGCAAGGGGGCACCAGAGCACCCACACACACAGAGCATCAAGGGTGGGGGCTTTTGTGAGGCCCCAGAGTGCTGGCACAGCACCCCCCCGGAGCTGCAGGAACACCCCAAAGCGGTCGCAGAGATGCCCCATGGATAGAGGAACCCTCCTGGAGCAGGGCCAGGGGAGCAGCCAGAATCGCAGGAAGCCCCGTTGCCTCGCCATGACCCCCCACCTTCGCCCCACGCCTCGGCCAGGAGAGCCACTGGGGAGGGGGCGGGGGGCTCAGCAGCAGAGCCAGCGGCAGGGGCTATGGCAGGAGCGGGGGGGCCACGGCGAGCTGCAGCCGACAGCAAAACTGCCGCCACTGGCATCGCCTTGGCGGGGACAGACCTGAGGGGAATATTAATCCCCCGGCGCAGCCGCGCCAGCCGGCTCTGCTGCTGCCAGCCCGGGGCCCAGCGGTGCTGGGGGGCGCGGGAGTCGGTCGAGGCTGGAGCCACGGTGCCTGAGCCCGGGGCAGCCCCACGCACCGGCTGGGGCACGGCCGAGCCCCCCCAAAGCCGGTTAACACATTGCCTGGCCCTCCCCTCCTCGGCTCCCCCCTCGGGACGGGCGAGTAACCCCTCCCCCGCTCCACTTCCCATTATTTATTTATTAGCAGGACTCATTACCGACATGACGAGCACTTAGAGTGGCCATTAAGGCTCCTGCTACGGCGGCGGCAGCTCAGCACCTTCGTCTGCATCGCCAGCCCCAACCCCTATCCCCATCCCATCCCTGTCCCCAGCCCTCTCCTCATCCCCATCCCCTCTCCTCCCTGGCCCCATTCCTCTTCCATCCTCATCTTCTTCCTTATCCCAGCCCCAGCACCATCCCTCTCCTGTCCCCCTCTTCCTCCTTATCCCATCCCTGTCCCCATCCCATCCCTGTCCCCAGCCCTCTCCCATCCTCATCTTCCTCCTCAGCCCATCCCTGTCCCCATCCCATCCCTGTCCCCAGCCCTCTCCCATCCTCATCTTCCTCCTCAGCCCACCCCTGTCCCCATCCCATCCCCACCACACCCCACCCCTGCCATCCCCCCCCCGCAGCACCCCACCTTCGGGCTGGGCGCCAGCAGGGTGGGAGAGGCAGAGAGCAGCCCCCAAACCAGTACATCTCCCTCCTCCCCCAGACTGGGCCATACTGGAGCACCCCCAGTTTGGCCGCCGGAGGCGGGGTGGGGGGTGGGGTCCCAGCCCTCACGCCCCAGGGGACACCGACACCCTTGTCCCCATGGCCCCCACCTGGGTACTGGAGCGGGATGTCGATTTTGGGGCCGATGACGTAGTGTCCCTCCTCCAGGCTGTGGGCCGTCACCGTCGTCCACTGCCGGCACGAGTGGACCAGCAGCACGTCCTGGGCGCTCACCCCCTCCACGCGCTCACCTGCTGGGGGACGGGGCTGTCACCATCCCCAGGACACCCCCCACCCGCCCCGGGGGTGGCCGGCCGGCCGCTGGACAGACGGATGGACGGACAGACAGACAGCCGGCGGGATGAGCAGGTGCCCGCTGCCAAGAGCCGCCAGTTGCCCAGGAAACAATTTCTTTGTCCCCCCTGAAAAGCTGCAGCCGCCACAAACAACAAGTTTATTGAGACGGGGCCGTCACGGGGGTCCCCGCTGCCACTGCACCCCATGGCCCCGGCACCCACCCCCAGCATGGCCCCCCTCCCCCGGCACCCACCCGACCCCCAGGAGCACCCGGCTGCGGAGGGGCTGGGTCCTGCTCTGGAGGGGAGCGCCGTGACCTGGGGCGGGGGCTCGCTGCGCTGGAGGGACCCTGCACAGCCACGCCGGGGTCACCCTGTGCTGAGGCCTGTGCACCCCACGGAGCACCCCGCTCCCCTGCACACACACCCACCCCCAACCCCTGCACCCCCCCCAATCCCCTGCACCCCCTGCAAACCCCTGCACTGCCCCTGGCTCCCCTGCACCCCCTGAACCCACCTGCTCCCCTGCACCCTCTGATCCCTTACACCCCCTGACCCCCAGCAACCCCTGTGCCCCTTGCACCCCCCCCACCCTCCCCTGCACCCCCGATCCCCTGCACCCACTGATCCCCTTTGCCCCCTGCAACCCTTGATACCCTTGCACCCCGCCACAACCCCTGCTCCCCTGCACCCCCGATCCCCTGCACCCCCCCACATTGCCCCCCACTCCCCTCCACTCCCCCCGCACCCCTCTGATCCCCTGCTCCCCTCCAACCCCCCTGCACCCCTCTGATTCCCTGCTCCCCTGCACCCCTGCACACACACCCCCCACCCCCCTTCTGTACCCCCTGCACCCCACCCAGCCTGTGCGGGGGTGGGGTGGGGTGTGGGGTGTGTGTCACAGCCAGGACCCCCCCCCCCCGGAGAGGAGCCCTGGACCTGGGACAGCAGCTTGGTCCTGTCTCACCTGCGCCTCCAGCCTTCCTCCCTCCCTCCAGCTTCCTTCCTCTGTCCTCCTCATCACTCCAGCTCCCTCCCTTCTGATCTCTCTAGCCTTCCTCCTCCTCACCCATCACGCCTTCCTTCCTCCTCTTCACTCCTCCAGCCTTCATTCCTCCTCCTCACTCCTCCAGTCTTCCCCTCTCCCTCCTCCTTGTCCCGTTAGCCTTCTTCCTTCCTCTTCCTCATCTGTCTAGCCTTCCTTCCTCTACCCTTTCTCCCTCCTCTCCATCCCTTCAGCCTTCATTCCTCCTCCTCACCTCTCCAGCCTTCCTCCCTCTCTGCTGGTCCCCCCAGTCTTCCTCCCTCTTCCTCCTCATCTCCATCACTCCAGACTTCCTCCCTCCTCCTCCTCCTCGTCCCTCAATCCTTCTTCCCTCCCTCCTCCTCCTCCCCATCACTCCAGCCTCCCTCCCTCCCTCCTGCTTGTCCCTGCAGCCTTCCTCCCTCCTCCTCCTCGTCCCTCCAGCCTTCATCTCCCCTTGAGTACTTAACCTGTCCCTCCCTCCTGGACCCTCCAGCCTCCCTCCCTCCTCCTCCTGGTACCCCGCAGCCTTCCTCCCTCCTCCTCCTCCTCGTCCCTCCAGCCTTCAGCTCCCCTTGTGTACTTAACCCGTTCCTCCCTCCTCGTCCCCATAGCCTTCCTACCTCCCTCCTCCTCCTCCCTATTACTCCAGCCTCCCTCCCTCCCTCCCGCTGGTCCCCCCAGCCTTCCTCCCTCCTCCTCGTCCCTCCATCCTTCCTCCCTCCTCCTCCTCCTCGTCCCCATCACTCCAGCCTCCCTCCCTCCCTCCCGCTGGTCCCCCCGGCCTTCCTCCCTCCTCCTCCTCCCCCCACCCCTCCCTCCTCCCCCCGCCCGCTCACCCTGCCCCAGGCAGACGAGGGTGGGCAGCCGGCACTGGCTGACGATGGCGTCGAGGGGCAGCGCCGCGGGGCTCCAGCGGAGCCGGGCCAGCCCCGCCGCCAGCTTCTCCATCGCATCGCGGCTCAGGCCGGCCCCGGGCCGCGGGGGGGGGCGGCCGCCGCCGCCTCCATCGCCGCCGCCGGGCCGGGGCAGCGGCGGGGCCGGGGGCGGGGGGCGGCGGGCAGCGGGGCAGCGGGAGCCGCCCCCCGCCCGCCCCCGGCCCCTCCTGCCCGCCCGCCCCGACGGGCGGGGGGACCCCCCCCTCTGCGGCGGGGGCGGGGGGAGGCGGCGGCGGGCGGGGACCCCCCTCTCCCGCGGGGACCCCCGAGGCGGGGGGGCGCTCCCGGGGGTGCCCCGGGGAGGGGGGGCGGCCCCCGGGGGTGAGGGGGGGCTCCGCCTGCGGGAACTGCTGCGCGCCCGGTGGGACCGGGGGGCTCAGCCCCAACCGGCCCGGGTCCCTCCGGGGAGACCGGGGGGCTCAGCCCCAACCGGCCCGGGTCCCTCCGGGGAGACCGGGGGGCTCAGCCCCAACCGGCCCGGGTCCCTCCGGGGAGACCGGGGGGCTCAGCCCCAACCGGCCCGGGTCCCTCCGGGGTACCGGGGGGCTCAGCCCCAACCGGCCCGGGTCCCTCCGGGGAGACCGGGGGGCTCAGCCCCAACCGGCCCGGGTCCCTCCGGGGTACCGGGGGGCTCAGCCCCAACCGGCCCGGGTCCCTCCGGGGTACCGGGGGGCTCAGCCCCAACCGGCCCGGGTCCCTCCGGGGTACCGGGGGGCTCAGCCCCAACCGGCCCGGGTCCCTCCGGGGAGACCGGGGGGCTCAGCCCCAACCGGCCCGGGTCCCTCCGGGGAGAGCGGGGGGCTCAGCCCCAACCGGCCCGGGTCCCTCCGGGGTACCGGGGGGCTCAGCCCCAACCGGCCCGGGTCCCTCCGGGGAGAGCGGGGGGCTCAGCCCCAACCGGCCCGGGTCCCTCCGGGGTACCGGGGGGCTCAGCCCCAACCGGCCCGGGTCCCTCCGGGGTACCGGGGGGCTCAGCCCCAACCGGCCCGGGTCCCTCCGGGGAGAGCGGGGGGCTCAGCCCCAACCGGCCCGGGTCCCTCCGGGGTACCGGGGGGCTCAGCCCCAACCGGCCCGGGTCCCTCCGGGGAGAGCGGGGGGCTCAGCCCCAACCGGCCCGGGTCCCTCCGGGGTACCGGGGGGCTCAGCCCCAACCGGCCCGGGTCCCTCCGGGGTACCGGGGGGCTCAGCCCCAACCGGCCCGGGTCCCTCCGGGGTACCGGGGGGCTCAGCCCCAACCGGCCCGGGTCCCTCCGGGGAGACCGGGGGGCTCAGCCCCAACCGGCCCGGGTCCCTCCGGTGGGACCGGGGGGCTCAGCCCCAACCGGCCCGGGTCCCTCCGGGGAGACCGGGGGGCTCAGCCCCAACCGGCCCGGGTCCCTCCGGGGTACCGGGGGGCTCAGCCCCAACCGGCCCGGGTCCCTCCGGGGTACCGGGGGGCTCAGCCCCAACCGGCCCGGGTCCCTCCGGGGAGACCGGGGGGCTCAGCCCCAACCGGCCCGGGTCCCTCCGGGGTACCGGGGGGCTCAGCCCCAACCGGCCCGGGTCCCTCCGGGGAGACCGGGGGGCTCAGCCCCAACCGGCCCGGGTCCCTCCGGGGTACCGGGGGGCTCAGCCCCAACCGGCCCGGGTCCCTCCGGGGTACCGGGGGGCTCAGCTTCCTTCGGCCACCACGGGAAGGGGCCGAGGGGTGACCAGGAGCCCCCCCGCCCCGGACCCAGCGCAGCCCCGAGACACAAGTGGCCCCGACACACGGAGCAGGGACCCCCCCCGGCAGCACCCCCAGGGAAAGCGGGGCAGGGGGGGCTGCTACCGGAGTCCCCCGGCAGCGGGTGCTGGAGACCCCAACCCCTCCTCCAGGGCCCGACTCGGTACAGGGTGGGGTCCTGGTGCGGGTTTGAGGGGATGGGGGGGACTCGAAGTGCCATCGGGGCAGCAGCGGGGCCCTGTGGGGCAAAGCCCAAACGTGTTGGGACACACAAAACCTTGCTGGAAGCAGCGGGGATGGGGATGGGGCAGGGACGGGGAAGGAGGAGGGATGGGGAGATGGGGATGGGCAGGGACGACACAGCAGGAGGACAAGGAAGGACTCAAGGCTCTGACGGGGATGACACCGACAAGTGGGATGCTGAGAGCTGCCGGACAGTGCCCGTGGGGGAAGGTCCCTGCTGGGTCCCCGAGCCCCCCCCCCGGGACCCCCTCGCACAAACACGGCCGCGATGGCTGCGCAGAGATGCCTCGCCGCCAGCCCCCGGGGCCCTGCCGTGGTCCTCGAGGCCCCGGCTCTGAGCCAAGGTGGCTCAGCCGGCGATGAACGCTTCCCTCCCCAGGCACGGGGAGGATCCGGGATCGCTGAGCTGCTCCCCTCGGCCTCGTCGCCCAGCAAGGGGGACCCCCGGGCTGCAGCCGCGGCCGTCACACACTCGCAGCCTCGGCGGCGGCTTTATTACCAACAACAGCACAAAGCCACCCTCTCCCGGCACCATGGCAGCGGGAGGGAAGGAGAAGCACGTCTCCGCTCCGCTGTCCCACGCCACGCTGGACGGGGACAGACCCCTCGCTGCGGGAGACCCCGGGGCACCCACTCCCCGTGAGAGCTTGCGGAGAGGGGGCTGGCAAGCGCGAATGGATCCTGCCCGGTGGGGAAGGACTTTGGCTCGGCTGTAAATACAGACGGCCGGAAAGGGAAGCGGGGAAGAGCAAGAAAGGGCTGAAACGGCCGCTTAAATGTGTTCGCAAAGGTCCTCTCCAAGGAGCCGGGGACTCCTGGGGTGCTGCGGCCACGCACCCAAGGGCCGGGTGTACCCCCACCCACGGCGGTCCGCGTTTGGGGCGGGCGGACACCGGCAGCCTCGGACACCCCACGTCCTGCCCTGGAAAATGCTGAGAAGAGAGAAAGCACCAGCTCTACCCGCAGCCAAAGAGCCGCTTACGGGCAGAGACCCGCTTGCGCCTTCCAGGCTTCGCGGGGCCGCGGAAGCGGGCAGAGCTGCCGGGCCGACGAGCAGCTACAGCCTGGGTGCACAGCTTCCCTTCGGCCCCGAGCTCGGGGGGGTTCGGTCCCAGCCCCGGCGCCCACCTCCTCCGACCGGCAGCCGCCAGCGGGGCCGGAGCTCGGCCCTCTCCCCCCGGCACCGCGGGCAGGGCTCGGCGAGAGGGAATTTAACGGGGCCGAGGAAGTAACCAATGCAAGTTTATAAAAGCTTTTATTTGCTCTTGGTACGACCAAGAATGGGACAGTGATCTTTTATACAATTTGATACAGTAAGTGGTACAAAAGAATGTGTTTTAAATAAAAAGCCAGAGTGGAGTAGCAAAAATATTAAAAGATTACGTAAAAAATCGTAGGCATGGGAATTAATCCTAGACCTTAAGTTGATGCTGTTTTTCCACCGTCCGAGTCCGAGAGCACGAAGCGCCGCTCTCACCCCCGCCCCGCAGCGCCGGGGCACCAACAGAAAGCGGTAACGCCCTCGTAGGATGGATTCAACCTCGGGTTTTGGTTTATCACGACCAATTTAATCGTTTACGTATTTTTGTTTGGTTGGTGTTTTGATTTGTTTTGTTTTGGTTTTTTTTTTTTTGCCGTGACAAAAGGTAGCGCTGAGCCTTCCTCCGCTGGCCGGGTCGGCCAAAGCCTCCCGCCGGCGCCGGGCAAAGCTGCTTTCGCACCCTTTTTTAGGCTGGCCTTAGGCTTTATTCCACGTGCAGGGCTGGGGAGGGGGGTGTCTTCCAAGTAGAGGTTTCACAAGCAGTTAGTTCGCTAGCTAGCAGGAAGTTTAGATACCGGCAGAAATAAAGTTACTGCAAATTCCTCCAACATGATTATTATTAATTTTTTGTTTCCTTTTAAGCATCTGCATCGACTCTTGTTGCTCACTCCTCCTCGGCTGGGCCTTGCGCTCCACAACACAAACCAAAGCCAAGCCACGCGGTTAAAATTCATGGTTTTCATAGGAACAGAAGTAGACCGTCTAGAAATATTGCAGTTTATTAACTCGGTAAGGAGAATACGCAACGGAGGCGGTAGCTAGTAGTACCAGCGAGTGGCCTGTCCTCTACCTGTTGGCTCGCAACGAACACAGCGTCTACAAAGGATCCCGAGGGATTTACACAGAGGGAGCCAAGCCCCTGGCAGCAAATAAAAAGCTCATGTTTAAAACAAGGATTATTTAGAAAAAAAAAAAAAACAAACAACCAAACAACCCCTTGATGTATAATTCTCCATTATTTTTTTTTTTTTCCCTTTTTGATAACGTTAGAAAGTGCAGGTGTAACCAAAAGGTAGCCGTACTCTTATTTACAGCGCTGACCGGGCGGTTCACGCGCCCGCCGCGGGGCCCTGCCCGACCCCGACAGCCACTCGCCTGCGAAGGGTTAACACACACCGAGACAAAACGCCGAGATACGGAGGAAGAGGGAGACACCTCGGTCGCGTCACTACGGGGGAAGCCGCTCAAAACTAGACGTTAAACGTTAGAACACCGCCGTTTCATTAAAATTAAATCAGCGCTATTTACTACTTTAGTTATTTACCGGAGGCAGTCCGGAAGGCGAGCGGGGCACAGGCGTGTCCAGCGCTAAAGGAGAAGGTGAGGCCTGGGGGAGAAGCGTCTATTCAAAGTCTCCTTTCGTCCTTGGCTGGGGCAGCTCTTCTAGGCGGTGTTTTGAATGCGAGGCCCGCAGGGCTGCCTGGGCTGGGCAGGAGCGGCCGACGGAGCCAGCCCGGCCCCGGCAGTCCTTAACCCGCTGCCTTTGAGAAGCGAGGGAGGCGGCGGTGACAGCGCAGCCCGGCCCGGGGCGGGGGGCTCGGCAGCCCTGCCGGGGTCGCCCGCCGCCGCCTTCCCACAGCGGGAGAGGGGCAAGGCTGACCCACGCGCCAGCGACTCAGCTTTTAACACCGGAAAATGGAAAGTTTTCAGCGAGGTAATAAATTAAACTGCCAACTTCTTTTTTTTTATTTATTCCTTTTTTTTTTCTTTCTTTTTTTTTTCCTTTAAATCTAGTCTCGCTCAGCCTTTTGCCAGGCTACCGAACAGCTTGTTGGAGCGGCTAACGGTAAGAGAGAACTTAAAAGTTCGCGTGAACTGCTGTCAGTTTGGGAATCGCATGTTCTATTCATACACATAAAGTAGACAACCACATCACCCTCCATAGAAAACTAGTGCATGCAAATAACTCTTCCATATCATAAAACCCAACGGCTATGCAGGAGGAGAGAGGAGATATACTAGTGGACTGACATCGCCTAGAGGGAAATTAGTAGGTATCTTCAACATTTTTACCTTGAAAGCTAAATCAGTGCTTTGTATTAAGTTTTTGGCGAACATACCACGTTGCCATCCTTTTAATTAACACGTCACACCATGAAGAAATGCAAATAAAAGCAGCATGCAGGCAAAAGGAAAGAGCTGCAAGTGAGGGGGGGGGGGATGGCAGCAGGAACAGTTCCGAATGGCTAGATCACCAGAAAGGAGACACAGCAGATTAAATGTAGTTTGTGGTTTTTTTGTTTGTTTTTTTTTTTTTTTTGCACCACCCTTTGTCCTCGATGCATTACACCAACGGTTACAGAAAGCAATCACGGAAAGAGTTCAGTACTTTAAAATGGTCAAGTATGGATGGTATGTCTCCTGCACATGCTTCCACCAGAAATCAATAAAAACAACAAAAAAAGAATGAAAACAAAAGTTCCTTTCCACATAAGGCACAGGACAAAATAAACCCCACTCACATACTCAAGGCGAAAATGAGTGTTTTCCTGGCTCTTTTGCTGATGCATCTAGAGAATACGGTGACTAAAGCACGTTATCCATGACAGAAGATTCCACTGTTGTACAAAATAAATTGTTAATTCTAACTTTTATTCTTATACAATTTGCGGAATAGAGTTGAGTATGATTGCTCTATGTTTTAATGTCAGGAGGAACGGGACTATAATACAACCAAAACGTAGTGGTAAGTTGAGCAGGTGCATGAAAAAAAAAAAAGAAGAATGAAGTCACGGAGATGATTTTCCTATACACGTTGTCAAGAAAATTATAATAGGCAAGCTGTCCTAAAGAAGGGGAGGCGGGAGCTTGTTAAGATGAGGAACAAAACATTGGTTTAAGGTTAAAAACGGGCAGAGTGGTTTGTTTTGCAGCGAGAAAAAAGGGGCGGTGGATGCCGATTGGTGATAGAGGAGAAGGTTCAGCAACACTTGCTCTTCCAGCCCGTCACCCCACCTCCGCTGCTGATATCTACATTTTCACTGTTGGGCTCTTTTACAGGGGTCTGCAATGAAACAAGTGGGAAAAAAAAAAAAGTCGTTAGATGACTCTTAGACATTCTGAAATCAAGCGTTCGGAGCTGAAGAGACAGCGGCGTACAAAGGCTTAATCACCAAATAATATTATGAATAAATTATGGACAAAAGGCTCCGCAGAAACGTAGGGAACCCTCCTGCCCTTGCCAGCAGAAGTAGGGAAAACCAGTTCTGGGTCGGTTTGTTATGTTTTAAATAAACAAGAACTGGGAAAAAAACCCAAATCTTTTGGACTTGGACCACCCCAAAGTAAACTAAAACTGTCGTCTAGATCCTGCTCTTAGAGCGGACACTGGGACTTTGGTGGAGTAAGTAAATGAGAGCGTACGGCTCAGTTAAATTATGCGAACTAATGACCTTAAAAAACCACAGAGTAATTTATGGATAAAGAGGGGTTGTTCAAAAGCATCTGCCTTCCAGTTAACCAGGACGCCAGCTTCCGAGGCAGCGGACAAAGCGGGCTCGCCTGTGTCACGGCATGTAAACTCGGTTAGACCAAAGCAAAAAAAATCAAAGTGCGGTGGTTTTGATCAGATGCTAACAGCTACTTCCTAAACATCTGTTTAGAAACGAACCCAAACGTTCACGAGAATACTGCAGTTTCATCTCTCTGTTCCTTTTATTATCCTCTTTGGCCCAGCCTTGCAAAAGCAACCCGTCCCGTTCTTCAGATGAATACACCGAGGCCAAAAAATAAAAATTTAAAGGTCAAAAGGGTCAGTACGGCTGGCCAGCCTGACCTCCCGCTCGCCAAAGGCCACCCCCTTTGTTTTCCAAACAATTTTTCCAACAAATTTTCACCCCGTTTCTCACATAAAGCTTGTCAAAGCCCGATTAGGAAACAACTCGGCACCACCACGGCGAGCCAGACGTCGTCGGGCAGACGTGTATTTCAAAGGGTGGTGAAAAGATCCGTCACTGACCGTGCGCTCAATTTCTGAGCGACTGACTGGGGTGACATTACGGCGCTCAGGCAGGAGAGCGGCGGGGGACGGGGCCGAAGGCAGCCTCACTACGGGGCCGGCCCTACCGCTAAGCCGGAGCACAGAAAAACCACGTAGGGTCATTTGTTTAGGAGCAAAAGCCCATGTTTCTTGAGCTCCACAGGTTTCAGCGCTGCACGACCTGATCGGAAGCAGGAACGTGCTAGCACAGGGGTCACTGGGGGGGAATCAAGTCCTGGGCTATGGGAGTACATCAGCTAACTGGGACCAGCCCCGGAGCCACCCGCGCACCCAGCCCAGCTCAATCCCGCAGCAAAGCGGCGGCTCCTGTGGGAAGCCGATGCATTTTCTCCTGATGAAAGGTACCGGGGATACAAGCGCAGCAGCACCCTGTAGCGCTGGGCATACAAAGAGCTGGGTGCAGGCCACAGAAAAGACCTTTAGGGTACGCCGCACGCTTCAGGAAGGGGAGCCAACCATCGGGATGAACCGGTGATCCACCTTCCTCCCTCAGCTGCGACAAAACCGCCCAGTAAAACCTCCAGCGAGAGGCAGAGGCTGAGAGGGCTGGGACACAAGGTAGGACGTGACAGAGCTTTCATCTGCTCCATCAGCCACATCTAAACTCTTTGCAACAGATCTTAGACATCGTGGCGTACTGATGGAGATGGTGGCAGGGAAAGGACAATTCTCTTCCGTGGCAGCTGAAACGTGTTAACTCCAAGCACGTGTACGACACAGGCATGAGCTTAAGGGCCAAACAACTACGAGTTTACGTTCCTTGGCTCTTTGATATATGCAACTCCCTCTACATCAAACAAGCTTTAGAAGCTTCAGGTGTACAATACCCCTCCTCCAGGGGCTCGTTTGTCGTAGCACGCCGAAGCCAAAAGCTGCAACAGTTCAGGTAAACATCAAAAGCAACAGGAGCTGAAATCTTAGGATTACTTAATTATTTTTTTTTTCAAACGAACCCTGGAAGCACCTACCTTTCGAAGAATGTCTTCTGCTAATGTGAGGAATGCCTTCTCAATGTTTATATTTGCTTTTGCACTAGTTTCGAAAAACCTAATACCGTGCTCCCTAGCAATCTAAACCAAAAAAGAAAGAAGGTGGTTAGCGTTACGGTAGTTACTCACGCGGTGCTGCTATAACTTCGGGATTAGCGGCATTTATAAGCATGTAATATTCTTTCAGCCGTAGCAGGCATCAGAAGTACTAGCGAGGCGAGACATCACAAAAGATTTGGAACTTAACGATTCAGAAACAGCAATTAAAGTGTATTAAATCACAAGTCAATGTCTGAACAGAAGACGACAGATCCCCTAGAAGCCTGTCACACGGTAAGTAACTTAACAAAGGATGCCTGAAAATTTTTAGTTCTCAAGGAAAGCAGAAACTGCAGCTGAACTCATTCCACTCCCGGCAGTTGTTGCCAACGCAGCTTCCGAGAAAACACTCCCGTGCCTTGCAAGCCGTTAGCGAGCGCAGCGCCTTGTTCGTTCCCTGGCGCGTCCCGTCGCGGCACCTCGACCACCCAGAGACGGCGGGAGCTTTGGCACGGATTTGCTTAGGTCAGCACGGAGGCTTCCATCCAGCACTTACCTGTTCGCCTTTTGCTTTAGGGACAACTCTTTTGTCTTCCATGTCACACTTGTTTCCTAACAGCATCCTCTCCACATCTTCGTTGGCATGCTAAAACGAGACAAGAGGCAGGTTTACACGTCTCCCCCAACAAGCAGTAAATATCTGCTTCGCTTTTGTATTTCCAGGCTGTCTGAAGTCCAGGCTAACGTTCAGAGGTCTTGGCGTCCTGCGTTTCCCTGAGTCACAACAACGACCGCTAGAAGTCATTCCTCAGCCAGTGCCCGAACTGAACTGTTCATATCACCTGGAAGTGGAATGAAACCACAGCTACAGGTGTGACACAGCTCTGTCACCACCCAATGCCAATTATTATCCCCCTTCCTTTTTATTTCTGTAGTTTAAGTGTGAAGATTTCCTTTCGGAAAAAGATCTGCAGCCCAGATCCTTCTAGTTAATGACACCAGCCTACCAGATCTTCGCTAAGTTTGCATTCAGTGATGTGGGAAGAGAATCAGCTTCCTGCCTGGCACCTGGAGGTGTCGGCTTTTGCGTGTGCTAGACAAGCGCGTGTACAGATACGACGCTACAAACATTACAGGACAAGAACCACCCTGTCTCTACAGCTGCCGACAACCAGGCTTCAGGCACAGGAATGGCTCCAGCTGACGCTACTACTTTTTTGGTGTTTAAAGGGTCCTTTGCATAGTTTTCTTGTAGACAGTTACGTCTCCTTACCAATTGCAGCTAAGCTTTTAGCCACCACAAAGCCAAATGACCAGGAATTTAGTAAAAACCCCTTTTGCCTGTCATTTTGTTTTTAGAGGAGTTACCGAGTTAACCAACAGAGGGAAATTACAGCTCTCTAGCATCATGTCACGATCATCAGAGCAAGACTTCGTGTCACCTTTGTGCTTCAGCTCGATCTGCTAAGCACTTCACACAGAAGGTGAGAAACTCATGCGGTGGAATGGCACGCAGGCTATACACCAAGCGAACGTGGAACAGGCCATCTCAAAGGGAAAACTGAAGTGAGCGCCGCGCTAATCGTGGAATCGTTAAGGTTGGAAAAGATCATCAAGTCCAACCAAAAAGGAAGACCCGGGGAACTACAGGCCAGTCAGTCTCAGCTCTGTGCCCAGCAAGATCATGGAGCAGGTCCTCCTGGAAACTATGTTAAGGCACATGGAAAATAAGGAGGTGACTGGTGACAGCCAACGTGGCTTCACTAAGGGCAAATCGTGCCTGACAAAGCTGGTGGCCTTCTACAACAGGGTTACAGCATTGGTGGGTAAGGGAAGAGCAACTGACATCATCCAGCTGGACTCGTGCAAAGCATTTGACGCTGTCCCGCACAACATCCTGGTCTCTAAATGAGACATGGATTTGGCGCACGGACCACTCGGTGGATAAGGAACTGGCTGGATGGCTGCACTCAAAGAGTTGCGGTCAACAGCTCGATGTCCAAGTGGAGACCAATGACAAGGGCCGTTCCTGAGGGGTCGGTATTGGGACCGGCGCTGTTTAACATCTTTGCTGGCCACATGGACAGTGGGATCGAGTGCGCCCTCAGCAAGTTTGCCAACGACGCCAAGCTGCATGGTGTGGTCAACACGCTGGAGGGAAGGGATGCCAGCCAGGGGGACCCTGACAGGCTTGAGAGCCTGTGCAAACGTCATGAAGTTCAACACGGCCAAGTGCAAGGTCCTGCACCTGGGGCGGGGCAATCCCCAGCACAAACACAGGCTGGGTGGAGAATGGATGGAGGGCAGCTGTGAGAAGAAGGACTTGGGGGTGTTGGTTCATGAGAAGCCAACATGATCTGGCGATGTGCATTGGCAGCCCAGAAAACCAGCCATGCCCTGGGCTGCATCCCCAGCAGCGTGGGCAGCAGGGCGGGGGAGGGGGTTCTCCCCTTCTACTCTTCTCTCATGAGAACCCCCCTAGAGTGTTGCATCAGCTCTGGGGCCCCCAATATCAGAAGGACATGGACCCGTTGGAGCGAGCCCAGAGGACGGCCATGAAGATGATCAGAGGGCTGGAGCATCTCTCCTGTGAAGACAGGCCGCGAGAGTTGCGGTTGTTCAGCTTCGATAAGAGAAGAGGCTCCAGGGAGACCTTAGAGCAGCCCTCCAGTAGCTGAAGGGGGCCTACTGGCTGGAGAGGACTTTTTACAAGGGCATGCAGTGATAGGACAAGGGGTGATGGCTTTCAAACTGAAAGAGGGTAGACTTAGATCAGATATAAGGAGGAAATTCTTCACTCTGAGGGTGGTGAGGCACTGGAACAGGTTGCCCAGAGAAGCTGCAGACACCCCATCTCTAGAAGTGTTCAAGGCCAGGTTGGATGGGGCTTTGAGCAACCTGGTCTAGTGGAGAGTGTGCCTGCCCATGGCCGGGGGGTTGGACCAGATGATCTTTAAGATCCCGCCCAACCCAAACCATTCCACGATTCTACAAAGTACTTTGAAACCCCCCATGAGAAAGTCTAACCTGAATTTACTTGCACGCTAACAGTCTTGATACTACTTTGCGGGAGAATTACTACTAGAACTACAGAGGCAAGAGACCCACGTACCCAGTACTCCTGCTTACATTAATAACATTCCTCAGGAGAATCACACCCAGGTTTTTTCCTTTCGGGTCACAAGGAGGAAGAGCAATCAGACAGCAAAGATTAAGATACCGCATAGAGTAAGACTCTGAAAATGTTGACTTTTCGTGCACACACAGAGAACTGCTTACGCAGCAACAGACTTCTTTCAAATACAGCCAGCTCCAACGTACAAAACTGTGCACTTGAGCAACTCTGCTAATTCCTACCAGCCCAAAGCAGAAGCGCATGGCATAGTACACCTCTGCAGAATGTGTGACCTTTAAATAATTAAGTATTTTGCAAGGATGGAGGTGTAACATCTCCAGGTTTCCCGGCTATTTCTAAATCAAGGCTGCAGCATCCTGTAGAAGAGCCTCACACAGAATAGCAATTCAGAACAGCAGCTTGCCTATTGAAAATTCCCCTCATTGAGAGAATATCCTTGTCAATATTAAGTCCTTGTAAAACCAAAGCATTTGGCTAGTTCGTTCACATTTCTCATTTGCAATAATCCGGCACACGAGTGGATACCCCAGCCACACGTTTTGGCAAGAAGCCTCAACACTGCACCTGGAGCCTCAGAGGATGACCGCACCCATCATTTCTGCAAATGCACTCCGTTAGTGAGCTTCTTCCCCAATATGAAAAGCTTCCTATGGTGTCAAACATCCCTTATAAAACTGCCGTAACCACGCAGCCTTCACAATGCACCTGAAATCGGCTGCAAAGGTTTGTGTGACACGGATTTGAAAACACGAGGTCAGCAAAAACACTCGCTTCTCAGACACAATGGTATGAATGTCATCCATTACTCAGCTTCCTGGATACTACTAAATTTCTTTAAATAACACGACTGCTGAAGCTAAAGGCCTTAGTTTCAATTTTATATTCAGCTCGCCGCTGAGTCTCTTCCTGCGCTGCCTCACTCCCCCCTGCTGCCCCCCTTCTGTACCTTCCCATAAACAGTACCGTTTCCCATTTCTCACGCTAGGAAACTGAAGTCCCAGTATCACATTTGTGCTCCGCAGGAACCTTTCACCAGCCTCAATGCTTCAACTAGCAACGCCTGACAGCACCCGTCTGCTGACGCTCAGTTCTACAGGGCCATCTTCATGCTTTCTAGGAAAATAATGAAGCTGGAAAATCCAAACATTTATTCCATTTAGGAAGAGCACAACAACAGCAAGAACTAATGGTTGTGCTGCTCTCTAACATCTCAGGACTCCCAGAGAATGAGCTCTTGGGGATCCAGGCACTTAATGTTTCCACATCAGTCTCTTCTGCTTCACTTGACCTTCCTTGAAATTTTACCAGCCTCCTCGTTTGGTGCTCCTTTAACTACGACAGAAAAATCAGCTATGTGGGTTTGAGTAGCTTGCTAACATTCAACAACAGCAGTCTGCCACACTAACAGCCATGGTACACTTGCAAATATTTCATGATGTCAATGTTGAGGGAGTGGAGGTGACCACGGTTAATTATCTTTGCGGATTTACAGGGTCATCCTTATAAAATAGGTCAGTACTAGAAGTGACATATTCTATAGCTACTCTACCGCTTATGGCTTCGTGCTGCTCCTCTGCACACCACCTTGTGGTGGCAGCTTCTCCCGAGAACTGCAACTCCCAGCTACCACGAGATGCGTTCCTTACCTCCAAGTATTCACCAGCACAGAAACAAAGTTTGCTCGTGTATGAATTTGGTGTTTTAGGACACCACTTGCCCCTGTGTAATGTTGTGATCCTTCATGCCATTGCTGGAGGGAGAGTTGAGGGACAGAACATAGGCCAGCCTAAGAACAGCACCCAAACCCCGGTGTTAATTCACGCACTACACCTGCTGCCGGGGTAGAAGCAGAAGCTGAGTTCTGTGGGACTCATCACGTGGCTCTGCGGGTCACAACAAACAGCTCTAATTCCGGGACCTTACAGACGTTACTCACCTCGTCTATGTTTCTGAGCCACTTGCTGATGTTTTCAAAGCTCTTGGCATTGGTGATGTCATATACTAGCATGATCCCCATGGCACCTCTGTAATAGGAGGTGGTGATGGTGTGAAATCGCTCCTGCCCTGCTGTGTCCCTGCGGAAAACAGACAAGAGTACACATCAGAGGCGAGCTCTGAAGAAACCAGCACAGTGTATCTATTCGGCAGGTGCGCGTGGCTCGGTACGTGCTCATCGCACCGCTCCCGAGGGATGCGTGGTGTTTTCAGAGCGCGGTAGGAGACGCTCCAGCGTGCAGCAGCAGCAGCTTCAGGGAAGGCGAAGGCCCATTCCCTCCCAGACACAGCTGAACACTCAAAAAGGGCTAGCTTCAGTAAGCCAGGCTCATGAAGCTACAGAAACTTTGGGCTTGAAGTTTCTCTTCTGGATTTTATTTTAAAGGGGACTTTTTTTAAAAAAAAACACATTGCAGAGTCAACTATAAGGCAGAGACAAAAGACACTGGACTGCTTTGCTGGGCGTACACAACTAAGGCGGCAGAAGGTGAAGCTATCTGTTGAACAGCAAAGTGGTAATTTGCAGCAGGTCTTCTGGTATCTTACCACAACAAATAAACCCAGTATCGAGTCATGGCAGAAACGTGTTAATTTTAACCTTTGTCATTTAATTGACAACTTGAAACTTGCACCCAAAGGAATGTAAAAATAAGCCGCTTTAAAAAATCCATCTACAATTTTTAAGTTACAGACCGTGACCGCTGACCGGCCCATTAGACACTGCACAAACCACCTGACTCAGTACTCAAGTTTCAGTAGGAAGTTCCCAAAATGTTGTAGGTTGCTTAGCAGTGCCGCTGTCAAAGGCAGCGGAGCCGGGAACTGCAACCAGCGATGACCTGACCCAGTCAACACCACCACGATGCCCAAGAAGATCCCTCTCCATTACAGCAGCTGCTGAGCCACGAAGACAATCACTCAGTATTTTCTAGAACTCAGAATTAAAACAGAGAAGAATTCCGTTTTCAGATCAGTTTTATAAGCTTAAATGTGACCATACAAATTTATATTCCTGAAATTTTAGGTCAAAGCATATGAAAAGTAAATCTAGAAGACGTAAATTGTCTATTTCTACAAGTGATATGCTGAAAATTGGTCATGCAAGATTAAGGACAGTGTGTATTTTCCCATCTAACTTTGAGATCTTTGATGGTACGCACGAGATTTGGTTAAACAAACTCACATGCCTTTAAGTAGAGAATTAAGAGTTAACTGTGCATTTCAGTGTCTTTCAAAGGACATAAACCTAACAGATTATGTGTTCACATTCAGTTTTCAGTGGCACTATTAACACAAGGTAGAATCAAAGGTGTCTCCAATTCAAATTGGTCTAAACTGAGATTAAACATTCCCTATTGACCTTCAGAAAGACACAGCGCTCCCCCCTGCCGACCCACGGACCCACATTTCCTTGCTCACAAATCAGGAACCTCAGAAAAGATCATGGCCTGGAGCTGAACTACCTCAACCCATCTCCCTCTCAGCCATTCCTGCGGCCACAGCAAACGCCTTGGCAGAACACGGACACCACCAGGCACCGGGCCCTGGGAAAACTCGGCTCCCCCCACCACCCCGTCACCTACAGTTGAACCAACACTGACTGTAGTCACCAAATCAATTTGTTTACGCGCACGTCAGATTTCTGGCCAAGTACCAGCTGGCAAATGCGGAATAAATTGAAAGCCCTGAAATCTGAAGATGCCGTGGAGGGAAATTTCCTGAGACGCAGGGGAAATGCTCCACAAGGTTTCTTCTCAAAGGGTCTTATTGGCTCTCTTTGGACCTCAGATCAGTTTTAGCACACAGCAGAGCCACCCGAGAGGCCGATTGCTCCCAGTCCTTTATCTCCTCCTAGGAGACGACAGAACCCAGGAAGAGGAACAGGGGCAGGTCCTAAATGGGAGCACCGCTTTGTTCAGAGATGCTCTAACAGGCCACGCCGCGTAGAGGTCTTGCTCGCCGGCGGCAGCCTCGAGAGGCAATCTAGTCCATTCCCTGGCTCTACCAACTGCTGACGGATACCGGCATTATTCCTGAAGCATGTTCTGCTGAAGACCTCTGGTGATTGCTGGCTTGAATCCCCCTCACTCTTTTCCTTTCTGTTCCATTTGAAAGTTTCTCCTGATGGCACACTGGAGTTTTCCTAAGCGGAAATTAAGGCTGACAATCCCTGTCTTACCTTTCACAGGTAACTAGAGGAGTTCATTTCCCTTCTTTCTACAACTACTTGTTGCACAAACACAGCTTGGACCTTCTCTGAATTTTCTCAAGCCACCTCAAGTTGTTTAGGCCTTATTCATCAGCCCAAGGTCTAAGATACGCAGCCTCGCTTACTCTCTGGACTCCCTCCAGTCTGCCCATGCCTCAGCAAAGCCGGGACACTGCTCCAGCTGAACTCCTACCAGCCTCATGCAGGAATGTTTTCCAGCAGACCTGGGCACGCCAGTTTACGCATCCCACTCCCTTTCCTCTGGACGAAGCAGATTTTTCTGACATCCGAGTAACTGATTACGCGTACTGACCTCGATAACTCTGTATTGGTCTCTACCGAATTTCACGGGACTTTTTCCAGTGACATTTCTCCAATCGGTCCAAAGCAATCCCAGTTACAATCCCGTCCTGCTTAAGCTTAAATATAAGAACGATACTCTCTATTCCTTTATCCCAACCATTAAAGAAAACATCGCCTATCGTGAAATTCAGGACAGGCTCCTGCAAAATATCTCAACAGAACCCTCACACGTCATTTATTTTCTCTCGTCATGAGTTTTGCATCCACATGATAGCACCTGCACCCAGGCCATTTCCCCCTACCTTGCTTATATGAAGCAGGACAGTGTCAGAAAAGCCTCAACAAAACCATCACGACATACGGCATCTGCAATTTCTCCCCTCCTGACAAGGCCCGCAGCCGTCATGGTAAGAATTCAGCTTGATTTTACACAACTTGGCACCGGCAACACGGAGTTGTTACTCACTGCTTGTCACGTCCTATGTGCCTACAACTAACTTGCTCAGTTAACTCCTCCAGTGTTTTTTCTGGCAGCTGAAGCTAAGCTAATGGATGGAAAGAAAGCTGGGGAGGGAAAAAGCAAAGAACCTGGAGTGGGTTGGGTTTTTTTTGGTTGGTTTTTTTTTTTTTTAAGTACATACTATATTTGCCCTTTCCCCTTCTTAATGGATTCTCCATTCATTATTCAGAGATAACTCTTAATGGACGTGAGATTAGAGAACTGACTGAAGCAAACAGAGGAAATGAGTTATGGTTTTCAAACTGCCTACGACTGATGAATCCACCCTGAGCAAATGGCACAAGACAAGCACAGACCACATGTCTTGTTTACTGCCCTGGCTTTCCATGCTTTTGTTCAAACCTCTGGCATGTAAGAATAAGCTCCAAAGCTCTGGGCGTGCAATAAATCCTTGACGCAGGCAAAAACATTTGTGGAAACTAGCTAGCTCTCCAAGCTAAAATAAATGTAGACAAGGACTATTAAGATAGCCACGGAAAATGAGGCCCTACTGCACAGGAGGAAACCGAGGGAACTTGGTTTGTTTGGCTGCAAAATGAAGACAAAGAAGGTCGTCCTGTGGGATTGGGTAAAGGAGAAGCACAAGGAAAGTGAAAAATCTATTTAAATTATTCTCGTGCCAACATTAAAGTATGCATAAGCTATATCATGTTAGAGGTTTAACCAACAGAGAAAGGAGTTTCTGGGACAGCTTTCCGGCTGACCTAGCAGAGACTGAAGACATCTTAAAATGTACTGTGATTTGTTTATGAAAGATTTACAGGGATGCAACAAGAAGAAATTGCATCTAATGATCTGTGAAGATCCTTCCAGTCCGCATATAGTCCAAAATAAAGGTCTTTTGCATATTAAACCAAACAACTCCTAGCAAAATAATCCTAAGAATTTTACTACTGTCCCACTGTTTCTTCTTATAATATTGTTAAAGCTATGCAGCAGAATACGGTACTGCTGACATCAGGCACACGCGGGAAGCTCCAGCGACTGGGTCGAAGACTTTCCTTCACAAAGGCACATCTGTAAGATGACCGGCAAATTTCAGCTTTTCTGAAAAAAGATTCATCCAGGAAAAAAAAAAGTCTATAACGAGTGAAGTATCTAATTGTTTTATAGTAAGTCGGACTGACACGCCAAAAGAGCCTCTTCCACCTCGCGCTACGCACATGGTGAAGCCTCCAAAGGACTCAGCAGCAAGAGTTAACTTCTAGATATTCCTAGGGTAATTGCAAAAATTAGTGAGACTGATCATTAACCAGACTGATCAGCGGTGCTGTCCGCAGCCTTGGCTGTCCACCGCCATCCTTATTAAATGCAAGAACTTGCACGTAACGGGGCATTCCCACACGTGTAACTATTTCGGATAGCTCCGCTGCTGCACATCTCTCTCACCTGGACAGGTGTTGCAGGTCAGGCCGTTATTTTTGCAACAAGCTCATTGCTGCATAAAACAAAATTCTGAGGACGCTTTTCTGGCCACGTCAAAGCGCTCCCAGCAAAGATGCGCCGCCAGAAAAATGGCACTTTGTGGTCTTCTGCGCAGTTAAGAGCTGCGCGCTGAAATAAATAAGGCTGTTTCTAAAATTTGGAATCAGTCAACAAGGCTGCAGGAACACAGGCTGGCACACAAATTTCATGTAGAGACAGGAGGGTCAGAGTAGCTAAGTAGGAAAAAAAAAAAGTCTAAATGTCTTTGTTCTCTGAATTAAGGGTTTTTCAGTTTACTACAGAAGCAATTTTTTGTCATCGTACTGCTTCCATGCTAATGCCCTGTCAAGTGTGGTTATTTCATACACGACTGAAGAGAAGCGGATCATTTGCCTTACCCAGCTCTGGAAGCTCTGCAGGGTCTAATGTTTTAGATCTCAACTTTCTAGCCTTAACGATGCAACCCCTACTATTCGGCGATTCTGAGAAGCCACCGCCTTGCAACAAGCCTGCGCAGACACTGCTGGGGCAGCGGTTCCGCAAACAAGCCCGTCCCAGGCACAAGAATCCAGCACTTCACTAACATGTAGCTACTGTCATCCACCCGAGTCTATCAGCGTTCCTTGCCCTGGCTTGACAATACGCACTGCCCGCTGCCAGGAAAGCAATCTGCAGGAAAACTGGTAAATGGAAAATTCACAAGTCAGGAAAGAACAACTGTCAGTCCCCACGAACCCCGGCAAAACTAACTCTTTGTACAGCTCTAACCATATAGTCTGGTTACTCCTTAAGATCAGTTTAAGACTAGTTTAAGACCAGACACGTATACACCTCGTGGCTGTTTAGGGCAACTTGGGATTACTTACCGCTCTGACCCGGAAAAGCAAATACTGACCTCCTGAAAAGGCGAATCGCTCACTCGCTGTTCACATAACCCTGCTCTGTTTATAGTCCCTAGAAACCTACTCCCAAATACTGCAGTTGTTTCTTGAACGTCTTTCTGCCCTACCCCGTCCCTCCAGCATTCCAGTCAGCATAAGGATGTTTGGGGTGGTTTTTTTTTTGTTTTGTATTCACTCTCCCAATATCAACATCCTGTAAATCCACCTACAGGATCTCCTCTCACGGTTCCTAGTTGTCTCCCCAGACTGCAGAGTCTGTGAACGGAGAGACCAGAGAGTGGCTGGGTGTTCTGCAACCAATTTTCATAGAATATTCTTGAATAAATGGGAAGAGGGCTCCTGGGGTAAGTTCTTCTGCAACAGCATAACAGGATACATCGTGATCCTCTTATTTCACAGAATCCCACGTTGGAAGGGACCTCAGGGACCATCTAGTCCAACCTTTCTAGGAAGAGCACAGTCTAGACAAGATGGCCCAGCTCCCTGACCAGCCATCAAGTTCCAGCCTGAAACACCTGGCCCACCTGGGTTTTTTTTCCCCTCCACATTCCCCTTTCTCTATTTCTTTTCTGTTATGCTGAACTAGAGCTTCTCCCAGAGTCTCCCACTCCTGCTGGTGGATTTCCAGCAGCTTTGATTTCCACAGTCCTTGAGCCACAACACTTCTTCCTTCTCTTCCGTGTCTGTTACCACTATGTATTTTTCATATGACAGGAATATTTTGTTTCAGCCTTCGCTTCACCAGGATGAAAAACCTAGATCTGACTTCTGTGCGTTCTCATAAGCACGTAAGAGCCGTACCTGGTCAGGCCAGAGGTTTCCCAGCTTCCACTTCTTTGAGTTCAAGGACTTCTGGAGCCAGAGATCACATCTGCGTATTTAACAGTTCAAAATAGACTGTTCCTTTGTGAATTCCCTTGTGAACCCACGTACGTCCGCTGCTATCGCAACATCTTACGATGAAGAGTTTCACAGCTTAACTTCATTGCCTTGTGTTTCACACGTGCCACCTCCTAGCCTTATGCTACAACTAATGTCCTGCTACTGGAAAAGGCAATGCGGCATGTCAATCCCTACCTACCTTTTCCAGCATACCCGTGACTTTAAAAATGCGCTTTGGTCTCTTCTCCGACATCCTGAAGGATCCTAATCTCTCCAGTTGTTCCTCCTAAAATAGCTGTTACATCCCTCTGATCACCCTACTTGCCCCTTTGTTTCTAGGGCAGGCTAAGCAAAATTGTGTATTACGCTCCACTGCGACACTTACTTCCCTGCCCACGGGAAATGGTGGCACCCACGGTAGCAGAAAAATCACACTTAATTTTTCAGTTGCTACATTATGCTAATAAGTTTAGTGAATTACAGGATGCCTAAGCCTTTTGGTTTCCATTTCAAAGCAATTCCGAGTTCCTGCAGTGTATGATATTACACTCTTCATAGCTGAATTTTTAGCTCTACCACTCTATTCCACTTCATCGCTTTTGCAATGATAACACCATCTTTTCCTGGAGCAATAACTTCTCATCTTGGTTCTTTTATTCTCCCTCCCTTCTCTGTGCTGTCAGCATTACTGTATTAATATTTTTCAAGACGTTCATCAGTATCAACCCTCCCAGGTCCCACCCTTCACGAATATTTCTACTCCCAGATCTTTAACTCCCTTCCCCCAGATCCTGTGCCCACCACCAGTGACTTTCCACATGGCATTGTGTCGTGTACTGTCGCATCAATGAATTTTCTAACCAGCCAAGTAGCACAATAACCTAACCAAGAAGACACTCGATTCTTCTACGTGCTTCCACCCAGAATCTGACATAGCAGCACTCCCCCGATGGATCTGCCCTCAACAAGCTCACTCCTTCAGAAGGCCAGTCCCAGGAGCTGTGTCCCATCCTCCTCCTCGCTTGCAGCCCATGCACCACATCGGCCTTGCCCAGCCTAGCCGAGGCTCTCCAGAAGCACCCTGCACACAGACATAGTCCCGCTTGCGACCCGGCCCAACCCCACCGCTCTCCGCTTCCTCTAGGCCCAGCCTCCCCTCTCCCCATTCCAACATCGTTTTGCAACAGGCGCATTTACATTCGAAGCAATCCCAAAACGCTTTAATCCTAGCTTGATCCTTACTCAACAGCGACCCCAGTTTTTAATAGCTATGAAGTATCAAGTTGCTTATCACTTCTGGCAAGGTTTAACTCAGCTTGACCTTTGTATTCTTGCTTTACTCTTATATATATATATAATTTAGAGGTCGGGGCATGACTGAGATGCTGCCACGTCTGCTCATTTTCCATACCCAGGAAGAGGTAGGTAGCTACCCTGTTCTGTAGGAAGGGAGCAGAGCTGTATTAGAAAGGGCGAATTTTATCTGTTTTCTGTAAAGCTAACTGCCCACTGAGACCGCCCGCCCGCCCGCCCCAAGGAGCACAAAAGCCAGTGCTAGCCGCAGCAAAGCGCAGCCACACAGCTTTGCAGGCAGCCAGAGAGCGACTCCTACACCGGGACTGCAGCACGAGAAAGATTTAATATGTGGGTGATGGAGGATTACATGGACCAGCAAGAGGCAGAGGTCAATATGGTAATTTTAAACTGAGGAACAGTTTATTCCTATTGCTTTCTCTGTGTGAAAATAAATAACACTTTTCACCTATGTAAATAACAAATGCTACATAATCAAACACACAATCACTCCCGCTGGTGTAGAAACCTTATTCTGTGGCACATTTGTTCAGCCACCGCATTCGCCAACGATGGCTCGCTGAACACAGCTCCTTCTTAAACGCTGAGCAACTCTACAAGGAGCTTCCGTCATGCTTGGGAAAGGGCTAACACATACTTTAAGGTACAAAATTCTGTCACCATCTCTCATTTCGTAAACAGCTGAACGTCACTATTCTGGAAAAAAAAAAAGAGGTTTCAATCTGAATAAGCACCAATATTAATAATAATAATGGTTGCAACAATGACAAGGCAGAACTGCCTTTGCTTCTAACAATAAAAGGGACTGACAGGAAGCAAGAAAATGGCATTATGAAAGGCTGGACAAAGATACGGTGGCACTTTGGAGAGCCGCGGCCGGACTTACACCCGTGGGCTGGGCCGGCGTCTCTGCAAGCGGCCAGCAGCAGCTCAGAGGCACGTGCACGGCGCAGGGCCGACAGGCAACCTCACAGACGGGATGATAGTTTTCAGATGGGGGGAACCCGTAAATGAAACGGCGGTCATTCCTCCTCTAAATGCTGAGCACGGATGTGCTCCATGAATGCAGTACTAACTGAAAGCATGCCAGCGCCGAGGGGTTCGTCTCCTGTCCTTAAAATTCTTAAATCCCCTGTCCTAAAATGCTGTTTTCACTTCAAAACCCATCTTTCCTTACCTTCTGATCAGCTCAGTCGGGTGTGGAGCTGTGTCCCGGTGGGAGTGCTACCTACGACTCAGGAGACATTGTGTTGATGCAGCTACGTTAGCTCCTGTGTGTCTACTTCGGTTGTGAAAGCACAGCCCACACTCCGGACGCAGGAAAAGCTACAAGAACAGCGCCAGGTTTACAAGGGAAATGTTCCACTAAATGCATCCCTTCCTTACTGAACTGCTGCAGCGGCAGTAAAGGGTAACTCTGGAAATATGTTACACAACTCCTAGAAGTACAGGGTGAGTTTAAATGCAGGAAGCGGTGGTTAAATATAGATGCATTGCACAAAACATTTTCACCAAAAGACACTGCTGTTCTAGCCACCAAACCACTGCTGGGCAAAACTTGTACAGGAAAAGCTGCAACTACAAAGCCTAGATTTTTTCTTCCCTCATCAAACGCGCATGCCGTAGGAACTTCATTTTCCGCTTTCCAAGTTTCATTTCAAACGTGACACTTCAAACTGGGAGGAGCAAGAAGCAAATTCAGGCAACGACCTCCCAGCTTCGCAACGTTTAAAAGTTGCAATTTCGTAAAACTCTGCTCACCCAAACGCCTCTTCATTTCCCTAAGCCACTAAAACCCACAGCGCATACAGCTGCGTTCGTTTCGGCTTGCTTCTTTGTCTATATGCACGTTAAATGTCCTCAGTGCTCCGTATTTTCAGTTTCTACATTTCATGATGACTTTGCCCTAAGTTTAATCTAACAATTCCTTTAAGGCACTCCAATCATCGAATCACAGAAGGGTTTGGGTGGGAAGGGACCGCTAAAGGCCACCCAGCCCAACCCCCTGCCGTGAGCAGGGACACCTTCAGCCAGAGCAGGTTGCTCAGAGCCCCGTCCAGCCTGGCCTTGGGTGTTCCCAGGGATGGGGCATCGACCGCCTCTCGGGGCAGCCTGGGCCAGGCTTTCACCGCCCTCAGCGTGAACAATTCCTTCCTTCTCTCTAGTCTGAATCTCCCCTCCTTTAGTTTAAACCCATCTCCCCTTGTCCTGTCGCTGCAGGCCCTGCTAAAACATCTGTCCCACCTTTCTTATCAGCCCCTTCAGGCCCTGAGAGGCCGCAATAAGGTCTCCCCGCAGCCTCCCCTTCCCCGGCTGCACAACCCCAGCTCTCCCAGCCCGGCCTCGCAGCAGGGGGGCTCCAGCCCTCGGAGCATTTCTGTGCCCCCCCTGGCCCCGCTCCCACAGCCCCGTGTCTGTCCCGTGCTGAGGAGCCCCGAGCTGGAGGCGGCGCTGCAGGGGGGTCTCACAGAGCGGGGCAGGGGGGCAGCACCCCCTCCCTTGCCCGGCTGCCCACGCTGCTGGGGATGCAGCCCGGGGCACGGCTGGGGGTCTGGGCTGCGAGCGCACGCTGCCGGCTCGTGTCCAGCTTTTCACCCCCAGCACCCCCAAGTCCTTCTGGGCAGGGCTGCTCCCCATCTCTCCATCCCCCAGTCTGGGCTGATCCCAGTAGAACATTTTGTTTTACCCTTCTATCCCACTGTCATTCACAGCCCCTACTCTGTTGGGGTAAAAAATAAGACACAAAACAACTGTTAAAAGTTACGGTTTGATCTGGGTTGAAAATCTGAACGTTAACAGTTTGGTGAACTCCTGCCCGGTGAGTCAACCACTGAAGCTGCACTGCACCTGAACGCCTCTTCAGCCCAGTCCCTTCCCTTCCCCTGCTCTGCTTTCGGTTCCCAGCTGAGCTATACTCATCCTTGCTCAGGCAGCTCCAACTAAAACATTGCTCTTATGAAGAAGGTTACCCTTTGCGGCTCCCCGCTGAAGCATTCCAGCGCGCTGGTTCCTTCGTCGTCCGAGTGCTTCTTTATCGACCGGCTATGCAGTTTACGCAACAAAATTAACTCCACAGCTCTTTCCCTTGCAGGGCACAAACCAAAGTAAATAAACTGACCAACTTCTGCTTGCAGGACTGGGAAACAACTGAGGCACAAGGTGGATGCTCAGAGGGATGGCAACGAGGAGGATTCAAGAATACATTCCTTAGGAGGGAGAATCATTCAGCCAGTTCCCCTCAGACAGAGGAAGACCGGTGCTTTCTTCTAACCAGAACCCATCCATCTGCATGTACAAATGTTAATATTATCAAGCCATATAAGATTTTTATCCGTGGGGGATGAAATCGGCAAATGCAAGTTCTAAACAAATTTAAATTCTGAACTCTCGGTAAAGCTGGAGAAGGCACCACCACTACGCACCCGTGGTGGTAGAGGGAGCCTAAACAAACATGCAGGCTAGGAAAAGCCGCTACCTCTCCTGACCCGACTTGTTCCAGGGCTATTAAAACAGGAGAAAAATCTCTAGTTAGACACACGCAGCAAGCTAAAAGAAAAAAGTTTGGTTTGCCTCACGTTAGACTTTCCAACAGAAAAGCACCCATGTTTTCAGCCAGCTGAGAAACTCTCCCATTTACCATGGAAAAATGTAAAGTGCGGACGTGGATTCCACTTTCTTGCTGAGACAAAGCAAGGCTACCAGTCAATTTATAGTCACAGATTCGAGGCAACTCCTAATTTAAAAATTCCTGTTTTAAAACACTTCCCACTAAATCACAGACTGCGAGGATCCTGTCCTCCCAAACAGGAGATCTGCCAACAGCCTGTCCAAGGGAGCAGCCACTGACTGGTTATAAACACAACACGCAGATCTCTTCCCCCATTTCCTAAAAAAACATGTAGGGGAATACACATGGAGCTTTGCCACTACTGAAAACACAAAATTAGGTACCTGAATGGAATCTCAGAGAGAGGAACTCTTCTCCCGAAAACCTGCTTCTGAAAGAAGCCTTCCAGAAGGATGCCACCCCGAGCTTCTTGGGCCCATTACTCACCATATCTGTAGCTTGATCTTCTTTCCTTGTAATTCAACAGTTTTAATCTTGAAGTCTATCCCTAAAATAAGCAAACACATAAATAAGTAATTAGTATTTATTTACAGAAAAAAAAGCAATTCCACATCCACTCAGAATTGCTGCAGACAGAACAGCAGCTTTTTTTTTTTTCTTTCCTTCTTTTACTGAACCATCACACAAACCCAGGACCATCTGCGTAAGCCAGAACGCGAGAGGAGCGTGGCTACCGAAGCAAGCAGGGCCTCGAAGGGTCTACGATCCACCAGCGGACGCCTTCAGGTAACACGGTTAAGACGATCTGGTTTGCAGAAGCTTTTAAGTTTCTTGCTTATTTTTAAGACTGAAAAATAGCAGGTTTTTGCAATTTTTCTGGGGAACTTCCAAATAGAAGAAATTTGGGAGTTTGGGTATAAATTTAAACACCCTAAACAAAAAAGCAAGTGCTCTTCTTTTTAAAAAAGATCCTTTCCCCCAAAATTATTAAACCACAATATTTTGCACATGCTGGAAAGCTACGTGAAATATCACGGTGAAATTTTTTTTTTTTTTTTCACTCTTACGCTTAATCCTTGCAATACCACTGTTTCAGAAACCTCTCAAGGAATAAAAAGGCCTCTTTTCCCCAAGACTCTCCTTTCCTTTCATCTTGTTCAAGTAATCCACCTGTAAGAATAACATTAACTACAGAAACATTAACGCTCATTACCTGTTTAACGTAACTCAAAGCAGTCAGTGCGAGAGCCTACACCAGAGCGTGACGAGACTCCAGATGATTAAAAGCAGTCACCTCCCTTTTCGCACTGCTGCAACAAGCAGCAGAAGCCCTAAATTGCCTCTTGAGCTAAACACAGGCACCCACGGTTTATAGGCGGCCAACCTCAAGCTTCAATAACGTAAGCAGAAGGGTTTAAGCAACACGAAGTTTTCCGCCAGCAATAAAAGGCAAGTTCTCAGCATAAGCTGGCACCCAACCGCCACGTCCCTGCGTTCACGTCCGTCCCCGCTCCGGCCTCTGGCGTGGTACGAGCAAAGTCACGACTTCATGGGAGTGCGTAACCGCCGCTCTCAAAACTCAATAGACAGAGCATGAGCGAGGTTTTTGTTTTTAATTAATTTACCAACTAATACAAAATAACTCACGTGTTAATTTGTGGCAAAGCTGAAACGGTATTGCAAGGGAGTTAGTTAACCATGGGATTTGCAAGGACTGACTGAAGAGGAGATGAAGGAGAGCTGTCCTGAGAAGACTTGGGAAAGAAGAAACTATCAAACCGAAGACAGATCCTTAGCCAAGACCAATACCAACACCAGTATTTAATATCTTCATTATTAATTCTGGTTTTCTGCTCTGGGTGTGCCTGCTCAAGCAGGGGGTTGGGCAAGATGATCTCCAGAGGCCCCTTCCAACCCCCGCCATTCTGGGATTCTGTAATAAGTTGTCCTATCTGAAGTCTACTGCTCACAAAAGTGAGAGGCACCGTACAAAGGATGATTAAAACACGCAACTGATAATCTTGAAGACAGAATAAAAACAAGGATGGATGTCAGCAGTACAGACTGCAACATTACATGCCTGTTGCCCAAGAATTCCTCCTGTGAACCAGCAGCCGTTTTCACACGACAAAGGCGGCAGACCGAAGGCTGAGAGACAACCGTTTACTTTCACAGAGTAACTACAACCCAAGGGAGAGGCAACCCTAGAATAGGCAAAGACGATCTTGCAGGCACCTGGCGAGAAATTTCCACAAAAATTCCATACGAGCACCCTTGTGCAAGACCATGGTGAAACCTCATTTGTGCAACGCGTACAGACGAATCGCTCTTCCTCAGAAGAGATGGGCTCAGACCAAAACAGACGCCGGGTGAGACAAGCCAGGATGAGGACCCCGCCAGCAGCTCCTCCGCAGCAGAAGAGGCTTGAGCACCACGTCTTGTTTCAACCTTCTCTTCCCAAACTTGCCTACGAGAATTACTAGCAGCAGGGCAGGAACACTACAAGCCACCTTCTCAAATTGCTCTGACCCTGATTAGATGCCAGAGTTCTGGCTTTCAATTAAAATCAGAGAAACACCGCTGATAATTTTTCATGCTTTCCACAAATCTGTTTATATTTAGACTTTTTAAAAAGGCAGCAGCTGCAATCACAAACTTTCCCCCTAAATCTACAAGGTCATTTTATACCAAGCAAGATTAAATAGAATTTATGAAACACACTCTTATGTAAGACGTCTGCATGGGAAGCCTGCTGTAAACACCGCCAAGTCTGACTCCTTTTAGCTCTATATCTCGCACACACCACTTCATTTTAACGTAGAAATATTAAATTAATAAAATCTTTTTACATAAAAATCAGGCTACCAGAGCCTCTCTGGGAAAGGCTACACAATTTTAGGTGGCGGGGACAAGAATCCCCCTCCCCACAGGCCCGTGTCGTGCAGTGGACGGCACTTGCTAGATGGACACCTACCGCACATGCGGCCAGAAAGGAAAATGGAGAAAAACCCTTAAATGAATAACAACTGCAGCCCCCCACAGAGCCTCTTACGGTTACAAGTATTTCATAAACATGCAGAGCGTAAAGGGGCAAAATTCCCCATTTCCAAGGATTTAATGCAGTACAGCGACTAAAGGCCAGGGTTGTCCACTCATTCTAGGACGTCAGCTTGGGACCTTCAGACCTCAGTTTCAGGTCAACGCTCCATTTTTTTCCCCAGTTAGCCAAAGCAGTACTTCTTCACTCACGTTAAGTTAAATTTATGAATCAATATAGCCAGTAACACATGCATGTGGTTTGAAAAAGAAACCCACTGAATGATTAACAGCCAACACACAAAACTCTCCCAAACGCCCAAAACTACCCCTACATTTTGTAGCATTTAACCAAGTAGTTTGCTGTGACGTAGTGCTCCACAGCAACGCTATCAAACGAACGCAGCATTTACCAAAAGATCATAAATAAAAGTATTTTATACAGCGACACTTACTTCTAGGTTCTGCCCAGATAAAGCAGGATGTTTGACAGCCGTGTTTTATGCAAGATAAAGCAAGCTATTAACCCAGCCAAGGAAATTAACTCTTCTCTGCACGGAGAGGGATTTAGCTAACTCTAGTATTTGGGGATAAAATAAGTCTCTAATCCCATGTTATACTCAGCTTCCATTCCAATTACAATATAATACTAGTTCAGCCTTCGTAACAGAAAGATTGTTATAAATAGCAACGACCAAACGACCATTTGCCTCTAAATACTTTCAAAGCACTGTTACAGACTGGACAAAATAGACTCCTGCACGGCTAAAATGCCCACTCCATTCTAGGCCTTTCCAAAGAAGCCGCCAGCGACATCATGCCGGCAGAAACACAAAGGCTTCGGAGAGAAGAGATTACAGGTATGGGGGGCTCCCAGTAACGTTAAGTTCAGGACAGAGTTTAAGAGGGTAATGGGCATAACAATTGAATGGCATGCCGTGAGGACGTAGGGCTATCAGAGGAGGATAATGACAGAACCAATGAATTAAAGGCGAGCATAAAATTACTCCCTCATTAAGTGTCGATAAGATATTCACGAACTTCATAGGACTAACTGGAATTCATGGAAAAACCGAAGTATACTGCCAGCCTATTAAACACTTAATATAACCCCATGCTTTCAAATAAAAATCTGGAAATGTTTGTTACGCTTCAGTATGCTTCAGCTTTGTTGCAGTTCAGCAACAAAGTCTTACAGGCAGATCGTCCCTGGTTTCTGGCTCACTTGTGGGGTTCCTCCCAGTTTCAAGTCTTGTACCAGTTGCTTAGAGCAATACACGGGCCCAAAAACTGAACTCACGGCTTTAAAAAAGGCAGAACTTGTTTTATTTATGGACTCTTTAGGTTACTGGTCCTTGAGTATCAAGGCTTAAGAGGTACCATTAGTTGATCTCACGGCACGTGCAAACAAGATCTGCCCTTACACAACCATTGGGAGTCACTTCTGCCTAGTCACTGTGAAGATGCAGATCAAGAGGAGTTTCAGAAGCTGGAAGGTCAGACTTGAGCATCAGGCCACCGAAGTCAAGCTCTTCTGTCCCTACATCAGAGGTTATTGTCAATGGCTCCCGACAAAGCATTCTGGCTGTGTCTGTGTAAATATCTCAATGTCTCGGTGAACACAGGACTATTTGCTCAACGGTTTTGAGTTTCCCTTGCTCTCAGACAAAAGACATTAATGAAGAACCAGGACTTGCGTCAGCACAACAGTGTGTTTTAAATGCATAATCGCTGCAGCCAAACAGTTCTGTATCACTTTACACCTTCTCAAGCCCCTGCCAAGGTTTTGTAAAGATCACTCTGCTGCCGCTAAATCACAAACCAACTGTTCTTGAAAAGTGAAAGACAGAATGCCACAAGAGGGAGGGGGAAAAAGCTATTTTCCAGTCCATTTCAGAGCTACAAATGATGAGCTAGCCCTTTTCAGACAGCACGAATTTTGTTTGCATTCTTTCCAAACAAAGACGCTATTCAGCTCCATGAGGACACTGGGCGGTAGGAAGCGGAATGTAGGGCAAGAGAGGGGCAACGCCGCAGCGCCGGGAGCCTGGCGGTCAACCTGCACGTCAGATCACCACCCGTAAGCAGCATATAAATCGGCGCATTTCGTATTTCATTTGTTTGTAACTGCTTTGCAAATGTACTTTAACAGCGCTATGTCTTTTCAATTCAGGAAAGAAAAGCAAATGGGCATAAATTCATACTCAAGTCTCGTCTCTTCAAGCTGCCCACCTGTGTGCTACAGGCTTTGGCAACAGCCAGTATCCTCAACGGCGCACTTAAACCGCAGCTGTCAACGCTCCCACTCACGCAGCAGAACTCGACCCACGCTCACGCTTCCAGACGAGCAGCGGGATGGCCCCCTTCGCCCACATCCCTCCCGCGGTCAGCAGTCCTGGAGGCGGCAGGGCTTCGCAGCCTGGGCTACAGCGCTTGCCCCAAGGGTTGGAAGGTGAGCCCGAACACCCCCCACGCCAAGCCGCTTCAAACAACTAAGGCAAGGCGGAGCTCTTGCGAGCACTTCAATAAGGAGGTAAGTCTTATCTTTACCGCCCACCTTTACAGCCTTTGGAAATTCCAGCGTAAGTAAAGAGAGAGACTGACCAGGCAGAAAGAAATCTGCCGTCTTTCTTTGAGTTAACAACTTCCAAATTCACCAAGTCAGAAGGAACGTGGCCTCACGGCATATGACACTTCAACACAAAGAGCTAACGCTCTAACGTACCTAGTTAGCGCAAGAACACCATCACAGGAGCACAGAGAAAATCCACATCCTTCAGGTACGTTTGCAGCTTACAGTGGGGCCCAATAAACAGCCCTAAATGTTTTTACTTAAAAATACTATTATATCTATATATTTTATGTATCACAAAATTATATTTATTGTATTCTTATATATTATATTATATTAAAAACTTCTTTTTAAAACTTTTTTATTTAAAAAACAAAAATGCAATAAAAGAAGACTTATCAACAGCAGGAGGATACAGCAATAACTAAGCCTGGAAGCTTTTAAAACCACAGAATTAACTTTGGGCCAGAGACCTGTGCCGAGCTTTGCCTAGTCTTTTTATACAGCTACCTGATTATGAGATCCCTCAGTTCTCGGGACAGATCTGTAATACTGCAAGACTTTCTTCAGCTTAATGTCTTAATGCAGATGATGACTGCTGAAACAAACTCTTAACCCAGATACATCTAGAGCATAACACTAATAAAAAGGCAATTCCTCTAACCCCTTCCCGTAACAACATCTCCGAGGTTTGCAAGTCCAGAATTACAAGCTCTCCGAAGTCGACGTACATCCCACATACAAGCTTGAACACTTCAGAAAGTTGTTTTACTAAGAATACAGCCATTAACATCTGTTATCAACGAAGTAGTTAAGATCAAATATTTTGTGAGACAGCTTCAGTTGTAAATATACTTTCTCCTTCCAAAGTAAGCCCAGCCCAAGCGTATCAGGCAAGAGACGAGAGTTCTGGTTTTAATTAAGCTCTTAGTTATCTCAGTTACTACTTAGGTCTTTCATAATATTTATTCTGCAAGGTATCATACCTACACAGTATGAACATACAACATCCCCAACCACACTCAACATTTTAAGTACAAATACTCTTTTTCAGAGGCTTTATACAAATTAGATTTCTAAAGCGTCTCTGCCTCCTTCACACCTTCAGCACCGAACAAAGTCTCAGCACTGGGTTTTGCAGGTGTCGCACCGAACACTGGCACGTGGGGCTCTGCCGAGACAACCCTCTGCGCTTGGTGTGAAAGGCGTTCGAAGCACAAGATTCAGCCAGAAGAGTTTATTTCGGAGGAGCCCCATGCCAGCTGATCATTTTGTGCCTAGGCTCGCTGGCACTGCTTGATTCCAGCTCTACAGAGACCTCTGCCAGCACACATGGATTACGCAAACATAGACAAACCTGTTTTAAGAGACTTAAACTCCACATCATATATAAAAGCAAATTAAAAAAACCCAAGAAAACCGAACTTGCTCCTTAGCAAAACCTAAACTGAACTTCAATACTGCTGTGACTTCTTAAAAGCAGTTCATTTACAGTTGACAAATTTACAGATTAGGTTATGCGGTGTTAATCCCAATTCCCATTCCTCAGAAGGAAATCCAAGGACCGCTCTTCCCAGGCGGTCTCTCCCCTCGCCTGCAGCCGGGCTTCTCCCCGTGCTGGACCGGCTGCAGTTCTGCCTTAGCAAGGGCTGCCAGGGCGGCAGCTGCGGGGCCCGCAGGAGCAGCCTCTACAGCTCCCTGGCATGTCTCCTTTCGCTTGTCCACGGGAGATACGAAAGGAATAGGCAACTGTCACAACGTGCCACTTGTAAGACCCACAACTTTTTCATAGATTCAGACTGCTCTCGAAATGAAACTCAAGCTATTCACGGTCTCATCCTTTGGCAAGAGCTTGAGTGAAAGCGTTAAGTTTTATCAGAGAGAGCAAAGTTCGGCTGACACGGCAAGGAACAGGAGGAAGCCTTAGGCCAGCTGGGACACGCCTCTACAGTCATGGCAATTCTTTCTGAAGTACAGATTTGCTACCTTTGGCAGGAAAGCATGGCATTCAACTACAGAGGAGAGATAACTCTAGTAACTGGTCTCTAAAAGGGGCCAGAACCCACGTTTTCCTCCCCTGTTGCTTGTAGCTTAGGCCTCACATATACTTCTCTAACAGGTGGATCTCTGGGGCATCTTCTTTCTCCGGACAAAATTGTCATAAAACAATAAAAGGAGTCACTAGACAAATTCTCAAACTCTTCCTCACTAAGACAAGTCTGAATGAGATTATCAGACAGAGACAACCAGGAAGCCTGAAAACCTGGACTACTTAGCTTCTCTTAAGCAGTATTGGGAAACTGCAGATCCAGGTAAGGAAGTGATACTTTAGGTCATAACTTCTTTCTCTAACAGGATGTTTATTCATCAGGAGAGAGGGATTACATTGCACTTGAACTCCTCCTTGTCTTCAGCCCTGATCACATGTAGCATGGTCAGCTACTTGGGAAGTAACAGAGTGGGAGGAGGGAAAGACAGAATGACCAGCAACAAAACACGAGTGATTGAATCAGAACGAGAAGCCCATCGATGCTTGAGAGTCTGGCAAGATGCAAACACAGTGCCCTTAGTCTACGCTTAGCGGGCAATACTAATTTTGCTTGTGCTTTCGTAGGAGGATGTACAAACAGTTGTCATGGCAGCTCCACACCTCTTGGTTTTACAGTACTGAACCTGCCCTCCTCTCCAGCTTTCAAATACATTTAATCTCATGAGTAAACAAGATAGTAACTAAGTAAATAAGACAGCTAGTCTTCCTCTTTCAGGAGAAAACTCTCTTCACGTGCATTTTGTTTATACACGGACGTATCTCCAGCCCCCATGTTTACACACTTGCATGTATATCAGTACCTGTCTGTGTATTTTCAACACTTATGTGCGGCAACAAATTCTTTGAAGAAATAGAAAAATCAGTATTGCTAGTCCTCGTGGCCCCCTTAGTGTCCCAACCCCACCAACCTCTCGTAGCTCTCCCGGAGAGCTACAGTCGGTCATGGATCACCCACCACAGCACCAACCTACCGCAGGACGCACGGTTGGGTCAGACAGCCCCCGCGGGCTATGGAGGCCTCGGGTCTGGACCACCTTTAGGCAGCTCCTTTCGGAGCCAGGCACCTCAGGTTTCACCCTGGTGCTTGCCCGTGCTGCGTTCTCCACCTGCAGGTGGGGAGCTGGGGAACAGTGGGGTGAAAGGAAGGAGTTGCAGGGCCAGAAGCAAAGCTCTGCACAGCCAGGCGTACGTGTCCTGGTCAGCAGAACAACTGCAACCCCAGCGCCAGCTCCTCCCCTTACAAAAACCGGGGCAAGTTACTTACGTGTCTCAGGTCTGTTTTATTATCTTCATTTCAATAAACGCAGTTAAGACAACAGCTCAAGATTGCTGCTTGGAGCAAGCTACGCTCTCCAGCAAGACTTTCCCTTCTGTCTCATTTTTCCTGACCTCACACTAAAACCTGCCAGCACACCAACTCCTGCAGGCCACTCCAAAAGCTGAAGGGACGTTACCGCTACAAGCAAGCACTGCTGGAAGAGAAAGCAAAAATCAGGCACCCATATAAAAGTAAATTAGTAGTAAATGTATTGATTAATAGAACTTTCTTCAAAAACTAACAGGATGTTTCTGAACCTGCCTGTTCTGGTTAGTGAACAACACAGCCAGGCATGGATGGAGGACAGAGGAGGCAAACGGGTAAACTGCTGCAAAACAAAGTACGTTAAAAATAGCGCGGGGCACCCACTGCACCCCGACGACAGCCAACACTTAGCGGCTACCTGAGACCGTGTTGCGGATTCCCAGCCATTTTAACTAAAGGCTACCACCGCACTGGTCCGACCTGAAATGAACACCTACCAAAAAAAGACTGCAGTTGTTCATGATGCAAACTTACACGACAGTGTTTCTTTGCAGTCTCCAAAGTTACAGTGACTCAGGACTCGATATATCCGCAGGCGAAGGAGCACCTTTGTAACTTGTTCAGACAGCAACCTGGTACCAGGACCGGCGAGTCAGAGCAGAGGGGCCCCAGAAAATGAATCGAGGCAGCGCAGGACTCCCAGTGCCACCACCTGGAGAAGGCTATGGGGAGAACCAGCAGCAGCCCCCCCAGGACCAGCACAGAGGGTATCAGGAATCACAGAGCAGGTGACACTGAAACGGCCTCTTGGCTGTCTTTGCTGTCCTCTTCTAAGCCTTTAATTCCATCTTTTTTGATGTACAGTGACCAGAAGCATAACAAAGTACTCAAGATATGAGCAGACTACGGTTTTATGTGGTAGTAAAACATAAAATCCAATGAATTCACATGCTTCAGTGTTTAAACTTCTCTGCACTAAGGCTTTCCTAGTGCAGAGGGCGCAAACTAGAGCAGCAACATGAACTCACTCTTCCGGCTCTGCAAGGTTTCAAGTCGTGACAATTCAGCCTTTACAGAGCACCAGAAGTTGCATCTAAATAAAGTAACACGTACCTTAAATGAAACTTCAGGAAACGCACACTTAGTTAATTCTAGTAGTCTAAAAAAGTTTTGCAACAATTGGGCAAGAGAAGACATCCACAAAGGGAAGTGTCCTGTTTGAGAGCCTGGGTTTGATGGAGCTGGGCACAGGAGGACAATGGTAACAGAAACAAGTGATTTAATTACTTTAATTCCACCAGCCGCAAACGATGATGTGATCAGTGTTACATTTTTTCCGCTCCTCTTTCGCACACATCCAGCCGCCGGTGTCATCCCTCCCACCCTCAGGCTGGATCTGTCAGAGGCCTCTCCTTTCCCAAAGGATCTTCCCCAAGAGCTCTATTAGTCACCCATTCACCAAACAACCCATCACATACTTGGTTTTAGCACCCTTATAAACTACCACTTGGATAAACGCTCCCCCCTTTACGGCGAGGTGGCAGCCTCAATCCATACCCCCTCGATAGCAACAGCTACACAGAGCGGGTTTTCTTTGTAACATTCATAGTAACAAGCAGAGAAGCTACCGGGGGAACAGCTGTATCTTTGACTGCGAGGGACCCACAGTACCTGAAGTAGCCTGAAAAGCAGTATTTTTGTAAAGCAGGTACCAAGAAAAGTAATTACGACCACACCCCTCTCTCCGTAAAGACAAGCTGAAGATTCTTAACCGGTGATAGTTGCTCATGTGATGGGGTGTATGTCAATAAACCACTTGTTTAATTCTAGCATCTGTTTTTAGGAACGCAGCAGACTCTCAAAATCCAAACAATCCACCTACCTTTAGCTTTTAACACAAAATTTGCTAAACTAGAGATTATTTAAAAAAAATAAGAGTGTTATTTCCTTCTCAATAGGCTGATCATCAAGCCCTACCAGCCTCTCCTAGGGACCTGCCATGGCTCTTTCCTGAATCTTCACTTTTTCAGTACAATTTTACAGTATCTTTATAAAACTGTCTTTACAGACTAAGTTTCACTAATACCATGTCAGTACAGAGTTGGTAACGTAAGGGAGAACTCAGGCCAGATCATCTCCTACCAATTAATCTATTCTTAACGAAGCAGATGACAATTGTGTGAGGCAGCAGCCTCTCGGTATGACCTACATTCTTCCATTCTAGATGCCTGCATTTGTTGTGCTTTCACATGCTGTCACACATCACGGAACAAACAAGCAACTGCAATAGGGCTCAGCTTTGCAGGGATATTTGAGATATCAACACTGACCGATACGGGGGACTCGGCTGAATGTTCATTTTGGTGACAAATCCAGCCCTTTGCCTTATATCCCCCCAAACATCTGGCTTAATCCCCCCCACACAACAGAAGGCCATTGTTACCCAGCCTGACCTTTTATCTGGGAAAGGTCATGGAGCGCGAGTCATTCACGTCCCCGCTTGCAGAAAACGGGGGACCCTCACACGGCACTGCTGCCTCCCCCCCGCAGCCGCCGGCCAGCGCAGAGATGAACACCACCGTTCAGAGCTACGAGATTCAGAACGACGAGAGTGAAGGCCGCTTTCCCAACCTGAAATTCTTCTTGAAGTGTTCCTGTTCCCCTTCAAAGCGGCAGGCAGGCTGCAGGAGTGCAAGCTTCCTTTGTGCATCAGATCGTTTCAAGGATGTATATTAAATGTAGGTCAAGACTACAGCCTTCTAGTGCACCAATATTTTTCTCTCACTGCTAGCCTCACTTGAAACCACTTGATCGTTCTTCGGAGATTTATATTAAGATCACAGATTAACACCTACATGTTAATTCTGGAGGAAATAATTACAAAAGACAAGGTTGCTACCAGAAACTCTTTAAGAGCACTTGGGGGCAATATTAATCAATAAATAAAACTCAAATTACCAAGGAGACAGAGGTATTGTGAATTGCCTGTTCTCTGTACCCCAGGTTGCTGCACCTACATAGGAACTGAGTGGCTGAGGGGGGTTAGCCTGGAGAAGGGGGGGCTGAGGGGAGCCCTTCTCGCTCTCTGCAGCTGCCTGAGAGGGGCTGGAGTGAGGGGGGGGCTGGTCTCTGCTCCCAAGTCACCAGTGACAGGACGAGAGGAACCGGCCCCAAGCTGCGCCAGGGGAGGGTTAGGTTGGGTGTGAGGGAAAATGCCTTCCCTGCCAGAGGGGTCAGGCCCTGGCACAGGCTGCCCAGAGAGGTGGGGGCGTCACCGTCCCTGGGGGGGTTCAAACACCGTGCAGCCGTGGCACCTGGGGCCATGGTTTGGGAGGCCTGGGGGTGTTGGGTTGGCGGTTGGACTTGGTGATCCTGGAGGTCTTTTCCAACCTAAATGAGTCCATGATTCTATTCCATGAACTGTGACCTTATACCCCTCCACTATTCTTGTCACCTATATTTTAAAAATTAATCATCTTCAGAAACAAATCTTGACACCTCTTTTATTCTACTTTACTCCCCTCCAATGTATGGAAATCCTTTACTCTTATGCACTGGGTACCTGCAGACATAAATCTTTATATAAACTGGAACACAAGGACAAGATTCTTTTTCCACACATCATGTCCACACATTTAGGTCCAGAAGCCACAAGGCTGTAAGGAAGCAAGCAGTAGTAACAAGTCAAGAATTCCATGAAGCTGCTTCTCCTCGAGTGGCACTGTTCAGATGTTTAACAGATTGATTACAACGTGAAGTGCTGTTCATCCCCATACCTGGAATTAAAACAGCAAAGCTAAATAATCACAAGGTAAGAAAGGCACCAGTACCATTCAGGACGTGGTCAGGGTTGAGGTGCCATCACATGCACCCACTTGGAAGGCATTTTAAAACGGCACTGCCTTGTTCAACAATGACACAGACAGTGGCTTACCACGGATTTTCCATATATCTCAAGCTCCAGCTCCCTTACTTCATCTGCTGCATATGTATAAAAACCGACACGTAAACAAAAAGCCAGTAATGAAGTTTATTTGCAAAGATTAGTACGAAACACAACATTCCTGTAAAATGAGGATGACGACTCTGCCAAGGGAGGAACTAAGATACATGACATTAAAACAACTAATTAGAGGTGCCTGACTGGACGTCTGTAAGGAAAGGTGTCTTGCTGAACTAAAGATAAAGCTACAAGAGTTCAGATCAAGACTGCTTCTAGTAACCCTTCCTTGAGAAGTATCATGTCCTCCTCCTCATTCAAAGGGAGTGACAACGGCACATGCATTCATGCCTTAGCAATTCAAGCCACACTTTTGGGTGGTTAACAGATGCACCACTGGTGATTTAAATTGACCGCAGCAGAAAAGAACAATGTGGGTTTCTACCTCTGGCAAAGCAACAGGGGAGCAGACTTTGGGGGAGCTCTTTAACTGAGGGACCTGGACAAGCTGGAGAGGTGGGCCCATGTGAACCTCCCAAGCTTCAACAAGGCCAAGTGCAGGGCCCTGCACAGGGGTCGGGGCAGCCCCCGGGATCAATCCAGGCTGGGGGATGGAGGGGTGGGGAGCAGCCCTGCCCGGAAGGACTTGGGGGTGCTGGGGGGTGAAAAGATGGACACGAGCCGGCAGCGTGCGCTCGCAGCCCAGACCCCCAGCCGTGCCCCGGGCTGCATCCCCAGCAGGGCGGGCAGCAGGGCGAGGGAGGGGGCTCTGCCCCTCTGCCCCGCTCTGTGAGACCCCCCTGCAGCGCCGCCTCCAGCTCGGGGCTCCTCAGCACGGGACAGACACGGGGCTGTTGGAGCGGGGCCAGAGGGGGCACAGAAATGCTCCGAGGGCTGGAGCCCCCCTGCTGCGAGGCCGGGCTGGGAGAGCTGGGGTTGTGCAGCCGGGGAAGGGGAGGCTGCGGGGAGACCTTATTGCGGCCTCTCAGGGCCTGAAGGGGCTGATAAGAAAGGAGGGGACAGACATTTTAGCAGGGCCTGCAGCGACAGGACAAGGGGAGATGGGTTTAAACTAAAGGAGGGGAGATTCAGACTAGAGAGAAGGAAGGAATTGTTCACGCTGAGGGCGGTGAAAGCCTGGCCCAGGCTGCCCCGAGAGGCGGTCGATGCCCCATCCCTGGGAACACCCAAGGCCAGGCTGGACGGGGCTCTGAGCAACCTGCTCTGGCTGAAGGTGTCCCTGCTCACGGCAGGGGGTTGGGCTGGGTGGCCTTTAGCGGTCCCTTCCCACCCAAACTGTTCCATGATTCTATCAACTGCTGCAGCTCACCCTATGAATCCTGGCCCACCAGACCCTCAGGGTACTGTGCACCGAAGAGCACGCTACGGCCACATCCAGCAGAGAGTCAGCTGATGGCAAGGGATGTTCCCAGGACCAAGAACTTCAGCCAGTGGGCTACGTGTTCGTGGCAGTTTTGATCTCATGGTTTTGATTTGGGAGCTAGCACTCTCCATATCAGGGCCTGGGCAAAGTTCAGGAGATAACCAGGGCAAGGACCATTTCCCAATAAAATGGATGCAGACGCCAGGTTCCGGACATCAAGCGAGAGCCGTTTCCAACGGTTAGGAATCTGGCACGTTTCACTTAAGCATCAAGTCAGCAGACGTGTTCAAAGCACTGCTGCCATGAACTCTGGGTGCAGGGAGTCTACCTGCCATTCACGCCAAGCAAACTAAAATTGAGATCCCAGGCAATGGCGAAGGTTCAGAGCGTCTCACTACGGTGCACACGTAAGCTGTCACCTACAGCAGGGACAGAAGCCATTTCGCAGGTCAGAACCAGTCGTGAAGCCTTCTCATCTCCTCCTCCTCAGCTGCCTTCATCTCATTTATAAGCATTAGTGCAACTTTGGTCTAGTGCAGTCTAACTACATACAGCCTATAACGCTCAGGGTTAGGCAGTCCTCGATACACCACGCTGTGCGGAAAGATCTGAGGTGGCCACAGAAAGCAAGCAGCCCGAGCAGCGAGGGACCCACAGGCTCTCTCTGCACTTAACCATAGTCCTTTCAATGAAGGATTTTCAGAAGTCATGTGAAAGTGCAGTTCAAATTTACATGTAAAAAAACTGCTCAGAAAGAAAACCAAAGCTTCCTGTTGACACCACCTACGCTGCCACTTAGGTCTGTGAGACCATGCAGTTTCAGCTCAAGCAGTCACTTCTTGCAGAAAAAAAACTTTTATCATTGTTATTCCAGCAGTTAAACCTTACACAAGGCTCCCCACAAACAAAACAAAAAAAGAAAATGAACAAAGGAACTATTTCAGCAATGTTTTATGCATACTGAGAGACAAGAGTCCGTAAGGTTTTTATTCATAAGGTAGTGGGGGGGAAGGGAAGTAAAGGAAATTAAGCTCTAGCAAAAAACAGTACTTACTTCAGAGTTGCTCCCATGCAGCAATCATCTCTGCTTAGTGCCAGTTAATTCCAGGTTCAAGGGCTGATTTAATTCTCTGCCATCACATCTTTCGTTTTCTAATATACTCAAACTCCTGGCCCAGCTAGCAGAGTTCTGCCAGCCACCTTTACCGGCATGTGTTTTGAGAGAGGGCATCACACGGAGCAGCCACATCTCCCTGCGAATCCCTCCATCAGCGAAGCCCGTTAGGGCCCGTACCTAAAATCATGGCAGGGAAAGGTCTGGACTCCAGCAAGCTGACAGCCCCCACAAAAACTCACCACTAATTGGAATTCTACCCTGAACCACCAAACATGTGTGCAAAGTACCTTCAAGTTCAATTACAGTCGGTTAAATCAGTTTTCATACATGTCTTAGCCTACTTATGCTGTATTTGTTCGCTAAAAAGTAACTACAGTACTTGAACCTGCTTTCACATAAACTGCTTCTATTTATAAAAGAGAAAATTTGTCGCTACTTGCTGTAACAGTAATTTTGTCCTCAAGTTGCATAAAAATAAAATTCAAGTTGGCACTTACCCTGGCTGATTTATACTCATCAGATTGACAAGACAGATAATACATAAATGAAGGGAAGCAGATTCATTCTTTGTTGAAGAGGCAGGTCATTAAAAAGGTTCAGCCAGTCAAACCGTTACAAACGGTCAGAAGCTCAAGAGGAGCCCAGAAGCTCTCTGCCTTCCCAACTTCCGAAATGAGGACTTCTGCAGTGCAGAAACTCAGATCAGTTACTTCTTTCAATAATTAAAACTCCTTACTGCTAGAACTACTGAAGAAAGGCCATCACTTAGTTTTCCGACCAGGCGACTCACTGGAACGCACACCTTCTGCTGAACCCACTGACCTACATTTGATTAGTTTCAGCCACGCCGGCAGATGAAAGGCACAAAATGCACCAGAACCCCCCCCCACCGGTACCACGCAAGGGTTTCAGACTTTTAACAGCAAAACCGCAGAGTCACTGATTCTCCAGTTGTTTTCACACAGATTGACGTTTGTTTGCATGATGCAGTCACCATCACTATTGGAGAAATGAAAGCTTGTAGTGCTTTACACGCTTCACACTATGCCTGGAGTCCCTCAAAGTCAGTGCAGCTTTATGAGGGCCAGGTAGTCACTGCCCTTGGACTTGTGTTTTCTCTGGTGATACAGACTACGAGCTGCATTTTACAACTCACTGAAAAGAATACATGTGCTTGTAAGTGACTACTTATTGCTGGAAAACCAGGTTTCTTTCATTACAAACAGAAAATACTGCCATTATTTATGGAAGTACCCCACCTCAAGCTACCTAGACAACACCACAGCAGCAAGTTTTGTCCTCGTTGGCATCAGACACACACTGACATTGCTAAAGCACCAAGCAGTGCAGTCTAAGATGCTGTCTCCGCATCATTCCCATTAACAAGAGGGTTGGAGATAGGCTGGGACCCCATCTTTTCTATGTAGAATTTTCAATACAGAATCACTGGGTAAGGACACACCTATTATTTCCTACACAGACTCCAAAGACCGGCATTGTGCCTAGTGTTAAATATAGCATGTTCAGTTTTGAAGCTCCACTGCTTGCGCTACATCTGTGCGATTTAATCCATACTTAACTGAAGCAGTTGCCGTACAATCTAGGATGTTTTTGGTTACTGAGTATCAACTTAAACATATATGAACCTTGGGTATGGGAGTAAAAAGCTTTAATTTATGAACCCTTCAGCATCAAGAAACAGACTTCACAGAGTCAGAACACAGCAGCAGGTATTTATCTCTGGTTTACACCAAGTTCTAGGAATCTGCAGACAACTTCCACACCGCGAGCACCAGAGCTATATGGCGCAGTGTGACCATGAGGGTTCCTCCATCTCCCTGCTCTTGGAGATCACATATACCACCCAACCTCTGAGTTCTCCAGTGAGTGCGGAGATAAACAGCAGTGTTGTCAAGCTATTAGCAAGAAAAAAGATTGAAGAAAAAAGGCCTATTGCTACAATACTGCCCAGAAGCATCATACTTGTCAGTACGCGTTACCACCTCTTTTAGCTATTGCTGCAACACTCAAATTGAAGGCACAGAAAGAGCCTGAGAAACAGGAATTATGTACAGTTGAAAGGGTGGAAATAGCTGGAATAATGTCAGACGACACGCCTAGAATCAGAAGTTATTGATACCCCAAACCATCAGCCTCTCGCAAGGCAGCACCAGAGGCCGTAAGACTTGATTGGATTCTTTAGTTTGCTGTACATTGGCTACACCTCACGTACCAGAAGAAAAAAGCCTCAAGCTAGTGCCTCGCCAGCTCTCAACTCCAATGAAAAGGCATCATGCCTCAAGACAGTGGAAATAGATGCTCACTTGCAAGGCAACCAGAGAGACTCCTGGTTTCAATTCTCAGGGAATAAACCCATTTCCCTTTGCACTGAAGGGAGCCAGGAGCGGTCGCAGTCAGCCGCCCTGCCTCCCCAAAGGTCCTACTTCAGCTTCCCATATCCCACATCCATTCTGCAACTAAGCATCTGACTACGATATTGAAAGGGACTATGTTCAAAAAGGACATCAGGAAAGAACTGGGGTTAAAGAGTTTTCCCAATAGCTGGACCAGCCGCACTGTAAGTTACAGGGTGAGAAAGCACAACACTGACAGCAGCTCTGACCAAGGAGGTGCCTGCTCAGAGCTCGGCAGCAGCAGCGCTGAAGCTCCTGCAAAAGCTAGATCAGGAGCACCTGAACTTGCTCTAAGCAAGACATCACATGCCTTCTTTATCAGCTGTTTCTCCTACCCTCTTAAAAACCACTTTGTCAGAAGCTCTTTTCAAAGCTGGTGGCCTTATCTAATGCTCTGAAGATCAAAAGGAGGCCTCCAGCAGGAATCTCTCCAGACTGTAGTGCTTTTGATCGTACCCAGCAGCAGTTCCAACACACACTGGGAATTTGGACCCTCAATACAGCTCCTGTCCTGGCACCCAGGACCAACAGCGAGACTAAGGCAGGCTGTGGAGCACCTGCTTGTCACACCCCACAGCAGGGCCACGTTAACTCGGGTTGCCTGGGGGTCTCTTCTAGAAATACTTCCGTTATCCCAAGGACAGGAGTCCCATCAGCTCTCTGCATTTCTGTTCCAGTCGCAGACCAGCCTCATAACAATTTTTTCTTAAGACCCAGGTTGAATTTTCCCTGTTGCGACACACATCCACTGCATCTTGCCCTCAGGAGCCGCCTCAGGCAGCACCGCAGCATGTGTCAGGTGGCCGCATCCTCCTGCTTCTCCTGCTGGGTCAAGGTCTCAAGCACACTGGGGCAGCCGCTGCAGCCAGCACCAGGACACGCGCCCCACGGCACACAGCCACCACGACTGAGCAGACACTAGCGCTGGGGTCTCAGAACCCCTTCCATGCAAGCCACCAGCGGTGCGGTTCACTAGTCCTGCTCGCTGCAGTAGGAATAAGAAGCATCAGATTTCTCACAGAATTCACATTTCTGTTCCCTGCTGTCCCAGACATGCCAAGATGCAGCACAAAACTGAAAGGACTAGCCTGAAGGATCTTTGGTCTTGCCAGAAACTTGAGTAGCTAAAACAAAAAATAAAATCATTTTGTTGTTTACCGGCAAGATCAAAAAGTTATGCTGAGATGAAAGCACTGCACAGTATGCTTAATGAAACAGAACTGCTGGTGGGATTCACTTAACCAACAATTAGACAGCTATATTTAAGCTACACATCTAAGCTTCCTCTAAGGTGAGAGGTGTATGTACTGCCATGTTCAAATGGATGGAGTTTCTTATTTTCCTTCACCCGATTACAGAAGGAGCCTAGACAGCCAGCTCATGCTGACAGCTCAGCCTTTAACAAGCCAGGTATGCTAGAGAAATCCCATTTCAGAACAGGAAGAGAAGAGGGTAAGACACAGACTAGAGCAAGCCTTGGAAGGTGTGAAATTAAGATTGATACCTAAGGAACTGGAAACACCTAAGTATTGCTACCAACATTTTCAGCTCTTTAAATTATCAAAGTTCAGTCATTTACTGTAGATCTGCAACAGTAAAATAGTTTAAGAAGTGCAGTCGAGTTAGTTACCTACAGAGAAGTCAGCTGCCAGGGAGGTTCGGTGGCGAGGAACAACAGGTAACATGCCCATGGTTAGAAGGGCAGGAGATATGACACTTGGCACATCAATACGTTAATTTCATATGCCTGAAGTCAATAACTGAACATCTGAATTAAAATGTGAAATCGCTTTTAGTCTAGAAGACTAAACTGCTGGTGAGACCACGACATAACCATTTCAGAGGGCAGAGTAACTGTTTATTGGGGACCAGGTACATACTGTTCTGTGAATGTTGCCACAGAAGACACACAGGAGTTTGATCTCACAAGCCTCAGATGACACAACTTGACCAGACTGGCCTTAAGTAACCTTCTGACAGGCTCGTAAATCTAAGGACAGGCAAGTAAGTGGTACCATAACCCTGACCTAAAATGGGTAAACACCTGAAGTTATCACAGTGCTACCTGTCCACATAGCCACATCTTTTAAGGATTCTGGAGCTCAGATCTTGGGCCAAGACGGCCTCCTACTGAGCATATCGTCAACAACATGCACAGTGGGACCAAGTGTGCTCTCAGTGAGGTTGCAGGTGACATGGAGCTGAGTGATGTGGCTGACACGCCTGAGGGACAGGATGCCATGCAGAGGGACCTGCTAACCCAAACGGTTCCGAGATTCAATGACACTGATCACAGCCCTGTCAGACTGTGGTATAAAGGAACTCCCAGTACACAAAGCAGCACGCCACACCAGACCCACGTTATCGTGAAGAGACTGTTTCCAGCACTCCCCAGTCCAACAACTGCTTCAGCATATCTGGTATCTGTACAGCTCACCATTAGCCCAAATATGAAAACACACGATTTTGAAAAGCGTCCTTGAGGAAAAAGCTGTACAGGTATGGATGTCAGTGTCGGTGTTCTGCGCTTAACAGCAATGAAGCAAGCAGGCCTATCTCAGGGAGCACTGAGTCAGATTTTGGAAATGCAAGACACAAACGGGTATTTCTCCAGGTCATGCAGTGTGAAACAGTCACAATCCCCATGGGGAAGAAAGCCTCGAGTTGTTTTATCTACAGAAAAGAACAAAAACATGCAGAGATTTCTAGTTAAACCCACACAAGACTTCTAGTTAAACCCACGCAGAAAAGAAAAACCCACACAGTTAAGTTGTATGGAAACACTAAACATTCAGGAAGGCTTGGAGCAGCAGCAGCTCTGGTCCCTCTCCTGTTTCCACAGGGCCAGACAGGGGATTCCCAAAGCGCTGGGAATTTGACAAGCCCATTCTCCACACAGCGTTTCTGAAGGACCTTACCCCCTTGCAAGGGTTACACAAAACCCTTCTCCGTGTTCATTGGAAGGTCACGTAGCAAAACAGGCACCGGCTGCTGCTGTCAGGAGATTCTGTGCAATCTGCTCTCATCCAAGGTCTTTCCTGGGCATCTCTCAGTCCCAGGCGGGACGAAGTGTCCTGGCAGGAGCAGGCCACCCCCAGCTGCCATCCATCCCGAGATTTTCCTGCTCCTTCCTCCACAACACGGCTAAGAACAAGCAGGAACACGCTGCCCTTCCACAGCTCCAGAAAGGAGGAGGAGGAGAGCAAGCTGTCGCCACGCAGACAGTGGAGGTGGCCCACACCCTGCTCCCGCGGCCTGCCGAGACAAAACCCCACACCCGCAGCACCGCTGGACTACAGGCAGCAACATCTGCTTAGCACAAGCTGAAAAAAACAAACACCCTTCAACTTAGGATTAATTTTTCTCTACCTCTTGATGAAGTATTCATCAATAGACACTCAACCGATTTGCTAATTAAATATCAATATTAACTTTAAGGGTAGAAAAGATTAAGCCTTTTCTCAGGATAAAGAGAACGGAGTAATGGATTCTTCTTTCGGAAGAGGTAAATCAAGAAATCAAGAGGGCGTCACTTTTCTGCGCTGCCGCTGCCCCCCCTCAGTTGTGCTTATCACTCAACAAGGCACTAAAAAACAGTCCTTGATGTCTAAAATGAAGGCTGCATCCCTGCTTATCAGTTCCCAAGCAAGTTTTCTACCAACGTCAGCAGGCATTTCATTTGGTCTTGTAAAATTCAAGAGCAACCCAGAGAGGCTGTGGAGTCCCTTCCCTGGAGACATTCACCCCCCGCCTGGACGCGGCCCTGTGCCCCTGCTCTGGGGGTGCCTGCTCCAGCAGGGGTGGGACGGGATGAGCTCCAGAGGGCCCTTCCAACCCCCGCCAGTCTGGGATTCTGTGTGATTATTCAGACAGCCTGCCACAAGCTACAGGCCTGCGCTCCAAATCTGAGACATTTCACCCTAGAAAATGTTAGCAACTTCATCCACTCTTTATCTTTGCCCCTTGCTGTCGAAGCGACAGTTCAGCCTCCTCCCGGACACGGCAGTGGCTTAACTGGAGCAGCCAACCTCCACACCGTCCTTCCCATTCGTCTCCACATCTTCCGATCATACTTAGCACATTTAGGTAACAGCTGCCTGTTGGTTTCAGTTGAACATAAATAGCGTGTCAGCGCAAGGACAAGCGGGAAAAGGAGCAGCAGGGCTACGTGTCCTGCGCTGCCACAGCACAGGTATGTGCCCGAGTAAGGAGTTCAGCAGCGTTCCCAACCTTCGCCAACTGCTTTTGCCCTGAGGCGGCGACAGCAGAAGCACAGGGAGAGAAGCAAGCCCAGTTTAGGGTTTGTTTCATACTGGGGGCAGGGAGGAGGGAACACCCCACTGGCGCTGCTGCCAAGCGCTTTGTAGGCATGAACAGCAGCCCTAAAGTGAATTTTCACAAGTAACCTCTCGGTATAGGTACCATCTATTCCAGTGTTTCCATGTCCCCAGGTGCCCTATGCACTCTGCCAGCACAGATTTATACGGTAACAGAAGACACCGGGATCAGGGAACCGATCCAGCTCAGCTGAAAAAAATAGCTATGTTAAAATAAAAAAAAAGTTTCCAGCCAGCTCGGTTCCTCAGCTCTTCATACAGCTATCAACACACTTATCGGCGCTGCAAGGCAGGCACAGCAAAACTGCTGCTCATCACCTGTGGCTCCAGATTAAAAGAAGAAAACCAAGAAACCAAAAACCCAAACACCCTCAATCATACCCTACTGTACCACAGGTCCAATTCGCTCTGTAACCCTTCTCCCTGGCGCCCCAGCAGACGGGGGGAAGAGAAAACCACTCTCTCCAGGCCCAAGAATACTCATTCCACCTCCAGCAACCAAAAGGCGAGGGGATTCCCAAGCTCAATACCGCATCCAGACCATCACGTCTAACGGCCACCGATGTACCACTTCAATTTTCTACTTTCATTCTGAACCCATTTATATTTTCCCCTGCAAAACTTCCCATGACACCAAGTTTTACAGCTCAATTACCTATGCATAGAAATGATTTTTGCATCTCTTGCTGCCTGATGATTTCTGGACCACATCTCTTGGAAATGGCTGAACAAGAGTTGGGGTGGGGTCTTGTTGGGGGGGTGGCTTCTTGTTTTGGGTTTGGCTTTTTTTCCCCTAATTCACCTGCCCATGCCAGGAGTCAGACACGGACCGAACCCACAGCCTGGGCACAAGCCAGACTCAAAGCTGGCTGCTGCTCCTGCAAGCCAAGCTATAATTGTGAGACAGAAAAGGACTCCAAGGCAAAAGCAAGCCACTACTTCTAACTGCTCTAGTAATAGTCTCTTTTTGGACCCCAGAAACTACTTGTTTTTCCAACTTCATTGCAACTTCCATGCAGCCAAAAGCATTTTCACAATTCAAAACATAATTTGCACCTAGCTTGCTTTCCCACAATCTACCAAGTTTTTCCCCCTTCTCTACGTGGGGCTCCTTCCTTGCCAGTATTAATATATCACACAATCATGGGCAAACAAATCCTCATAAGATGTCCAAAGAAACCTGTTATATTAACTATTTTTGATATCTGAGGACTGATTTTAAAAGATTTCACTGCTTAAATGTACCAATCTGCAGCGATGCCAAAGCAAGTGCTCAGCAACTCAAAATAGTTTCTAATAAAGGCCAAAGAAATTTAAAAACCTGGAAGAAAGATTTCATCAGAAAGCAGTTTTCAGCTACCTTTGCATTTAGAAGAGCAGTTTTGCACACTCCTAGCACAGCTTTGGCCTCAAGACCTTGCTGTGCTCAAAATAAAATACGGGGTGAACAAACTTCAGAAGAAATCGCACTGCTTTTCCTCCCCCTCTCTGGATTTGTGGAGCTGCAGTCAGCGCGAGCAAAGACCAGAAGTACAGAACACAACTGCATCTTCGGTACAGGTTAAGGTCCACGAAAGCTTTACCTGCATCAGTAGCATTTAGAGGGAATCTGACAATGATTGCACACGCTTTGCTCTCTCGAGCACATTACCAGAGGTAGGCAGATTTCATGGGAAAACATTTTTTGTGACTCATCTTAATTTGCATTTTTACTTCGTCAAACAATAGCAATTACAAGCTCGAGTTCAGTTTTGACATTCAAATTTTCAGGCAGGCATCCTTGCAAGAACAGCCCTCTCTACCTGTGTACGCCCAGGCAGCAAAGGCCTGCGCTCTACCTGCTGACCCTGCACGGCTTCAGGCAGCACGCCCGCAGAGCTCCCACCGATCATTTTTCGATGGTTCACTTCAAGCTGTCATCGACACATTTAATGCCAATAAAAGATGACTAAAGAAAATAAAGATCTCGGGTATACATTGACTGGAAGTTACTTATACTAATATTTTTAACACTAAAAATAAAGACAATGTGCTGGTAGCATGCGTGGCAGCAGAGAAAGCACTAAAATTAGGAGCATTTGGGGAGAGGGGAGACCAGGTAACGGTCTGTTTAAGAGAAGCCTCCAGTACGTTCCTGCCCAGAGGAACAGCTACCACTGACAGACCTGACCCAACCACAAAGCACAACCAAAAAGTCACCACAATTTCTCAAAAAAAAAAGATACCATAAAAATTATTCTTGCACTGGATAATTACTGAAGAGCTATTAAAAATAAGAAGGGTTTGTGATAGACTAAGTCTTCTATAATTTATTCCCTTTCTACCTGAAAACAGCAACACAGCATTTGAGGACAAGGCCCCTGCTCTCTCCGGGGAGGTTACGATGACTTAGGGATTCTTGCAGAAGAGCCATCTGGATTATTTATAGAACCTCTAGACAGGGTAATGAAATCATTCACACAGGCACCTCATCACGTCCAAAAGCTTAACTGCTGTTTTAGCAGGAAATACTAGATTGAAGTGATTCAAAGTCAAATGTTAAAGAGAGTATACAGAGTTAACCGTACAGTAAATTGTACCCAATTTACTGCCATCATGGATCACGCTTAATCAGTCCTTAAAATGTGCGAAGATGAAAGTAAGTGAATACAAGTTACTAACGTGAACTAGAAATGCATTATTATTGCATCTTCACTTACATACGCAGGCGAGCCTTTGGTTTTATAGCATTAGAACACTTCCTCCCCACTCGTCTTTTATATACACCAGCTAGTTTCAATATTCATCAAGACCCATCTTCTCCTGTAAAGACGAGAAGGACCGAACCAGTCCCTGCTTACAGCCATCAGTACTACCGTGCATTTTACATCCTTGACTATCTCACACTCTCAGTGGAGCTCAGCGTAAACACAGAAGAGCTAACCACCTACCAAGTTGTTTTTTTTTTTTAAATAAGGGGAGATCCAGCCAACAAGCCAGTCACCTTCAATGTCACCTGCTGTGTACACAAGTGCTTTGGAAACCGTATTTCCTTGTTGCTACAGGTCAAAGACTCCATCTCAGGTTTTTCCTGAAACTCTCCTCTTCCGGCTGCAAAACCAGCCCAAGCTGTGCAGCTACCGCGGTGGGATTTATTGCGGCAGATACCACCAGGCAATGCACCTCTTCAGGCTCCACGTTACCCTCCTGGATTGCCACTGCTGCAGCACAGGAAGACCTGAGAAAGTCTAGAAAGCTGTGGTTACCAGTGGCAATTTGACATAACATATCTTCAGATGGATTACTCAATCGCTTTGTTGTAATAATGCAGAGGACAAGCAAGCGAACAGGTGTTTTAACCCAGTTAAGAGCTTTTTCCTTCATGTATGGGCTGCTTTTTAGAAGGTGCTAATGTAGAGGCTTCCCTTCTGACCGACACTGCTTACACAGACACCCTCCCACCAAGTTTCCTCATTAACCAATTACTTACAGAACAGCTAAGGAAACAATACATTTAAGACATCTTTGGGCAGTTAAGCATCTGGAATCCAGCACCACACAGAAAAAAAATCTCTTTGTACCCCAAAATCTGCTAAATTCCACTGTGAAGATGCAAGTCTGACATGTTCTGACAGAGCGGCCAGTCATCAGGTGGTGTTCACAGCTTCCATACCCAGGCGTTGAGTTCAGAGTTTAAGAAATACAACTCGTTCGCCTTCCCGTACCGCTTCTTTTAGGTACTCCAGAAACACCTACTGGTTTAAATCGCTTTGACTGTTGAGAAATGCTTCCAAACTCCACACGTGCACACTTGCTACTAAATCTAACGATACTCTAGAGCTTGAACGCTCAAAAACTGCAGTGATAGACAAAGAACTCATCACTAGAATCACTAATAATGCACAAGTTCTCTGGAGCAAGAGGCACCATATATCCGCTGACTTCTTAACTAAGACATTGACTATTTTTAACCTTGAGAATTGAAATAAACCTTCCCAGCAAACTCAGAAAGCAACAAACGCCATGTGATCCAGGCAAGAATTTGCCAGGCAGTGCAGAACCACGCTATGGCCACAGCAGCAAAATAAATACAGCCTTCAATAGTCAAGGTATGTGATGTTAAGAGAGAAGATAAAGTGACTGCCATGCACAGGCCCCCCAGAACAATTAAGCAAAACCCCAGGTTGAGGCCCTAAGAGCTTTTAGGTAACAACTCTGCCTTGCCACTTAGTTGTCCCAAATATGCTTTCTTCCACTTGAAATTAGCCAAGCCCTGCTTAAGAGCGTCTTTTTATGTCTTGTAGTCTGAGCTGCAATTTTTAGGGTGATGTTTCGACACTGATGAGGAAGTACGCAGGCGCACACTTACACCTAGCACTATGATTGACACTGATACTGTGTTCTCCTGCCCTTGGTGAACACCTGTGCGGCCAGTCATTTAAGGGATTTATATCAGGCACAAAAAGCCAGATCCAATTCAAGCACACCCCATCCCACCCCCACCCCCCCCCAAAAAAAAAAATTACTTTCTTTTTTCCAGATGTGCATGGGTATCTGCACACTTTACACCAGCGGGTACTGCAAGAAAGAGCGGAAGCATGAATTCTCTTAAATTGCCAGTCAGTCACACCAAGAGGGTGAGAAGCTGCTGACCTGAACTCTTCATCTGCAAAACAAGGCTGTGCTCAGGGGAAGGAAAACAAAACTCTCTGATAAACCTAGGGAGAAAGGATGTTAGGTACAAGGCCTGTCTCCCAGCACAGATTAAGCAGAAAGAGGAAAGCCTAGGAAAACACACAGCTCTCCTTTATGGTGCCGAAGGAGCCAGGAGCTGCATGCCAACGAAAGGCTAAAGTCAGCTTTGCCAGGAGCCCGGTGGCTGGCTCACCGGCGAGGGAAGGACAGCTTTGTTGGGTGAGAAAACAGACCCCACCCACGAGTGTAATCATTTCTGCTAAGCCACATCAATAGCAGGGAAGCTACTGGGCAGGGATGGCAACCCCACCTCCCTCATGCGTGCAGGGGGCTAGAGATTAACCACTGACAGAAGGAGCCAGGTGGGCTCTGGCTGGAGCTGGCAGAGGGTGCGGGGGACACCTGCCAGCACAGCCCCCAAGGGAGGGAAAGAGAGGGTCACTCAGGGTCACCGACACCGGAGAAAACTGCTGCGCCCGACTGCGGAGAGAAACCAAACCATTCCTCCCTGCAGCAGAGGCGAAGCCGGTGCCGGGTGTGACCAGGGCGGCCGGTGCTCCCAGCGTTTCATGGCGACAGCCAAAGCAAGGAGGAAGGGGTGGGGAGGGGGGGACGGGGGGTCCCTGGGGACACTCGGGCGCGGGTGCTGACACAGAAGAAAAGATGACCAAAAGCTGCGAGGCTGGGCGGAGAGGGGGGCTGCAGGAGCCCAGGGCAGTGGGAATGGGGTGGGAGCGGGGGGTCCGCTGTGGGGGCCCGGCCGAAGGACCCCCGAGAGGGGCTGAGGACCCCCCCCCCGCGGAAAAGGGGGGCTGGGGACCCCCGGAGGGGAGGCACTGACCGATGGTGGAGATGAAGGTGGTGTTGAAGGCATCGTCGGAGAAGCGGAAGAGCACGCAGGTCTTGCCGACCCCCGAATCCCCGATGAGGAGCAGCTTGAAGAGCAGGTCGTAGGTTTTCTTCGCCATGGGGAGGCGCGGCGGCCGCCGCCGCCCGCTCCGGGCCCCCGCTCGCCTCCGCCGCCCCCCTTCACCGGGCGCCCTCTCCGCGGGTCCGCCCGCCCGCCCCGGCCGGCAGCACCGGCCTCGCCAAAAAGGCGGCGGCGGCGGAGGAGGAGGAGGAGGAGGAAGGAGGAGGGGGCCCACAAAATGGCTTCCTGTCGCGGGGCGGCCCCGGCGCTTCGCGCTGCTCCCCGCACCCCCACGGGCCCGCTGCTCCTCACGGGGAGACGGCGGCGCCCGGCCTCATAACCCCTCGGTTCGGCTAGGCTAGGCTCTGCTCGGCTAGGCTCGGCTCGGCCCGGCTCCTCGCAGGCGCTGCCGAGGCTGCGCGCGCCGCTCGGTAACGGCGCAGGCCTGCGGGCGGGGGCGCGCACGCCCTGACGTCAGCACGCACAGGCGCGCGCGCGCGCGCGCACACCAACCCCCACCCCCAGACAGCAACGGGGGAGGCCCGCCGCAGAACGCCGGCGTGATGACGCTACCCGCGCTCGCGCGCCGGGGCGGGGCCTGAGGGTGGTTCCCGCCTTCCCACCCTTTCCACTCGACTGGACGCCGGCTGAAGTCCCGCCTCCCCGCCTCGCCCCCCCGGGCTCCCATTGGGTACGCCCGCCTGTCAGTCACGCCCTCCCGCCCCGGCGGGAGCGCGGTCCTCCGCTCCCTCCCAGGGACCCGCCGGTGTCGCCCTATATCCCCTCCTTCCCCAGGCCCAGCGGCCCCTCCGCGGTGTCCCCGGGCTCTGCCGGCCCCCGCCGCCGCCACCGGCCCCCTCAGGGACCCTCTGCTGCAGCCGGCGGCCTTCCCAGCCCCGAGCCTTCACTGCTCGGGCTGCGGCCGCCGGGCCCGGGCCGCAGGGCCTGGGCCCCAGACCGCCCCCCGCCGCCCCGGGGAGGCAGGGGCCGGTCACCGCAGCCCTGCCGCGACCGCCGAGAACCGGCCTGAGCCCAGCGCTGGCTGGGGCCGGGCACCGGAGGGCGCACCGAGGGCCCTGCGCTCCCGGGAACAGCTGGAGCCCGGCCCCGCATTGAGAGGAATCCCCGGGCGGCTTCGTGCGGGCTGTGCCAGAAACGGGGAGCAAAACCCAGACACAGGGGCGGGACTGGGCCAAGGCGGGAGCCCGGGTACGTCCCGCACATGGTGCGCTCGCAGTGGAGCCAGCACCGGCTCACGCCGCCGGCGGGAGCGGGGATAATCCCGGCGGCTCTCGGGGCGTTGGGCCGCAGCTCAGCTCTTCTCGGCCGGGAGAGCGAACCATCCCGTAAGAGCCCAGCTGCAGGGTCACCGCCAGAGCCACCCGAAACGCCCCGTCACAGAGGGGGGCTGCTGGAGACCCCGTCGCTTCAGTGTGGAGGGGAGCGGCCCTTTCCAAACACGCGAGCAGCTCGCACGCGTTCGAACCCGAGCCGTCCCGCCGCGCGACCCAGCACGCTGCCGGTTGCAGCTCACTCGTGTAATGAACTATTCTGCAATCAGTCATTCCCCACTGTTTGCAGGATGAGTTACCTCAAAAGGTTTAATACGAGTCGTATCCCTCCCACCCGGCCTCTTCCAGAGCGACACTCGGGTTTCTATCCTTTGTGTTTTGATTTCTCGGCCTTCGCAGCTCCGGCCTGCAGGCACGCGTCCCCCGCAGTGAGCCGGGGACAAGCCTCTGCCTCAAGAAACCATGAGCTCTCACAGCAGTTTCTCTCCAGGAGCTGACACAGCAGATGGGGCAAGAGTTTTGCGGCTTCGCAAAGAAGGTTTATTTTTAGTGCTTTGCTAGATCAGTTTAAGGGCACCGTACGAAACGCTTCCTGACTATGGCTGAGCAGATGAGGAGAAAAACACCGGCATCCGTGGAGAGCTGCGCAGGGAAGGCGCTGCTCCAGATAGCGACTGGGGACCTGCGGGCAGGCGGCTTCCACTCAGTCTTCAAAGGTTTATCAGCAGCAGCGCATCGCTGGATGTTCACTCTAGTGTTTACAATAACCTTTTGTCCTGGAGAGTTTGTTAATGGACTTCAAAGAAGTTTATCTTTTAGGATCCTAGAGAGGAAGCAATACAAAGTTTCACATATCCCACTGCCAACAAGACAGGGTATTTTCCGTCTGACGTCTAAGCCTGGCCCTGATCTTAAACGTTACCCCCTAAGGGAGTGGGTCCCACAGGAGATACCCCACCAGGGACAAGGACACCCTTGCTCTTGGTTGCTCGGTGAGCCCCGGTCAGGAAACCATCACTGCAGGGCTGGTAGGTTTGGGGATGTCTAGGGAGAGGCAAAACGCATCTCCCAGCTCTCCCTACCGCACATCCTCCCAAGGACCCTCTGCACTGATCTGATCTGAGGAGGGGTAATCACCAAATCAGGAGGAATGTGGTGGCAGAGGAGCGCCAGCAGGAGCCGGCAGCCTCTCCCTGGCTTTATCTGGCTTCCCCGAGCTCACTTGCCAGGAAGAGCTGAGCCGCGGGGGTTGCAACACCACGCCACAGATGAGTGCCCTCCAGATCTCGCCATGGGGAGGGAAAAAGTGAATCACCAGCAAGTTGTGCAACAGTATTTAAGTTTGGGGAGGTTTGCTTGAGAGGAGCAGTGACATGCTAGGCTTCCTGGTGTCCTGCTTACTTACCCAAATCCTCTCACAAAGCAGGGCCCAGCCCTTGGCATGCACAGGGATGGAAAAGGTCTTTGTCATCCGGGAGGCATCAGCAGCCCCACCACCACAGCGAAAAGCAGCTTTGTTTTCTCCAGCTCCTCCCCCAGCCAAGGCAGGGACAGGGACTCCGCTGCTCAGCCACAGGCATGGGTCGGGCCAGCTGAGGAACTTATGGTCCCACCATTTCTGGTCGCTCACCTTGAGGGATGAGCTCTCACGCAGCCCTCCAGCACAGCGCCTCGATCACCTGCAGCTCCCACTGCTTCAGCAAAAGAAGCCAAGAAGGCCAGCGGTGTCCTGGGGTGCATGGAAAGGAGCGTGGCCAGCAGGGCGAGGGAGGTTCTCCTCCCCCTCTGCTCTGCCCCAGTGAGGCCACAGCTGCAGGGCTGCGTCCAGTTCTGGGCCCCCCAGTGCAAGAAGGGCAGGGAACTGCTGGAGCAAGGCCAGGGCAGAGCTGCCAAGGGGATCAGGGGCTGGAGCATCTCCCTGGTGAGGAAAGGCTGAGAGACCTGGGTCTGTTCAGCCTGGAGAAGAGAAGGCTGAGGGGGGATCTCATCAGTGCCTCTAAATATCTGAAGGGTGGGTGTCAGGGGGATGGGGCCGGGCTCTTTTCAGCGGTGCCCAGCGCCAGGCCAAGGGGCCACGGGCACAAGCTGGAACACGGGAAGCTCCCCCTGAACATGAGGCCAAACCCCTTCCCTGTGCGGGTGCCAGAGCAGGGGCACAGGCTGCCCAGAGAGGCTGTGGGGTCCCTTCCCTGGAGACATTCACCCCCCGCCTGGACGCGGCCCTGTGCCCCTGCTCTGGGGGTGCCTGCTCCAGCAGGGGTGGGCCGGGGTGGTCTCCAGAGGCCCTTCCAACCCCCACCAGTCTGGGATTCTGTAAGAAATAAGCTTCATCAGAAAGATGAATTCCTGAGGTGGGGAAGTAAAAGCAGTGCAAGGAGGGTTCCCCCCCACTGCTTTTCTCTTTTGCAAATACTTGCATATGTGGTGTTGGGTCTCACCAGGCTTCCTGGCCTCCCTCCTGCCTCCAGCTGATCTGCACAGCCAGACAGAGCAGCTTCCAATAAGGCCGTTTTGCCAGTGGCAGGATCCCGGTGTTCGGAGTGGCTCCTACCACCGCTGCTGGCAGGGTCCGGCTTTCACCACCTGGGATCGCACGTCCCTGCCTCTAACCCCATCTGCCTCCCAGGCAGGGCTGTAGTGGACAGCCAGAGGATAAGAGGAACAAGAAAGGCAGCTCCCCGTCCCTGAAACGGGGACCATCTCCCCTGTTTTCTGTTCCAGCTGGCACCACCCTGTCAAGAGCAGAAGGACTTGGTCAGCACTTCCAGGCGCGGGGAGGACGCAAAGGTCACGCCGAGCAGAGCCCAGCACGCCTTTGGCAGAGGGCTCTGTGTGCCGGGCACATCTCTTATTTCTGCACAGTCACCTCGGCTCGTCTTCTGGCGAGGCAGCGCCAGCACGGGCGGCTCAGCAGGGCTCTGCCCAGCTGCGGGCAGCATGCTTGGACACCTCTGAGGAGCTTTCTGCCCCTCGCTGCTGCCCAGTCCAGCTCTGGGCCTCCGTCTACCCGTGCCTCTGCCCCCCCGGAGGCCTGCCGCCTCCCTCCCAGAGGTTCAGCCCCTCTGTCTGCTGCCAAACGTTTCTGTCCTCTGGCCGTAGCATCGCTTGCTTATGCTGGGTCACGATCCCACGCTGCCGGCGAGCGGGGGAAGAAGCTCCGCATTGTTGTCGTCAGTGCTTTGCAGAGCCAGTCACTGCCTTGTTTTCTAAGGTTTTTTTCACCAGGGAGCAGAGCAGCGATTAGAACAAGGGACTGAGAAGTGGCGATTGCCGGCTCCCCACTGCCGCTGAATGGTGCTTTGACCTCTGGCAAGCGGCAGCTTCCCCCACCGGCTCCCGGGGACTCACCGTGTACCTGGTGCAGAGGCAGCGCCGCCTCCGAGTCCTTATTCTTTGTGGAGCAGCTTGAGGTCACAGAAGGAAGGGCTCCCTAGCACCACGTTAACGATAAATAAGTCATTACCTACAAAGGAAAACGACGCGTTAGTCCCTGGATCAGTGAGGAAAAGGGCCTGCCCCACACGCACTGGGGATTTATCCTGTTTACGGGAGGGTTTGGAGGGATCTCGGGGGGGGGAGCGTGGGAACGCCCCGGTGCGTTTGTTGAGTGCCGTACAACCCAAGCTCTGCCTCTTTCAATTACATCTTGCCAGCAGATTATTAAGTCCTTTAATCTCTGAGCAATGATGCTGATCTAGTTGCCTTACAGACATTGCTCATACCACATCTGTTGAAAACCCGGATCCGAGATAAAAGCCTGGAGCCTCCCACGAGTTTGCCAGCCGTCCCTTTTCCCCTCTCAGCTCTCGAGGGCAGCCCGAGGGCCTGCAGGAGAGGCAGCACTTTGCAGTAGCTTTTATTCCTCGCCTCCTCTTCATTGGGAGACGCAGCTCATCGCTCACCCGGCTGCTTTAAGGGTCTGGGGGTCATTTGGAAAATGGGCAGTTTCCTTTAACGACACGCCTGTGGATGGGGAGATGGAGCTCTGCGCCCCGAGCTGGCTCCCGTATCACGGCTGCCATCTAATTATAGAGGAGTCAGCTGCCGGGAAACTGATCCATCCTTAATCCAGGCTTAGTACGAGTTGCGCTTGCCCCTCCAACTCCCCCCCCCCCCCATTCCAATATGAGGTGAGTCTTGCACTGGAGTGATTCCCTTGCCACCTTCCCGGGTGGCTGTGGGAGCTCCCCTTTCCTTGCCCTCCCATGCCACACCTGGGCAGTCTCTGCTGCTCTATGAACGCTCCAGTTGTGGACCAAAAAAGCCAGAAAACCTCTGATTTCAGACCAAAGGATGGCTGGAGGCTGAGGCCACAGCCAGTCAGCAGCAGGGGTGCTCACGGCAGCCCCCCGCAGTCCCCCTCAGCAGAGCCTGCCGTGCCCTGGCTCCCCCAGCCCGCCCTGCGCCAGCCTCTGCTTGCGCTGCCTCTTTCCGCAGGCGTTGGGAGGAGGAGGAGGAGGAGGAGGCAGCCCGGTCCTGCCCGCAGGGTCCATCAGGGATGATGACCGGGAGGCATTTCTTCCTCCGAGCCCCGTCCAGGGAACGTGGCTGGCAGGGTATGGGGTGTCTGGGGAGAGGAGGAGGTGTTTGCAGCAAAGGTTGGGAGGGTTTAGCAGAAGCCGGGGGACCCCAGAGCAGGATGGCCTTTGCTCTCCGAGAGGCTATGGTGGGCGGCCAGAGCAGCTCCAGGTCCTGAGCAGAAGAGAGCAGGCAAACATCAGCCAGTTCAAGCACCAGGCAGCTCTTGGCAAACAGCCGAGCATCCCCCAGCTCTGGCTGCTCAGCTGTGGGATGGGGACACTGGGAGGCAGCTCGCCCCGGGATTTGGGACGGGGAGCTCCTCGGGCACCCTCCACACGCCCTGGCAGTGCCAGAGAAGCAGCCGGAGAGACTCTGCTGCTTTACCAGCTCCCCTGCCAGTGACCCCGCATGTGGAAGGAGGGAGAGCACGAGGGAAGCCGGGAGCGTGTGTCGCGGGGACTGACTGAAGCAGACGTGATGTGGCCGAACTGAACCCCATAACTGCCGCAGAGGAGGGAAACAGGGAAATAAACCTGGTGGATCTCTGGGAATGCTGGTGAGCTGGTTTGCGGGGAAAGTAGCCAAATGCCTGTCAGACCCCCAGGGTCCCTTTCCCACCGTAGAAGCCAAGAGAAGAAAGCTGAGAGCAAGAAGGGCCATCAGTGTGGGGCAAGGGAGAGGATCCACTCTGTCAGCTGCTGCCCGAGCTGGGACGGTATCATGCAGGGATGTATCCTCTCCCCATCAGGGAGGACGGGCTTTTCAGAGAATCACAGAATCCCAGACTGGTGGGGGTTGGAAGGGCCCTCTGGAGCTCACCCCGTCCCACCCCTGCTGGAGCAGGCACCCCCAGAGCAGGGGCACAGGGCCGCGTCCAGGCGGGGGGTGAATGTCTCCAGGGAAGGGACCCCACAGCCTCTCTGGGCAGCCTGTGCCCCTGCTCTGGCACCCGCACAGGGAAGGGGTTTGTCCTCATGTTCAGGGGGAGCTTCCCGTGTTCCAGCTTGTGCCCGTGGCCCCTTGACCTGGCGCTGGGCACCACTGAAAAGAGTCCGGCCCCATCCCCCTGACACCCGCCCTTCAGATATTTATAGGCACTGATGAGATCCCCCCTCAGCCTTCTCTTCTCCAGGCTGAACAGACCCAGGTCTCTCAGCCTTTCCTCCCAAGGGAGATGCTCCAGCCCCTGATCCCCTTGGCAGCTCTGCCCTGGCCTTGCTCCAGCAGTTCCCTGCCCTTCTTGCACTGGGGGGCCCAGAACTGGCCGCAGCCCCGCAGATGTGGCCTCACTGGGGCAGAGCAGAGGGGGAGGAGAACCTCCCTCGCCCTGCTGCCCACACGCCTTTCCATGCCCCCCAGGGCACCGCTGGCCCCCTTGGCCCCAAGGGCCCGGTGCTGGCTCAGGGTCACCCCGCTGCCCCCCAGCACCCCCAGGGCCTTCTCAGCAGAGCCGCTTTCCTCCAGCAAGAAAAAAGCCCTTTCCTCCCGGGCTGGTCTGGCCAACGCCAATACCAGTTAGTCAAACCTCAGGAAAAAGCCTGAGGAACGTCACCCAACACCGCCAGCAGTGACACTTGTCCCTGCTCCCAGCCTGTGTGCTTCTCTGTGTCCCCACAGCAGTATCCGCAGAGCGATGAGGTCCCCCCTGGGGACGGTGGTGCCTCCTGTGACCCCGCCAGCTATGGCAGGACCCTGCCCGGAGGCAGCAAGCGAATACAAGTTACTAACATGAAGTAGAAATGCATTATTTTTGCATCCTCACTTACATACGCAGGCGAGGCTTTGGCTTTATAGCATTAGACGCTCCCCCAACTCTTTCATACACATGGGCTACTTTTGAGACCCATTTTTCCTATAAACCAAGAGGCTGGGGCACACCGTGGGAAAGGCACCACAAGGTGGCCTGCACCCCGCCCAGCTGCCCGTCTGTCCGTCTGTCCTCGCTGTTGCCGTGCCGTGGATGTCGAGCTGGAGGGCTCTCCATCACTGCCCCTCTCACCGGCAGAGCCTCCGGCCTCGCTACGAGTGACGCTGGCGTGATTTGGCTGGAGCCGCTGGCGGAAACCTGCCCGGCTTGGCAGGGCTTCCCTCCTGCTCCCCATGAATTCCTTAATGACTCCGGCCCCACGGCTTTGCCAAGTCTGGGCAGCCCCGGACCCCCCCAGCCCCGGGAGATGCCTCACCCTGGGGGGGCTGCCCCAGGGCAGAGGGTGCTGGGTGTCCCAACGGCTAGGGGTACACAGGGCCACAGCCCCCCCCGGCTCCCCTGGACCACCCGCGAGGGCTGGGAATTGGCTCGTTTGGCATTTTCCAGCATTTTTTCCATCACGGAGCCTCTCCCTGGAGCAAAGCTTGGCTGTGTTTCCAAGGGAGCGTGGCGGGCTCAGGGGGCCATAGCCCCTTCCCATCCCATCCCGTGCCAACCACCGGCAGAGCCAGGGCAAGGGCAACAGCCGCCCATGCCGGGGTCCCTGCCGCCGGCCACCTGGGCAGCCCCCGCCTCGCCCCACGGCAGTGCCGGGGACCTGGCATGGGCAGGGCCGGGGGGCCCCAGGAGGCAGTGGGGTGGGGAGAAACCCAAGGGGGCACCTGGCCCAGTGCCCCTCTGCTCAGCACCCTAGGGGGCCGGGGGTCACCAATGGCTGGGATGGGGCACAGCGAGGGACAGCGGGCAGGCACGGTGTCCCAGAGATGGCCACAATTTCCCGGGGTTGTCACAGTGTCCCAGGGGTGCCACCGTGTCCCAGAGACAGCTGTGGTGTCCCAGGGGTGGCGGCAGTGTCCCAGGGGTGCCACGGTGTCCCAGAGATAGCTGTGGTGTCCCGGGCGTGACCATAGTGTCCCAGGGATGGTCACGGTGTCCCAGGTATGGCTGTGGTGACCTGGGGTGACCGTGGTGTCCCAGGGATGGCCATGATATCCCGGGGTCAGCCACAGTGTGCCAGGGGTGACTCTGCTGTCCCAGGGAGAGCCTTGGAGGCCCAGAGGTGATCGTGGTGCTGGCAGTGGTGCCTCAGGGGTGGCCACAGTACCCCAGGGATGGCAGCGGTGTCCTGGGGGTGACTGTGATGTCCCAGGGTGGCTGTGGCACCCAAAGCCAGCCAGGTTTCTAAGGGATGGATATGGTCTCTCAGGGGCGTCTGCATTGTCCCAACAGTAGCCACGAAGCCCGAGGGGTGGCTGCGATGTCCCGGGTGGCCGTGGGACAGAAGGACATAGGATCAGGAGGAACAGGAGAGGCAAGGCTGCGGAACCGGCACCCCCAGCCCCACTGCAGTCGCAGCAGTGTTTTGGGGCTGACCCAGGCTCACAGTCAGGCCTTGAATAGCACCCAACCCCCTGTGTGGCACCCGGACCATGTCCCCTGTCCCAGCCAGCCCAGTGTCACCCCTGGGATGCTCGACCCCACCGTGACACTGACACTGGTATGGTACCCACGGTGAACGAGGGAGGGTGTAGCATCCCTGGGGGGCCATAGAGGCCCTCAGACCCTGGGGTCTGTGTGGGAGCAGGGCAGTGCCCCCCTCACCCTGTACAGGGACCCGCCAGGGGGGCCAGCGGGCCATGAGTCACTGTGTGTCTCCCTCTGCCCCAGGACTCACCCTGCACCCCACCCCGTGACTCAGGGCTCAGCAATCCACCCTTACGGGCGCTCGGCCACCCACGCGCTGTCCCACACACGGGGGACGTCATCAGCCATGGGGTGTCCACAGGGACCCCCACCCAGCCAGGGCTGCCCCAGGGTCCCCCAGCCCACACCCCCTCCTCACACGTGGGTGGGATAAAGCTGGTGATGGGGGGCCCACGGTGTGGCCCCCCCATATGCCCTGTATCCCCCTGTGGAGCAGAGGGCAGGGGGCAGCGGGAGGGGTCACGGCTCTGCCCTGGCTGCTTTGGGGGCTTCTAAGGGGTGGGTGGCCCCGCGGCCCTGCCCTCACACCCCAGGGATGGCCCAGGACAGGCACAGTGAGGGTCCACTGTCCCCCCAGCCCCACCGCTGTGGGGACAGCCCTGGGCTACCCTAAAGGCCAGCCCCAAGGTCAGGCCAGAGGCCACTGGCCACCAGCATCAGGCTCCAGTCCGGTGCTGACACCTGCGGGCGAGGGACCGTCCCTACATGTCACCCTGCCCTACATGGCACTGTGTCCCTCCGCACCCTTCTGCCCCTACCTGTCACCCCCTCCCGACATGTCACCCTGTCCCTCTGTGTCACTTTGCCCTTATGTCGTGCCCTGCCTAAATGTCACCCCCTCCGTACGTGTCACCTACCCGACACCGCAGCAGGGTCCTGTGGGGCATTAGGGGCGGGGGCACCATGCCTGGGGGCTGCCGGGGGCTCGGGGCTACAGCGCCCTTGAACCCATCCACTGTGGGGATGCCGGGCCAGTGCCACAGGCAGAGCCGGGCAGCACCAGGGTCCCTGCCCCGTGGCACGGGGATTTGGGAGGGGGCCAGGACTTGGGGGCTGCAGCAGGGACGGGATAATCAGGCCTGTGCTGGCCCTATGGCGGGGCTGATGCCATGCCCACGGTGTGGGGCATCTGCAGAGTCCCGTGGGCAGCCCCTTCCCCTTGTGCAGACCCCCGTCCTGCCCTGCATCATCCCCGGAGGCTGCGGTGGTGCTATGGGGCGCTGCCAGAGGCCGAGGCGAGGGGGAGCGCGGAGCCACGGCTGCCCTGGACCCACGCGTTGGGTACGGTGCTGCCCGGCCCCTCTCCGCAGCCTGGCGCGGCGTGAACCCCAGCCTGCAGTGCCCCGTCCTCCTCCTCCAGCACTGGGGTGGGGGCAGCCCCAGCCCCAGCAGTCAACCCCTCCACAGCCCCCACCATCCCCCGCTCAGCCCTCCTTCCTTCCCCCCTCCATCTCCCATCGCCCCCTCCATCCCTTCTCTATCCCCCTTTCACAGACCCCCCATCCCCTCCATTGCCCCTCTGTTTCCCCACCCTCCCCATCATCCCCATCCGCCTCCACCATGGCCTCCACCCCCCTGCATCGTCCCTCCCATCCCCCTTCCGCCCCCCTCCATCGCTGCTGCATCCCCCCTTCCGCCCCCCTCCATCATGCCCTCCCATGAAGCTTCCATCCCCCTCCATCCCTCCTCCACCGCCCTCCCATTGCCTTCACCACCCGCCCCCGGCTGCATCCGCCCTCCGTTATCCCCCCTTCCCACTTCCATCTCCCCTCCATCCCTGCTGCATCCCCCTTCCACACCCCCCATTCTGCCCTCCATTGTCCTCCGTGGCTGGGGCTGTGCCTTTGGGGAGGGGGCCGTGTCCGCCCCAAAAGCTCCTCCTGGAGACAGGGGACTTGGATTGCACCAGGCAATCCTGCGTATGGCAGCGAATACCCTAATTAATTAATTATGGGATAATCTCTGGTTCCGGAGAACAGGCGGCTGCTGAGACTCGATTAACCACAAGAATGTTTAATCTCCCACCAAAGCCTCGCGCTGCCTCTCCCGTAAGGCGCCGGGGATTATTGCTGCCGGCTGCAAGCGAGCCGGTGCAGGGACCCACCAGCCATACCGGGGCTGGCAGAGGGACAGGACCCGGGATGGGGACTGGGAGGCCAGGGGTTGCTGCCATGAGGGCCATGTGCAGCCTGTGACCCTGAAATGAATCGCCTGGCGAGGGTGACGCTGCCCTGGCCCCACAGGAGATGGGCTGAGGGGAATATCCCTGTTGCAGTGCCAGGCCCAAGGAAAGAGCTTTGTCTGCTGGGCTGCTGGGGCTGGGCACCTCCCCTGCCCTCTCCTGCCTCTGCTGTCCTCCATCCCGCACCCTGCATCCCAGTCCTGTGTCCCTTATCCCACATCATGCCCCCTGCACCCCGCATCCTGCATCCCTTATCCCACATCATGTACCCTGCATCCCGCACCCCAGTCCTGAATCCATATCCCACACCCTGTACCCTGTATTGCTCATCGCAATCCTGGATCCTACAAAATTACTCTGCATCCCACATACAAATCCTGCATCCCGCATCCTGCAACCCACATCCTGTACCTGGCATCCCGCATCCCAGTACTGAACGTGTATCCCACATCTTGTACCCGCCGTAAGGCATCCCAGTCCTGCATCCTGCATCTCACATCCCAGTCCTGCATCCCAGTCCTGCATCCTTCATCCCCCATCCCAGTTCTGCATCCCAGTCCTGCATCCTTCATCCCCCATCCCAGTCCTGCATCCCAGTCCTGCCTCCTTCACCCCCCATCCCAGTCCTGCATCCCAGACCTGCATCCTTCATCCCCCATACCAGTTCTGCTCCTGCATGTTTCATCCCCCATCCCAGTCCTGCATCCTTCATCCCCCATCCCAGTCCTGCATCCCAGTCCTGCATCCTTCATCCCCCATCCCAGTCCTGCATCCTTCACCCCCCATCCCAGTTCTGCATCCCAGACCTGCATACTTCATCCCCCATCCCAGTCCTGCTCCTGCATCTTTCATCCCCCATCCCAGTCCTGCATCCCAGTCCTGCATCCTTCATCCCCCATCCCAGTCCTGCACCCCAGACCTGCATCCTTCATCCCCCATCCCAGTTCTGCATCCCAGACCTGCATCCTTCATCCCCCATCCCAGTTCTGCTCCTGCATCTTTCACCCCCCATCCCAGTCCTGCATCCCAGTCCTGCATCCTTCATCCCCCATCCCAGTCCTGCATCCTTCATCCCCCGTCCCAGTCCTGCATCCCAGTCCTGCATCCTTCATCCCCCATCCCAGTCCTGCATCCCAGTCCTGCATCCTTCATCCCCCATCCCAGTCCTGCATCCCAGTCCTGCATCCTTCACCCCCCATCCCAGTTCTGCATCCCAGACCTGCATACTTCATCCCCCATCCCAGTCCTGCTCCTGCATCTTTCATCCCCCATCCCAGTCCTGCATCCCAGTCCTGCATCCTTCATCCCCCATCCCAGTCCTGCACCCCAGACCTGCATCCTTCACCCCCCATCCCAGTCCTGCACCCCAGACCTGCATCCTTCATCCCCCATCCCAGTTCTGCTCCTGCATCTTTCACCCCCCATCCCAGTCCTGCATCCCAGTCCTGCATCCTTCATCCCCCATCCCAGTCCTGCATCCTTCATCCCCCGTCCCAGTCCTGCATCCCAGTCCTGCATCCTTCATCCCCCATCCCAGTCCTGCATCCCAGTCCTGCATCCTTCACCCCCCATCCCAGTTCTGCATCCCAGACCTGCATCCTTCATCCCCCATCCCAGTCCTGCACCCCAGACCTGCATCCTTCACCCCCCATCCCAGTTCTGCATCCCAGACCTGCATCCTTCATCCCCCATCCCAGTTCTGCATCCCAGACCTGCATCCTTCATCCCCCATCCCAGTTCTGCTCCTGCATCTTTCATCCCCCATCCCAGTCCTGCATCCCAGTCCTGCATCCTTCATCCCCCATCCCAGTCCTGCATCCCAGTCCTGCATCCTTCACCCCCCATCCCAGTTCTGCATCCCAGACCTGCATCCTTTATCCCCCATCCCAGTCCTGCTCCTGCATCTTTCATCCCCCATCCCAGTCCTGCATCCCAGTCCTGCATCCTTCATCCCCCATCCCAGTTCTGCATCCCAGTCCTGCATCCTTCATCCCCCATCCCAGTCCTGCATCCCAGTCCTGCATCTTTCATCCCCCACCCCAGTCCTGCATCCCAGTCCTGCATCCTTCATCCCCCATCCCAGTCCTGCATCCTTCATCCCCCGTCCCAGTCCTGCATCCCAGTCCTGCATCCTTCATCCCCCATCCCAGTCCTGCATCCCAGTCCTGCATCCTTCATCCCCCATCCCAGTCCTGCATCCCAGTCCTGCATCCTTCACCCCCCATCCCAGTTCTGCATCCCAGACCTGCATCCTTCATCCCCCATCCCAGTCCTGCTCCTGCATCTTTCATCCCCCATCCCAGTCCTGCACCCTTCATCCCCCATCCCAGTCCTGCTCCTGCATCTTTCATCCCCCATCCCAGTCCTGCATCCCAGTCCTGCATCTTTCATCCCCCATCCCAGTCCTGCATTCTTCATCCCCCATCCCAGTCCTGCTCCTGCATCCTTCACCCCCCATCCCAGTCCTGCATCCCAGTCCTGCATCCTTCATCCCCCATCCCAGTCCTGCATCCCAGTCCTGCATCCTGCACCCCCCATCCCAATCCTGCATCCTGATCCCGCATTCTCTACCCTCCATCCCGCCCCCCCCAGTCCTGCCTTCGCACACCCCCCGCCCCCGCCCCCCGCCCCGCTCCCTCCCCTCGCCCCCCGCCCCGGCCCAGCACAAAGCCGGGACTACAGCTCCCGGCGTGCCCGGGCGGGGGCCGGGGCCGGCAGCGCTCCCTCCCTCCCGCGTCCCTGCCTGTGCGTGGGCCCGTGCGTGG